>NC_045428.1:111414390-111756473 GCF_902635505.1 Sarcophilus harrisii
AACAAACAAACAAAAAACAAAGCCCTTATCTGTTGATTGAATGATTGGGCAAAATATCTGATAAATATTTTCTGAGTTCTTTCCCTACTTTTTATTTTCCCATAATGTCTTACTCTAATACATACTTATTGGCTAGAGGTAAACCTATGTTCTTAGTAACTATACCAAAGAAACACAGTCTTTTGTAAGCCTCTGAAATTTTGCAAAAAGAAAATATAGCTATGAACATGTTTTATTATCATTTCCAATGTGACAGAAACTATGCAAATAAATATGCAATTAAGCAAATACTAATTGTAATGTTCTTCTCTAAAATATAATGTTCTCTGGGAGCAGGTTTCTTGGGGGGCTTCTGGAAACAGCTTAGTATCAGTTCAGTGTAATCACAAGTGCAGCCAGGAATCAAAGACCAAATCTTTTATTTTCTCTTTCAAGTATTGTCTCCTTCCTTGGGCCCGGTTAGCTTTCTTAGAGGCCTATGTCTCTCCTTGGTTCCGAGAGCTCCTGCCACCAGTCCTTTGCCTCTGCCAGCTTCAGTGTCCAGCCAGCATAAAGGTGGAAAATAGAATGAATCTGTCTCTTCCTCCAAGAGTGGGCTTCTCCTCTCTAACTTCTGAATGTCCTGGACTGAATCCTGGTTGAGGCTCCTAGCTTATATATGCTCTCTTAAAAGTGTGAATCATGTAGAACTCTAATAAATACTAAGTACATTAGTGAACTAGAGAACTGTTAAGTACTATGCTAAATTAGATAACTGGCTTAGCACCTTGTAAGAATCCTAACAACTAATTAGCTATAAGAAGATAAGCAATAAAATTAAAACCACTCTTAACAAACAATGCCATAAATATATGAAAACCAGAGGCAACCCTTCAGAATTTAAAAAATAATGTAATTTCTTATGGAAAAAATTGTGGGATATTATGATATCACTTCATTAAAAATTAGAAATAGTGAAAAGGGGGGAAAAACTTCTAAAAATGTTGACAAGAGGCCCAACTAAGAATATCTCAGTGTGATACATGAAGAATTAGAGATAACAGTAAAGGAAAAATGCAAAGAGAATAAATATAGAGTAGAAAAAATATATAGAGAGAAGAATATTACTATCTAGGCAGTCAACAAGCATTTCTACTCTGTGACAAAATGCAAATTATTGAAGTTAGATAAATAACAAAATAACAAAAATGAACATACAAATGGGAAAAAATGTTTTCAAGGGACTCAGGCTAATGAGAAAAGAAAATACATGCTAATAACTATGTACAAACTGTCTATCTAGTAGAAATAATGTCAGGATCAAGTGAAGATTTGGGGAGTAGAGAGGAGCATGTGGATGTTCAGTA
Organism: Sarcophilus harrisii; assembly: GCF_902635505.1. NCBI lineage: Eukaryota > Metazoa > Chordata > Mammalia > Dasyuromorphia > Dasyuridae > Sarcophilus > Sarcophilus harrisii. The sequence goes on from NC_045428.1 coordinate 111,415,737, forward strand.
GAAAAACAGTCAGTGGACAGGAAAAGATTGAAGATTAGTTACAGAGTAGATATGGTAGAGAGGACTATTTGTTTGAGAAGACTGGATGAAATGGGATCACTTGTTCATGTACATGTTCTGGTCAAAAAGAAAGGTTATTTCATGTGAAATAGGATTCAAAGAGATTATTTGACAGGTATCTAAATGATATGAAATTTTGGAGTTAACATGGTTTTGTGATTTTCTTCTATATTAGTTAGCAACATATAATCAATGTATCTAATTTCCCACCTTTACATTTTTTAAATGATAATAATCTATACATTCATCATTGGTAACATTGATGAGGGCTTTAAAAAAGAACAGGAAGATATTCACAAATTATATTCTTCTAAACAGTAAATAATATTCTTTATTTTTATTGACCATAAATTTGATTTGTCTTAAAAATATGTCAAATTATGTGCCAAAATCATATATAATTACTTGAAATATGTAAAAATAGAAATGTTATCCCATAATTGTCTAATTACTAGTATTAAGCAGCAAAGAGATAGTGACCCACTAATGTTTATATTATGATATGTATTTATGTAGACAGTCCACAGACTGTTCTTGACCAGTTTGACAGACACTACATGAGAACTGAAAAAGAGAAATAAAGATGACTTGACTGTGTTTAGAAAATTATAAATATTCCAATCCACTTCTTTAAAATGTAAATTCATTTTTCTTCTGGCATGGATATTCATGCCTGAGCCTCGAAGGATTAAATTTGAGGGTCATCCAATAAAAAACAGAGAGGCATTTGGGAGATGTGAGGATGTAAAAGATTACCAATCAAGAGAGAAAAGTAGCATTAACAATATCAGACAGATGTCCAGAAAAAAATATTAGGCCATTCACATAGTTAGAGCTAGGAATATTGATGTATTATCACTCTAAAGTTTGGAGGAATGTCCTGAGCTCCTTTTAAGAACCATGTATTGAGGATCTGTATAGAGAAATGCACAAGAAGGAACTTAGAATGAAATGGCATGGATGACTTCCAAAATTCAATGTTGGAAGGAGTTTATTCCTAGAAGAGATTAAAAAGTCAGTGAAGTTCTGAAATATTATTTTTTGACAAGGCAAATTTTATCATGCAGCAAGTATTAATATGAAAACAATTTTATCATCTAAAGCTCTAGTGGAACACATTAAGTACAGCAGAGACTCTGAAAAGTATATATCATTTATAAAATGAATCAACAAGTATTTATTAAGTGTACACTATGTGCCAGCATCTCTGTTAGGTTATAGGCAAACAGTGTCAAAAGCAAAACCATTCTTTGCTCTCAAGGACACAAAACAGAAACTCACCTTGTACAGATTAAGGCAGGTACTAAAACAGCTGCAATCTAATTTTGAAGAGAGCTTGCTAGGAGTATCAGGAAAATTCTAGTATAGAAGATCTTATTTGAATTGAATCTTGAAAGGAAACATCTATTCAGAAAGATGGAAGTAAGAGAAGAATACATGGAGATAGCCAGAAAAACAGAAAGCAACCTTTCCGACATTCAGCCGCGTCCCTGTCCTGCTGCTCCTGCACTCCCCAGGTGCTGGTTCCTTCTCACCCAAGGCCCAGTCTCAACAACAAAGCTGGGTCTGGTGTTCCTAATCAGTCAAGGTTCACTGAGTCTTTCTGGACACAGACCCCAGTTTCACAAATAGTCTAGGAGGCTGTAGGCACTTGCAGGAGGGGGATCTCTAGGTTTGAGGTTCCTAGTCAGAGTGGAGAACTGAAGGGAAGTTTGAAGCACCATCACCCCAAACCATGATTAGAGGAGCTGACAGAATTATTTTTTTTAAATGAATAGGCAAAGAAGAAATAACTCCACCATTAAAATTACTATGAGAACAAGGAAGATGGGACTCATCATCAAAGGAGGACATTTTAGTAAAAAATCTATTTAAAAAGAAAAAGCTTCTACTCCAAAGATTAATGTGAAATGGCTCCCTGCCCAGAGAAAATTTGTAGAAAAACTCAAAAAAAATTTAAAATCAAATGAGAAACATTGAGGAAAAACTAAAAAGTAAATAAATAAATAAAAAATCAAAACCATCCAAAAATTACAAGAAGCTTATGGGGAAAAGAGTGAACCAAGTAGAAAAGGAGGTACAGAGTCTCAAAGATGAAAATAATTCTTTGAAAATTAGAATTGAGCAAGAGGAAGCCAGTGAAGTTATGAGAGACCAAGAAATAATAAAACAGATTTATAAAGAATGAGAAAATAGAGCAGAATGTGAAACAACTTCTTTAAAAAAAAAACAAAATGCTGATCTGGAGAACAGATCAAAAAGAGAAAATATAGAATAATTGGACTGCCCAAAAGTTTTGAACAAAAAGACAGAATAATGCATGAAATGATCCAAGAAAATTGTCCTAGAGTCAAAGAACATGAGAGGAAACGGAAATAGAAAAAAAAAATAAATCCACCGATCTCCACCTCAAAGAGATCCTTTGTGAAAAACACACAGGGATATTATTGGCAAACTTTGAAAACCCTAGATCAAAGAGAAAATTTTGAAAGAAGCAAGAAAAAAAATTCAAATATTCTGGAGTTACAATTAGACTTATGAGCAGCTACAATAAAAGACTGCAAATGCCTGGAATCATGTCTACCGACAATCAAAAGGACGAGGCCTGTGGCTAAAAACATCATATTCAGCAAACTTATCTATAATTTTGAATAAAAAAATCGATATTCAACGAGCTTACAGATTTTCTGGACTTTTTAAATTAACAGAAAATTTAACATATAGGAGGTAATATGAAAGCTCAAGTTTAAGAAACTTAATGTTGGACAAACTATTTAAACATGGAAAAATTCTTTATTTTTTACATAGGAAAATATATACTATATGTTTAAGATTCACATCAACAATAGGACAGCTGAAAAGGAAGATTGGGGAAGAGTCCAGGTAAAATTAGTAAGCAAGTTTTACAAATGAGGTACAGAGGAAGAATAGACAGCATTAGCAGGAGGAGGACTCAGTTCTGAAAACCTACTCACATCGGAAATGGGTTAGATAGGCAACACTACATATATACCATGAAGGGTTTAGCAACCTCAAAAATCTATGAAGAAATAAAGGGGTAGAGATGAGCAAATGGGAAAGCAAAGGGTAAGGGAAGAAGACAAGGGAGGGATCTCTGGGTGAGAGGAGGCTAAGTAATACCAAAGGAAGTTATGGAGCAGAATTAAATTAGAATCAGCAGGGATAGGAAAGACATATGTGAGTATATGGGTGTGGGTGTGTATGTATATGTATTTATGCATAAATATATCTTTTCTTAACTGTTGCTTGCTTGGAGGTGAGGGGGATGAAAGGAGGAAAAAGAGTGAAACAAAGTATAAAGCAGAGAACCAAAGTGCATTAACAAGGAAGTAAAGAAAAAAAATTGACATTCATGAATATAATTTCTTCTATTAATATATACACTTTTTGATCTGGTAGTTTGTTGTTATATATGTTACATATTTTGAATCCTCCCTGATGTTCTGCTGAATTCATAAAATGTTCTCTTTTGCTTTGCTTTATTTTCATTTTGTATTCTTTTCTGTTTATCTTTTTTCTTACTGTTTTTTCAAATAAAATAATTTTTAAAAAAACATTTTATAAAGGAAGCTTATTTCTGAAGCTCTGACTTCTACTTTTTTTTTTTCGATAATGCCTAAAGTTTTCCAAATTCAAATTGAGGCCACCAACTAAAATAGATACTGTTTTAAGCTTTGTCAAAGAAACTTGCCATTTTAGCTGAATAAACATGAATTTCTACAAAGAGTAAATAATGTATATTTAGTTTAAAATTGTTGTTTTTATTAAAATTGAATTTTTAGTAATAGTGTTGGAAGAATTGAAAAAAAAGAAAGAAATATGAAGTTTATCATTTGCTTTTAACTTACTCTGAAAATTAATTACACCCGGGATAATCAGGTACAAAGTTCCTGCTGAATATTTTGCATTAAAAGAAACGAGTTCCATAATGATGTACTACATTTTCTCATAGTAGATAATTAATATGTGCCATTGAGGAAATAATGGATTGGACTCAGGATGAATGAGATGCTATGAATAGTTCAGTAGACAGATGGGATCTAGTCAGCTTAGCTCACCATTATTTGTTACATAGATTAGAACCATTACATGCTAACAGATTTGTTCCTGCCATTATGACAAATTAAAAGAGATCACTACACATGCAAAAGCATTAACTTCCTGGCCCTGGAGGTTTTGGTGCGTTTCGATGCCTTGCCAGCATGGGTGAATACATTATTCTCTAACTTTTGTAAATGATTGTGCCAATTCTAACTCTGTCTCTTCTAAGAAATTGTTGACATGCAAAAGAAAAATCAACTTCCACATCCCAAAAGTTAATGAGGCTGCAATTTCACATGCTTCCATTTCCCACTGAAACAAATGGTACAAATCAATTTTGGGGGAAAAAAATCCCCAATTAAATAAAAGTACCCAAAAGAGTATTAGTAATACTTATCATAAACTTGATTCTAGGCTTTTGTTCACTTTGTTAATAAGTAGTTAATTAATTATCCCATCTTTCAGAAATGATCAAAATCCTTATAAATATTAACTGACCTAACAAGTGCTAATAGGGAATTATTGTAATGATTTAGGAAAAAAAATCATTTTATCTAAATTTCATAAAGGTTAGTCATACCTTATCAAGCACAAATTATATAAAAGAGAAAACAAAATGAATGGCCTTATATAGTTAAGTGTTCTTAATATTGACTCATTTTTAATGTCACCATTTGGTTTAAAAAGCTTATTTACTATAAGTTTCTGACCAAATATGACACTGTCATTTAGCATATCAGCTAATTAGTCTGAATTCAGTGGGATCTTGTCAGAATTCTTTTTTCTTTTTAATACAGTAATAAAAAGCAGTTCCCTAAGGTTCAGATAAAAGAAGATAAATTGTTTCCCAAGTCAAAGATTTCACTGTGGTCAGGTTTCCTTAGACAAAGTAAAGCAGAGAACAGAGAAAAAAGTGTGTAGAGATGACTGAAGGAGTTTTATGAACATCTTCTAGTCATAGCCAAATAACCGAAAAGATATAGGAATACTGAAAAAAATATTTAAAAGTTTGAAGAAAAATATTGATATGAGTGGAGAAATGTGGGGCCACTTTAAGTAGGATGAACTTAATTTAGTACAAGAAGAATGAGTCAGGGTCCTTTCATGCATGATACACCAGACTCATTATACAGTGATTTTGTTAAATTCAAGACAGCCATCAGGTTTGTAAGAGAAGATTTAAAACTTGCAAGTGTTACTATAATATTGGTTCAGAATAATCAATGAGAAAGCCCTTATTCAGCACAAAAACTCTAATTGGCATTTATATAACCCTTTAAGGTTTGAAAAGCTTTTTACATATTCTCTATCATTTGATTTTCCAAATAGTTCTGTGAAGTAGATTCTGAAAATATTACCTTATTTATTTGTTTTCAGGTAATTGAATTACTTGTTTGTGATAGGAATTAATCTTTCTTGACTTCTGGTTCAGTACCTTTCCTTGTATAGCACTTTTTGCTAGGCGTCATATAGATGACCAAAAAACCCACAAACTATTCTTACTACACTCAAAGAGCTATTTTATAATCAACTTGAGGATGAAAAACTTAACATATTTTTAAAAATTAAATTATTAAAACCTAATTTATGTGCTATTAAGTAACTGTGTGACCCTCAGCAATCCATTTAATCTCTGTTTCTTCTTCTATAAAATGGGGATAATGATAGCAAATTTGGGTGTTGTGAGAATCAAATGATATAATAATTGTAAAGCACTTAGCACAATGCCTGGAACAAAGTAAGTGCTATATAAGTGTTAATTATTATTATAATTATAAATTAACTATATATGTAATAGGAAATTAGAGCAAGTAGAGACCATTAAAAAGAAGTTATGCTTGAGCTGGCACTCAAATAATAATCAGGATTTGAATAAGAAGAGGGGAAGAAGGTAAGAGAGTTTCCAAAAAGAAAGGAAAGGCTCTCTTCTAGGTTAACAGTAAGAAAAAAAACAAAGTCAGTTTGCATTTCCTGAAGCAATAGTCATTAAGCAAAATACAATCTGTGTTTTTCTGAGCATCTACTGTAATTGTGCTAGTAGTTTGAGGAAATCAAGATGAAAGTACAGTCATTGCCCTGAAACCCTTTTTAGTTGGTAGGTATAGTATTGGGGGAAAAAAAGTTAAGTAGGGTAGAGCTGGTTATGGAGGATCTGAAAAATCAAAATAGACATTTGCTATTTAGGTTTGATGCCTCAAGCAATAGTGAATCATAGTACATTCTTGACCAATGAAGTGACAAAATGAAAACACATGCATGGACAATGGCATGATGAATATATATACTTAATTATTACACATTCAGGCAGCTTGTTATATGACATACATGCGTAAAGTAGAGTACTTCCCTTGAAGGTAGTGTGAAGGAAAAACAACTTTGTTATTAGCATATGTTGTTTGACTTATTCTTCATTTTCCTAAAGACTAAATACTAAACTTTATTCAAATACTGAAACAGTCCAAGTTTGGCCAATAGGCCATAGGTTACCAAACTTTGGTTTAGATCAATTTTTTTATTGAAACAAAATACATTTCACTGGTCCATTCAAATGCATAGAATGTGGACAATTGACTATTCTAAAGGGGCTTGGGAAAGTTGTATAAAATAAGATTTTTAACCTAGGAAACTGAAGTTGCTCCCAGAAAAAAAAAAAAAACTGTCTTCCTTAGTATGTTAATAAATTTCTTTTCCTTTCAGTTTGACAGCTCAGTTTATTTGACCCTCAGTCTTTCAGACCTCTTAGTGAATGAGATTATCCCTGGACTCCAGAGGAAAACAAGCTAAGTCATCTTCAAGTCTCTGCAAAATTTGAATTCAAATATTGCTTCTGTAACTAGGTGTGTGACTTAGAACAAATCACTTATTCTTTCAAAACCTAATTTTCTTTATATATTGAGTATAATAAACAGGGAAAGAGTGAAAGAGAGGGAGACCCGCACAGAGAGGCATAGAGAGAGACAGAAACACAGATCAACAGATGAATAGACAAAAGAAGGAGGAGGAGGAATAGGAAAAGAAGGAAGAAGAGGAGGAGGAGGAAAAGGAGAAAGAGGAGGAAGAAGAGGAGGAGGAGAAGGGGGAAGAGGAGAGGAGAAAGAGGAGGAGAAGGGAAAAGAAGAAGGAGAACAAGAACAAGAACAACAAGAAGAATAAGAACAAGAAAAACAAGAACAAGAAGAACAAGAACAAAAAGAATGAATAAGAACAAGACAAAGAACAAGAAGAATGAACAAGAAGAAGAACAACAAGAACAATAACAAGAAAGACAGGAAGAAGAAAAGGAGGATTAGAAATAGGAATAGGAAGAGGAGGAGAAGAAAGGAAAAAAAAAGAAAGGAGAAGAAGGGAGAAAAACAGGAAAAAAAAGAAAGGACAGGAGGCAAAAAGGGACAGTTTTATGTAAAATGTTTTCATGTATAATGCTAAAAGTGACATATATATGAGATCTTGTCTCTGTATTCCTTGTGTCTACCAATTCAATTTCACAAATACTTATTAAATATCTATAGTGTCATTTTAATTTTGCCAAAGGACTTTGTAAAAGTGATTTAAATATAACTTTAAATTCCTCCTGTTTGACTTTGTGTGTGTCGCTTACTCTAATTCCAAAGCACGATCTGTCTGACTAATGGAGCAAAAAAGACATATTTATGCTGATTTTGAGACCATTCTACCAGTACCAGTAAAACTGCACATGTCACCTATATGTAGTAAAAGCTATTAAGGGAGACCATCTGTGGTTCACAGTGGTCTGAAACTACAGGTGTTTTGCTAGATTTGTTTTCAAAGAGCAAAAAGGAAGATGTAATTTAACAGTGCATACTACCTGTGATAGTGAGTATTAGGTGCTCCACAGAATAAATAATACCCTGTTATGAAAGGCAACATATCCAGTTTTATTCATGAATTCTCTAATCTTTGCATGAAAGTCATATTTAATTAGTGCCTTTTAGAGGCAAAGTGATAAGGCACAGAAAGAGACCCTTGGAATGGGACAAGAAGAGTAGGGTTTAAGTCCTTTTTTTGTAAACCTTATTATCAGTATCAATCTCAGTAAATAAATTAACTTCTCAGTGGCTCAAATAACTCTCTAAGATCTGAACTTACATAGAAATTATAAATCTGCACTAGTGGAGGCACAAAATATCTTCTAAACATATCTGGGCTCATTTAATAGCTGTGTGAACTTGAACAAGTCATTTAACCTTGTTTATCTTGTCCCCCCATCTGTAAATTGGGCTGGAGAAGGAATAACAAACCAGTCCAATACCTTTGCCAAGAAAACCCCAAATAGGGTCACCAAGAGTTGGGCACAGCTAAAACTAATGAATAGCTTATACTAGGTGATTTTTGCCTCTAATATAAAAATTACTAGTCACAGCTCTGTTTTTTTATCTGTGAGATCTGAGATGACATAGATAGGAATACTAGTTTAAAAAAGAATACTTTTTCTTTTTTTTTTTTCCCCTTTGGAACAACATTGTAAAATGCAGTCAGAGGATATTTGGCAGGTCTCTGGAGGGAGTGAATATAGAGATACTCATGAAAAAGGGGAGCAGGAAGAGTATATATTTGTGTTATTTCTATCCTTGGTTATATGACCCCATCACAGTCAGACTGAAGAGTCAACCAGCATGAGTGTGTGAAGGAACAAAGGTTATTTGGGTCCCCCAGCATTCTGTCACAGTCTGGTGCCATCATTCAGCCAACAGACAAAGTCTGCAGTAGGAGATTCAATCTCATCTATGGGAAAAAAAAATCAAGCACTCTTCTTTCCAGCATCCTAATATTATGTCTCTTGTTGACTGTAAGTAACCGTGATAGATATACTATTTGATTTCATTTCATTTCATTGATATAAGATGCATGTTACAAGAGAAGATAAATATTGATTTTCATTGTGAGATTGCCTTTATTCATCCATTTTGTACCACACAATAATAAAAAAATCACATTTAATAGCAATCTAGATGATTTCTGGCACATCATCAAATTTAATAGTGGTAGCATTGCATAATATGGTTAGTACTGTTCTGAAATATAAAGAAAAGTTTTTTTCCATAAATGTCAGTCTTCCCTTTCCTAACAAGAGACTTTGTGAACAAGGCCCACAGCAACAAAGCCTTCCAGGATAAGTGACTGATCTGAATCTCCACTGAGTTTGTACTCAATTGCATGGTATTCTGATCCATTGAAAACTGAGTTTCCAAGTTCAGCTGAAGATAAAACATTCCAAGAGGAACACTTGGTAATGTTGCTTGAAAGCAAAAGCAATTTGAATTCTATATCTATAAATCATTGTTTGCCTATTTTTTCTCTCCAAATCCCCAAATGATTTCATTATCAAATCACAGGTGCTACATCATTTGTAATAGACATACTATCTCTAAGTTAAAAGGAAATGCTTTGACATTTGGGTATTTTGACATTTTATCATTGATATTAATAGTGCTCTACAATTGTCATTCAAGATGCCATTTACTCACAGTCATGGTTATTAATTAGAAATGTTATGTAATCTGTTTGGGATGTAAAAGGTTATGTGTTCTTTCTATTTCTCATTTTTTATTAAATCTAAATCATCTTGGGTGCAGCCCCATTGTAAACTAAAATGTGAACTTTAAATAGTATTTTAACCCCAAGGATTTGCATGTCAAAAAGAATCTGATGCCCCTAAAAGAGTAAAGCCTGAGATCTAGTCTCTGTAAGCAAGAGTTCTGTGTTGGCAAATTTCAGCTCTGCCTATATGGATTGCAGAAACAAATAAAGGTGAAAATGTTCGTTTACTGGCACAGAGAGTTTTTCACTTGCATGTGTGATTTAATTAAATGCAAATAGAAAGAGCTCTCCTACAGGGCAAGAATATGAATATTTAAAGAGCCTCTTTTCAGTGGAGAATTATTTGACATGATGTATTTCAATGGAGACTGACAAACAGGCTCCAGCTGCAAAAATGATGCTATCTAAAAGTGGACAGAAGCACAATGTTGAAAATAACTGCTTTAGAGAACTTTGTAGCATTATACAAATCCCAAAAGGTTTTTTTCTCGAGTCCACATGGCATACTTTCTTTAGTATTCGTTTCACCCTGCATGCATGAATCTCTTAGATATATTTCATATTCATTCATTTCTTATATATTGAAAACCCATATTTATCTCAGACTGCTGGACTTTACTATGTTGGCCTGATAAGTATTTCATTCTAATGTTGAAAAATACAGCAGCATCTCTTACAAACTACGGAAAAAGGCCTGCTTCCAGAGATAAGGGCAGGTATACATAAAGGCTTCAAGTTTACTTAAGTTTTTATGGGATGCTTTTTAGTCTAGGGCTTGCCCCTGAATGAGCTGTATTTTCTGTAATGCTTGTTCTCTTATCAGTGTGAACACTTCTGCCACCAATGTAGATTAGCCTCCCCTATTTTCTTAAAACCTAGTAAAATTAGTGATTTCACCAAAGTCACACAAATAAGTGTTCAAATTGGTATTTGAACCCATTCCCTCTAATTACAGGGTCAGAGCTCTTTTCGATTATATCACCATTTATCCAATGCCAGACCCAACACATTGCCAACCTTCAGTCCTTGAAGCATAGATACAGAGATCAGAAAGAGAAAAAGGTGAGAGGGAAATAGAGCTCTGTAAATATGCACAAACAGTATACATTATAGGGTGTGTGTGTGTGTGTATGGGAAAAAATAACGATTCTATTGTGTTCAAATTCTCTTTTATTACTTATTTGATCTTTATATAAGTCACTCTTTCTGGATTTCAGTTACTCTTCTGTTTAGTAAGGTTATAAGATCAGATTGACCTCTGAGGTCCTTTTTAGCAGAAGCTTTATGGTCTATTAAACTTCATTGTCTAACTATATTTTGCAATATATATAAATACTCTTTCATTGGGAAAAAAAGCAGAACCAAATTCCAGATTTCAAAGAGGAGATTTTTATGGTTTCACATAGGTCAATGCAATTAGCATAATAACTTAAAAGGAATCTCCAATCTTAGAAATTTAGATTTTGCAATTAGAGTTTGCAATTATATATACATATGTAATTCTTGATATAAATTTTATATAAGTATCAAATAATTTCTCTGACACTAACATCAAGATATTCTTAAAAAACATGTTTTAGACATGAATAAATATTAAATTTAGAGATCATATTGAAACATTCTTTTTAAAAATCTATATAAAATTTATTTTTAAGCCTGCATAAAATGTTGATTTTCACTTTTAACTTAGCATGGATGTCAGATTTTCAGGCCTTCCTGGAAGTTATAGTTTGAGTCTAGGTTCTACTGTGGGCAAAACTGGTCACTGAGATGTCTGTAAACTCAGCTTATGATTGATTGATTAGGCTTTGACACATCTAGGTTGATTAAATAGCTAGGCTATGGTGACTGAACTGTGCTGTCTAGTCTTGGATTGATCTGTTTATAATATGGAGAGTGAGGAAAATAGACAATACAATTTTCTGATAATACATTATCATTTTTGGTTTCTCTCTGAGCAGAAAAGTAGACATTAAGTTATATGAAAAATAGCAATAATAATAATTATAATTTCTCCTATTGCTTCTTGAAGTGTCTAGGAAAAAATATACGTTTCCCCTAACCAATTTCATTGTGTCTTGGATGATTCTGTCAAACTGCATAATTTCACCAAACCAATGGTATTATTATATGATGTCTTATTCTTGAGGATGTCCATTTGTAAATTTAATTACTGAATTATCACACATTTCAATGATTCCATTCATAAATTGGCTCTATTGTGAATCATTTTACTTCTCTTCAATGACAGAAAGAAAAAAACAACTTATCACAACCACATGCTGCTTGAGTAATTTTTCTTCTTTGTTGGCACTGGAGTGGAGGGAATTGTCTAGATTGTCTGTCATTGTTTTCAAACACATTTGAAAACATTACTATTTGTCATTTGCACGAAGACATTTGAAAAGACATTTTCTGGTTTGATAGCTTTCAGCATGGAAAATTTTTATTTAAAAGAAAGGAATGCAGAAACTAACTTTATTGTAGTGTCTGTATCCCTAATGCTTTTTGTTTCATATGTATGAGTGAAAATTCATAGAATATTGCCTTTTAAAGAACACTTAACATACTGTGATAAATTCATGTAATTGAAAATAGGAACAGAACCTTCTATTTCATTAGTATAGAATACTACTGGTGAGGAATTTCTAGTATTAATGCTGGTTGGCACCTTTTATGTAGTTTACTCTTTAAAAGCATTGAAAGATTAAGTGATTTACAGGGTCACATAGCCAATATAAGTCAAAGACAACTTTGTCATTAGGGAGTTGATTTAAGGAGTACAAAGGACTTTAATTTCCAATCCAACTTCCAAAATTTCTACCCTTTTAAAAATGAGAAAAACTGAGACCCAGAGGAAGAACTGGACTTGCCCAGGCTTATAGAAACTATAGTGATCAAGGTCAGAAAAATAAGTTGTTAGATGGAGAATTATGTTAATTATCTGCATAATTCAAGAGAAAAATTAATATACTAGGTTTTTTTTCTATTTCATTCATAATTGTCATCATCTCTGCCATCTACTTATCTAGATAATTGCTTTGCTTTCCTATCTCAGTTTTGTATACACAGGCATAAACAGATAGGCACAGCATAGTAGGGGAAAATACTTTAAAATAGGGAAGTGTTTTTTAACATGATCTCATCAATAAAAAACTGCTTAGCCATAATATGTCTTGCTTCAAGGTAAATAGCCTTGTAAAGAAATATTCTTCCTTTCCCTCACTGATGTTTCTATCAATGTATGTGAGACTATTAGCCTTTTCACCTTGGTTAGGGACACTGATGAGGCTTCTAAGTCATTTAATTTATAGCATGTTCAGCTAGTACATGATATCATCTAATCTCATTTGATAAATTTAGTATTCTTGAAGCTTCTGAAGCTAGCCACTTAATGGAAAGTATATGACTTGAAATTGAGCTGGGGAATGGAATTATAAGCTTCAATTTAATTGCTGGTCCATGTTGGGAGGCTCATCTTCTGGAAATCTTCAAAACTTAAGGGAAAAACATCAAGACTATATTGCTTCAAGTTTAACATCCTTAGTTTCTGGTGCAAAAAGAAAGTATTTTACTTAATAAGGCAGGTAGATATAGTTTATTGTAAAATCAAACTCAACTGAACATACAAAAACAAATTCACATCTGTTGGCTCAAAGTTATATGCTGAAATGCAATTGTTTCCCCTTCTTAAGGATCTTAGTCTGTCTCTGTAGATAACTCATTATTTTGTCCAAATTTTTTATTACATATTTAAGCTCAAAAAATGAAAAAGGCAGTCCCAGGTAGTTTTTGGTACTTTGCATTAAATCAAATAAGATATTTGAAAAGAGTTTACCATTGTGCCTGATTTGTAACAGGTACTGCTTATTCTCTTCCCTTCTCATACCCCATCCTCAATTATTGCTAGAGGAAGTAAATAGAGAAAAATTTAACACCCAGAATATTTAAATAACTCTGATCTTGTGAATTTGACAAATTTGGTTCTCAGGTCTCCAACTTATCGGCTTCCATATTCCCCATGCTGGAGATACTAGCAACAGACCAGATCTATTTACAAATAAAGCTTTCTTACACAAATAAGAGGGTAAAGGTTTGATGGAAAGAATATCACATGTGTTAGAATTTGAAGAATTCTATTATAAATATTAAACCTTAATTTAAAACATTTATTAAATTTCTAATATGCAATGATACTATGTCAGATACCAATAATAACAACAACAAAAGTTCTGCTCTGAAAATACATATATTCTTTTTTGGGGGGAGGGGTGTTGGATAGAGGCAGCAGAATATAGTATCAGTATAATAGAAGGAGACAGATATTAGAGCAGATTGAAACAGAAATGACTTTGAAAAAGCCTAGACAGGCAGATAAGTAGCACAGTGGATAGAGCACTAGCCCTGAAATCAGGAGGACCAGAGTTTAAATTTGAACACTCTCTAGCTGTGAGACCCTGGGCAAGTCACTTAACCCCAATTGCCTCAGGGAAAAAAAAAGCCTAGAATCAGAAAGACCTGAATTCAAATATTAACTCAGATACTTAATAAGTGATTAATTATTTAATCACTGCCTCAATTTCTTCATCTTTAAAATGATGATAAAATAATACCAATTTCCAGGACAATAGGGTTAAAATGAGATAATGCAAGTAAATCACCTTTAAATCCATATTTTAATGCTAGTTTATTTTGTTGTTATAAATGAATTTTGAGTAATTAGAGGAAAGGAAAATCATCAGCAATGAATGGGAAGAGGAAAAATATATATGGCAACACATAAGCTGAACATTTGAAGCAAGTGTTTATGTTCTAGGAGGTAGAAGTTAGGAGGGATAACAGAAAGCTTGTACAGATACATGGGATAAAACAAGATGTTATGCTGAATTCTAAAACAAAACAAAACAAAAAAGGCAGTCAATTCTGCTAGACCATGGTCAGCAGAGCCATCGACCTGCTTGTCTTTCCCCCTCCCCCTCAATAATGACTTTATGATGTCCCAGAAATGTTGTCATTTATCACCTACATGAATAAACTTCCCCTGGTGCACAAAGCTGCTATAACTCTGCAAGGAGATGTGTTGGTGCAACCTGGAAAAAACCTCATGGGTGGGATCATCCTTGCTTGGGTGAGTAATGGGTGGAAGGAGTGAACGGAACGTCTATTGAAGTCCTGAGTACATGTATACTCAGTACCCATGTGGGCTATGATAGTTCAACAAACTTTTAATCAATAAATATTTATAATTTCCTACTATGTGCTAGGTAATATGCTAAATGCTGGTGATAGCTAAAGAGAAAAAAGACAGCCCTTTACACACACACACACACACACACACACACACACATATATACACAAGTTAATAATCTAATAGGGGAGAAAACATGTAACTAAAACTATACAAAGCAAGCTATATTCAGGATAAATTGGAAATAATTAAAAGAGGGAAGGCATTAGAATTATGTAGAGTTGGACAAATTTCCTGTAGAATTTCAAGATTTTCATTGGGACTATCCTTTGTATGCATATTGGTGTCTTGTTTTCACATCAATTCATTTTTATCCAATATCTTTCACCCCACCAGTAGCCCAGAATGCCCTCTTTTATAACAAAACCTTTTTGCCATTTATCCTTCCTAAGATCTACTACTTCTACCTTCCAAATCCCCCAATCAAGAGATATAACTAGATATATCTAAAAATAAACGAACTTTTTTTTTGTCAAATGTGGGAAAGATTATGTTGACGTTAGAAAGATTAAGTATAATTACATGTTGAGTCAGAAGAAAGATTGTGTAGAATTGAAAAGTTATGAGAAGTGAGAAAAGAGAAGCAAGGATTACATTTTTTTGGTTTCTTTTTCTATTTTTTTTCCCCAAAGAATGTCTAAAAGAAAGAAGAGATAGAGATAAAGCACAATTGCTTGAGGGGGTGGTAGGTCAACTGAAGGGATTTTTTAAAATGATAATGGAGTTCTGCACTGTCAGTTTTTGACAGATGACCTCTTTTATAGGCTCAACCCTTTATAAACAGCTGATTTTTTAAACTCCCTCTTTACCTTTGTATACTACCAAGAGAATTCATTTATTTGCAACACTGGAAACAGTAGTATCAAAAACCAAAGTGAAAAAAATCAAGAAGGGTCAGGGTTATCTACCTATAAAAGAGAAGAATAGATTTCTTTGCATTAAACAGATTCAAATTGGAGAATAAAGCATTTGTTGAGAATCATAGTATATCAGTTTTAAAAAGACCTCAGTGTTTACCTAAAATAACCTGAACAAAACCTTCAGAAAGGTATCCCTGACAAGTTGTTATGCATCTTCTTTATGAATATTTCCAATGATAGGGAATTCCTATGGTAGAGAGAATACTGGACTGGGAATAAGAAAAAACTGGGTTGACATCCCTTTTTAGACACTTGCAGTGATTCGAGACAAACTCCTGGACCTTTCTTAACCTCACTATAGTCATCTTTAAAATGGAAATAATAATACTTGCAATCTGTACCTCACAGCTGTTTTAGGTTCAAATGAGTTAATTGTAGTAATGGGATAAATATAATATTATTTTTAGTTCTTAAAATTCTACATAAATTATTAAATAATTTTAGTAATAAAAGTGATGATGATAATACTATTATTACCTCCTGAAATAACCCATTCTATGTTTTGGAAATTTTTAAGTTAGAGGAACTGGCTTCTATTTTTGTGTGTAAGATACTTGCTAACTGAATGACCTTAGTCAAGACATTTAACATCTCTGGCTCTTAGTTTGTTTTTACTTAACAAAAATAATGATATTGAATTAAATTATCTTCTAGCTCTATGTATGCATGATCCAGTCAAAATACTAAATAAAAGTGTAGAAATCCTTTTTTTAGAATTTTTCTCCCAATATTGATCTAAATCTAAATACTTTCCAGGACCAAAAAGAAGTTGAATCTTTTTTTCCCCCAAATTATAGCCTTTCAAATACTTAGAGCAAGCTACATTGTCTCTCTTTGGTCCCCCAAGTCTTTTCCAAGCTAAGGATCATTACTTTATTCTATCCTTCCATAACATGAACTCTTGGCCCCTTGTTACATTGGTCATTCTGCCAGGAACTGGTATAGTTTAAAAGTGTACATCCAAAAATTTATTACAGGAACAAAAAAAATGTCCTATGGCTTTTATATTTAAAGAGGTAGAGTACAGTAAGACTGTTTCCTTCCTTATTCTAGACATTATTTGTATTTATGAGGGCTGAGATCAAATAGCCTTTATGAATATTAAATCTACCACTTCCCATGAGAAAATATTAGATCTGAAAAGGAGTTTGGAAGACATTTAATATCACCCATTCATGTCTGACTTCCACAGATGAGTTGCCCAGGGTTATATATATATAACTCCATGTTCTTTAATTTTAAACTCTCTTTCTCTTTTGTCATGCTATCTCATTGAAATTTGTATGTGCCTAAAGCTCAGAGTACTTTTTTCTACATATATTGTTTTCTGTAATAACTGCAATCTAAAATCAGTCCTCCATCATTTGCTTTATAATTTAAATAGTCTCCTAACTAATCTTTCTGTTTCTAATCCCTAGAGTCAACATCCTCTAATGCAGATTAAGATCACATTAACTTTTCCACCTGCCATAATAGGCTTTTGACTTTCATTAAGTTTACAATTTACTAAAAATCACATTTTTTTTTCAGAAAAATTGCTATCTATCCGTGGCTCCCTTGTGTTACAAATGAGATATCCATTTAATTGTACCCAACAGTACAATTTTATATGTATCCTAGTTAAACTTTATCATAAATAGATTCAACTAAGCAAATGTTTGTTTTGGATCCTGAATGGGAAGAATAATGGGGGGAAAAAAAGATGAAACGCCCATCATGTGACAGGCATTGTGCTAAGCACTTTATAAATATCTTTCCATTAAATCCTCAAAACAATTCTATAAAGTAGTTACAATTATCATTCCATATTTACAGTCAAGAACATTAAAGTAAATAGAGATTGTGAGTTGCTCGCCATCCCACAGTAAGTATGTAAGGCTGGATTTTAAATTGAGTTTTCCTGACTCCAGACCCAGCACTTTATTTGCTATATAGCAGCCTCTAGCTGACTGTTAGCTAGTGTATTACCTGTTCCTCCCAGTCTGATGTCATGTACAAATTGATGAGTATGGCACCTGTGCCTTCACATAAGGCATCAATAAAAATGTTAGCTAGCAAGGGCCAAACACAGATCCCTGGAGTATTCCACTGGAGACCTCCTGCCACATTGACATTGAATCATTAATCATTGAATCATTAATTGTAGTGACTCTGTCTTTGGCTGTTCAACGAGTTCTAAAACCATCTGAATTGATTATTATCTAATCAATCCTTTTCCATATTCTTCCCAAGTATTATATTAGGTAATTTGCTTTAAAAAATTAGATAAAAATAATTAAAATTAGATAAATCTAAGCCAATTCTATACATAATATTCTCATCATTTATTTGTATAGTAATCAGTCTTTCTAAAAAAAAAAAAAGACATGGAGTCTGGCACAGCTTTTTCCTTTTGGAAGCCTTTCTGGCTCTTTGTAATCAGTGCTTCTGTTTCTAAATTTTTGCCAACTATTTATTCAATGATATGTTCTAAAAATAATTTTTCAAGAGCCAAAGTCAAACTCAGTGATGTTGTCCACAGACTCTGTTTTTGTCTCTCTTTTTTTTTTTTTTTTTTTTTTTTTTTTTGCAAAAATCAAGATGTTTGCCTTCCTTCAGTCTTATGGTACTTCTTTCATTTTCCATGATCTTTGAAATGTCAGTGATAGGGATCCAGCAATCACATCTGCAAGTTCTTTCAGGGCCAAGGGATGTAGCTCAAACAGGCCAGATGACGTAAATCCATCAATTGTAACTAAGTGTGTTTTATTATCTCCTAAATTATCTTGAATATCAACCACTGTTAAGCATTTTTATTTTATAATTTCAAGTGCTAAGATGATTAGGAGAGAAAATAGAACTAAGGTGTTGTACAGCTCTAACTATTCTGTATACTCGGTGATGATTTTTTTCATCCACCCCCAAAAAGTAGTCCTAAGCCTTCTTTGATACTGCTTTTTCTTCAAATATAGCAAAACTAAACAAAATAAAAGACTTTTTTTTTTTGCTGTCCTTAGCTTCTTATGCCAGCTTCAGTTCCTTCTGTGATTTGATACTCACAATTCTATTTTTATATCACCTTGTCATGGTCATATTATTTTACTTGGTTTTGCTTTTATCTTTTAATATATATATATATATATAGTTATATATATATATATTAAAACAAAGTTGGATGCTAACTCCTAATGTATCCATGTTAATTCTCTGACAAATATTTTTTCCTGTAATCAAAATTGTTGTTCAAAATTTAATTCTCAAAGTTCGTCCATTCTTTTTGGGCTGACTTCCCCAGAAGTATTTTAGGCAATGCAATCATATTTATATTTATTCAGAAACTTTTGAAATCTGTTGTTCCAAAACCCCAGCTTTATGTTGGATTGTTATTAGATTTTCTTTCCTGCTGTATCACAAATTCTAGAAGAGAATGATGACTTCCTACTGTATGTTTCTATCATTTTTTACACCCTATAACGACTCTCTTCTTGTTAGTGACAATCAGATGCAAAATAAAATCCTTTCTTTTTGTTTCCTTCACTTTTTGAAGAATTAATTTATCACCAAGAAAAGTCAAAAAATTATTACCCTTCTCAATACATGTGAACAACACTCAAACAAACAAAAAAAAGTAATTGAAACCTTTGAAAAACTTACACTATGAAATTAGGTTATGGGCTTCTAAAACTGAGGTCTGACTTGTAGCTTTTTTTCTTATGTTTGCCACATCTAAAATAAGCAGAATCAATTAGGTACAATCAACTCGTTTAAATTTCTAGAATTAAATAATGTAACTAAAGCATACCTAAGCAGGTCTTACCTCTTTAATTCTTAGATAATGTGCTTTTTTTTTCTTTCTTATGATGGGAAATTGTCAACAGTGAAGTCTTTTGTTTCATTTCCAATGTCATCTAGAAAGGAGAACCCTTGAAGAGTGAACTGAACAGCTGTTGCCTGGCAGGGAGGTAAGTCAATGACTGGGCACATGACAGTTTCAAATTTGTATAGAATTTAATAGCAAAAAAGCAGTTTACTGGAAAATGATAGTCTTCATGCCCATTGATTTTCAGTTATCAGTATGAAGTGCCTTTGTAACTTAAGACAAGTCAGCTGTTTTAAAAAATATTTTAATCAAAATATATTTCTGACTTTTCATAATAACAACTCTGTAATAAAGGATAGAAAATAAGGAATTTACTTTGATAGTTTTTAAGTGACATGAAACAAATTAAATTCATTAATCATTGATCTCATATACATTTTACCTTAAAAAACAGAATGACATTTCCTTTTTAAGCCTAAATTTAGAGATGAGATTAATTTCTTTTTAGGAAAAAAAGTCAAGCATAAAATATATTTTGAAGACTTCTATTATATGTTTATAACAATTTACATTCTCATTTCTATGTTAATTTAATGTCAAGGTCAAGGCTGATCAACATTAGAAAGAAAATTAAATGCAAAATGAAACTCACTTCCTCAGAAATGTTTTTCTTTGCCCATAAATAAATGTTCATTTCTAATATACCGTTTAGAAAGAGAATTATAAAAGATTCAAAGAATTGTTGGATAGGATTAGTAAAACATAGAGATCCTACCTTTTATGGTTACATTTTGGGAAAACGTGACCTCCATGAACTTCAAATGCCTTATATTAAATAAATGAGAAATTGAATTTTTCTGTCCTTTTTGGTCCAGTTTAACTACACATCTATGATCACATGACTTTTAGAAATTATGGAAAATATGAGAGGTACCTAGAACTTGAAAAGGCCCCAATACCCTCTTTTCTCACAAAGGAAGAAAAGTTTTCCTGAAATGATAAAGCCAGAAAAGAATAGGTCAGTAAACTTGAATTCTTGACAAAATTCTGAAATGTATTATTCAAAGGAGAGTCAGCAAGCATCTAGAAAAGATATCAGTGATAACAAGTCTCTGATCTGTCAGGAATCGGTCATAGCAGACTAATCTCATTCCCTTTCTTGAAAGTCTTGGATAGGTCATAAGAAAAAACAAAACAAAACAAAACAAAACTATAGAGTTTACCTAGATGCTAGCAAAGAATAATAAAAAGGAAAGTATTGGCTTCAAATAAAATAAATGGCATTGTTTAATAAAGATACAATTATTAATTTATTCTTTGTAATTGCTTCATTTTAATGTTTATAAAATGTTATTCCAAAAAGTAGATTTGCTTTTCAATGACATATTGAAATAAGTAAATTTCAACATTCCTAGGCTATTGAGCTGATTCTCATATGACATGAATTTGAAGTTATTTCCAATCTTGGTTTCCTTCCTCATTTCTCTTTATATTATTGTTTTTTCTTTCTTAAAATGTAATGCACCAAACTGAATTTAGAATTCTAAATGAGATCCAATGTGCAATAATACTATCATATCCTTATTCCTGGAAGTATGCTTTTGAACACAGTCCAAGATCACATTAGCTCTCTTTTGGTTGACACCTTGTATTGTTGAATCATATTGAGTTTATAACTCATTAAAATCTCCAGATCTAAAAAAAATTAAAAATCCTTTTTGTCTATCCATGTTTTGGGGGCAGCTATGTACTGCAGTAGATAAAGCATCTAGATCTAGAGTAAGGAAGACTTGAATTCAAATATGCTCCTCAGAAACTCTGTTACCCTGAGCAATACATGCTTGCCTCAGTTTTCTCATGAACTAAGGAAGGAAATGACAAACCACTCCAGAAGAAAATTCCAAAAAAGGGTCAGAAAGAGCCAGATACTGAAAAATCCCTAAAAACTCTACTGTCTTCTGCTTGTGAAGTTGAATTTTTAACACCAAATTTTATACTTTTCTCTATTAAAATTTGTCTTAATCATTTTGACTCAATGGTTTATAGAGGTAGAGAATTATGGTTTATAGAGCTAGAGAAAAAAGAGAAAAGCATTCCAAGCATGGAGAGATCATCTCTGCAAAGGCATAGAGGTAAGTCAGAATGTCAAAGACCAAACAGAAAGTAATCAGTTATCTGGAATGAAAAGTTCATGAAAGTTAGTGATTTGAAATTGGTCTGAAAAAATTAGATCAGAGCCACATTTGAAGTACTTTAAATATCAAAAATAACATTTTAGCCTCAAAGCAATAGAAAACTACTAATGCTTTTTTGAGTAGGGAGATGGTTTGTCCAGAGTTTTGCTTTAGAAATATAGATTTGGCAGTTATGGGGTATTGATTGGAAGATGGAAAGACTAGAAGTAAGGCTCTCATTAGGATGCTATTTTAATAATCTAAGGGACAAATATTTAGAGCCTAAATTAAAATTGAGGCAATGTTAATGAAGAGAAGAGAAAGAATCTGAATGACATTTTGTAGCTACTGTTAATAAGAATTAGTCACTGATTGGATATGATTTAGTAAGTAAGAAGGAAGTTGCACCTAATAAGTATGAGATTTTATCCTGAATGACTGAAAGGAAGATAGCATAAGAGATATAGAAATTAGGAACTACCATAGGTTGTTAGGGAATGGGTAAAAGATAATTAAGATGATTTTAGTCATACTGCATTTTACAGATTTTTGAAACAGCCAGATGGAGATGTCTAGCAGATATCTCCATAATGTAAGATTGCTAGGGCTGGATGTTTAGATTTTGGAATCATCTGTGTATATATGATAATTAAACCAATGGAAACTTGCCTTTAGCAAGTAGTCAACAAACACTCTTCCTCTTTCTCTCTCTCCTTTATAAGATGAATTCTCATCTTCCTCAAATGTATATAACATCCTTTGGAGCATAAATACTGCCTTTCTGACAGCATACAGCTTCCTCCTCTTCTTATATCTTATGATATTTATTTCTTAACAGTAACTATTAAAAGGTCTTTTTTTCTCTGTGTGACATTCTACTACCATTTAATGTAATGACATAGGTTTGAATATCTTTTTAGTTTTTGTTTTGTTTTGTTTTTCTCTGACCTTACATTTCTTTTTCACATTGAAGTATCATTTCCATTTTTTAAAAGAAACCCTTCATAGTTCATGACAACTTAGATATAGAGAAGCATTCTTTAAGCCCCCTCAGCTTTTCTGCCTTTGGGAGACCTGTGTGCTCTTTGAGATGGAAAAGAAGTCACTTGTTTTTGGGAATAAATAAATAAAGAGACAAGCAAATAAATGGACAGATAATTAAGTAGATGAATAGATAAATTAATGAATATATGGATGCATGAAAAACAAGGAAATATATAAATAAATAAATGAACCAAGAAAGAAAAAATGAATGAATAAATATTGCACACTAAATTTGAGTCATTACAAAATTTCCCCCTTTCCTCCGTATTTATAAAAAAAATTCATAGTACTTGTTTTTAGACTCTTATATGTGATTACCACTCATCACTTCATCAGTTAGGCAGTCTCTTTTTAACACCCCTTAAAAATTTAATAGCAACACATAACAAACTGTTCTTCAAGTTCTTCCCAATTTATTTTCCCCAAATGCCACTCCTGTACTTTTTCACAATCCTGAAGGCCTGCAAATTTCTTTAACTATTTCATTGTTTTGATTCAGCTCATATCTTTATTTTTCAGTCTCTTCTGCCATTTGGGGTACCTCTGGAGAATGTGAAAGCAAAATATGTTTATCTGCAAAATATACCTATAGCATTAAGGGCAGCCAAGTGGTACAGTGAATAGAGCACTGCATTTGGAATCACAAAGGTTCATTTTCCTAGGTTTCAAATTTAGCCTTTGATACTTAACTGTGTGACCTTGGCCATGTCACTTAACCTTCTTTGCCTCTATTTCCTCATCTATAAAATGAATTGGAAAAGGAGATGTCAAACCACTTCAATAACTTTGCCAAGAAAACCTCAAATGGGGTCAAGAAGAGTTGTACATAACTGAAAAGGCTGAACAACAACAAATTATTTAATTGATGAATTTCAAGTACTTTGTGCATATAGTATATATGTGTGTATGGTATATGTGTATATATTAATATAGTAAGTTGGTGACTTAAATCCATGCCTCAAGTTGCTTACCAACTTCCTCAGTTTTTTTTTATTAAAAAACAAGTTTTTTCTAATATTGTTTAATGCAGATTCACTCCACACTGATTTGGGTAATCTATTATCTGATCCAGATTACAACACACTTATATCTGCCCATTTTATGTGATGCTCATGAGGTTCTTTCTAAAAGTTTGCCAATAGGGAGCCTATCATTATTCTATTCTATCATCATTTCCATAATTTAAAACAATAAGGTTAACTGACCCTTAACACATAATTATTTTCCCCAATCATTTCTGCTCCACTTTCCAGATTTTTTTAACTTCCTCTTCCTAGCATAAGACACTCTGTTTTCTGATTCCTGTATTTTCATTTATTGGTTCCCAAAACTCAAATGATCTCTATCTTCATTTCTGCCTCCTGGCATCCCAGGTTTTTTATGTCTCAGCTAAAATACCACTTCTACAAGAAGTGTATTTCAATGCCCCTTAATCTTAGTGCCTTCCCTTTAGAATTACCTCTAATTTATTCTGTTTATATCTTGTTTATATATAGCTTTTTCATGCCATCTCCTATTTTAAACTGCTAGCTTCTTTTTGTTACTAGTTTTTTTTTTCTTTTTTTGCCTTTCTTTGGATGCCTGGCACTTAGTATAATGTCTGGCAAAGAGAAGATGCTTCAAAATGGGATGAAATGTAGATACTTGAAATAATTGCAGTTCTGCAAAACTACAGTTTATTTTGTGAGGCTGAAACAAACTTTGATAATGTCAACATCAGAGGGGTAATAGTATTGTAAAGCACTTCATAGTTTAAAGCACTTTTATCGACTTTGTCAAAATTTTCAATATAATACTCTTGTCATAAAAAGAATCTTTATTCCCACTTTATAGATAAGACTGAGATATAAGCAGAAATGATTGGGGAAAATCATTCTGTATTAAGGGTCAATTAACCTTATTGTTTTAAATTATGGAAATAATGATAGAATAGAATAATGATAGGCTCCTATTTGCAAACTTTTGGAAAGACCCTCATGAGCATCACATAAAATGATAAGAAAATGAAGGATTAGAGGAATTGCACATGATTAACACATATTGAGTTGCTTGTCCTCTAGGAGAGGGAGTGGGAGAAGGAAGGGAAGCAATTGGAACATAGGATTGTACAGAGGTGAATGTTGAGGATTATCCATGCATATGTTTTGAAAAAAAAAGCCTAAAAAATAAATAAATAAATGAAAGAATAAATAAATAAATAAGAAAAAGTATAAAGAAAAAAGAAAAAGAAAAAGAAAGAAAATGAAGTGTTATAAAACTTGCAAAAAGTCCTAAGGGTTAGCATTGGGAGTAGCTGGTCATTCTATAGCACGTATTTATTCTGAGCCCTCTCCAGACTTCTAGAATTTGGACAATGAGGGGCCTGAGATGAAAGAAGTTAATGGACTTAACTCTGTATAACTAAGATTCCTACTCTCCCATTTATAGCTCATTTTTTTTAAATATTTTCAAAATTCAAGCCATTTGAATAGAGTATAAGGAAATAATTATTTCACATTGTAATGGAATTATTCATGGAGTCTATCATTGAGATGGTGATAAATTTGCTATATTTAATAGATAGGGAGGCATGAAGTTCATAAGTCGATTTTGAGAAGATTCTGTAAGCATCTAGGCAAATATAATGAGACAAAATTTATTTCACAGAGGACCTGCCTCTTGTCTCAAAAAGATCTAATTCATCAGAGATAGCCAACATGAGAATCAGGGAAGTGGAGGTGAAGAAAAAATAGCTTTAAGGTCACTAATAAATAGCAAATAGAAATTCCTGAAGTTTCTTTGTGGATGCACTTCTATCTTTACAAAGATTTATCTTCCCTTCAAAGAACTGGATGTTTCTTCCTGACAGTAGTCCCTCAAAAGGTTATAAAATAATTCTCCTAGAATCTCTAGAGAATGGGAGAAAATATGAGAATATTTCCCTATATTGGTTATTACCATTTTCTTTACCACAAAGAAGGTACATAGATCCCATAAATAGGAATTGTTTTATCCAGAAAATAGCACAATTTTATAAAAAGGCATAATTGTACTAATAGAGCAGATTTTGGTAGAAAATAAAATAAAATAATAAATATGTATGATTTTTGATAAAAACAACAATAAATATGTATGCTCAAGCTATGAAAACTGTAGTTAATTGACAAAGTAAGGCAAGGAAATTCATGAAGCATATTCTGAAAGGTCAAAATTTTTTTTAAATCAAGGTCCTTTATATTTTCTATGCATATTTATGTTAACCTCAGAAAAAAAAATAAGCAAGGGGATTTGGAGTGGCCCTACTTTTGGACAGAGAATAGATTAGGATGGCTTTATTTATGATATTTAAATGTAACCTTTATTTCCCTCTTGACTCCAGATATCTTATCATTTGGGGGAAAGGGAGGGGTGCAAAATATTAGCCCTTATATTTAAAAAGTGAATGACATTTATTTCTATTGTCTTGTATCTTTGCCTAAGAAATTTTTTGCAAACAAAATTTTGAAATGCATGACTAGAGAGCTTCATCTACTTAGATGACTTTGACAAGATTAGAGGATAAGAGCATCTAGAAATGTATTTATTCAAGGACTGATTACCAATAGCTGACATTGTGCATGGAAGTATTAGCACAAAAGATGAGCTACAATAATACATTAATCTTATGCAAAGTCACATATAAAATATATTCCTTGCTGTTTCAAAAAATTATATGTATTCATCTCAATAATCCTAGGATCTTGCATTGCTTTAACTGACTTCTCAAATTTTAAGCTTTATTGTATACGCCCTAATCTTTTGAATAGCCAGTTTCAAGTATTCCTCATACCGG
This sequence comes from Sarcophilus harrisii, assembly GCF_902635505.1. Taxonomy (NCBI): domain Eukaryota; kingdom Metazoa; phylum Chordata; class Mammalia; order Dasyuromorphia; family Dasyuridae; genus Sarcophilus; species Sarcophilus harrisii. The sequence goes on from NC_045428.1 coordinate 111,442,414, forward strand.
TGCTCTTTGGAAAGATCAAAATGAGTGATGGGTGAAATTTAAAGTATTCTAACAATTGGTTGGTTTACAGAAACAGATGAAAATGTGCATGATTATTCAAATTTGACTATATTCCTTTGGTTTATAATGATGGGTTATAAATATCTCATGAACAGTATTTCAAGGTTTCCTCTTTAATGAAGTTCCATTTAAATTAGGAACATGGTTAGAACTCTCTTTAGAACTAAGAATTGAATTCCCTCACCTGTCATTCTCCTTTTTAAAAAAGAGGGAGAGAAGTTTGAAAAATTAATCAAAGGTGAGAGTTAACATATCTTATCTGAACCCTGACAAATGAACCCTTTATTCTGTAGAAATTCATAGCCTATAGAAAAATAAAAACTTACAAATGAGCCATTTATATATTGTCAGACTAATATGTTGCTTTTTTGTGTAATTAGTAAAATAATGCATTGTTGATATGCAAACGAGTTTCTTCTCACCTCTATACTCTCACCCTTCTAGTAGTTGCAATGTTAAATGATATGTGGTTTGTTTTTATAAAAATAAGATTTGTGAATGTGAACAGGCAAATTATGATTTAAGTGAAACCATCAATGGCATTTTTAATGATACTTCGCTCGTGCAACATTAAATTGTTCACTTCCAGAAAAAAGTGTGTCTCTCTTTTACTATCTTCTCTTACCAGCTGTCCTGTTTCCCACTCTTCCCATTAGTAAACTGATGACATAAGGAATATACTCATCAAGACCTGTTTTGCCTGATTATTAATCACTGCCTATTTCTGACTCCTGGGACACTAAAACTAAGCCGACATTTGCAAGATGAAGTGGAGAATGGAAGCAATTACTTGAATAATTAGAATAGTTCAAGGAGAAGAGGGAAAAAAAAAAAAAAACACACACATGCACCCTTTGACCACAAGCTGTGGCTGACACATAAGTGTACGGCTGAATTAGACGGGATAGAAAACCTGATCAAGTTTGGCAAGGTTCACCAAAAAAAAAAAAAAAAGCTTCTTGAACAGGGAACACACACACACACACACACACACACACACACACACACAAAATCCCACTGACTATGCATTTGACATCAGACAGCTTTTGGAGACGCCTAGAGGCTGAGTGTAATTTCAGGTCTCCTTATTCTATAGCAATCTGATGATAGGTAAATGTTTTGAATAAATAAACATGGTATGTGAAATGCAAAATATGTTGTTTTAAAAAACAAAATGAATTTTCTTAAAAAGTGCTAGAGAGGACAAAAAATCATCTCAGTGAATTTTTTATTCAAAAAAAGTTGATCATATCAAATGCACCTTTGTGACTAGGAAAGAGAGTAAGGATCTAGAAAAATTCAAAAGAAATATGGTAATCAAGGTAATCGCCCTCAGCATCCTTTCTTTCATCTGTATTACTGGGAATTTAGACCCAATGGAGGACTTCCTGTATCATACTGATTTTTAGAAGTCCCTCCATATTTTCTACCTCTAGATTATAAAGAGGAAGATCCATAACTATATTTTGATTATTTGAAATCCAATTTCCTAACATCTCAGATATATACTGTTGTTAGCTAGTGTTGTTGTCCTTAGCTATTACAAACTTAAGATGGCATGATTTCATTTTTTTCAAAGGTTTCTTTTACTTTTACAATTAAAGCTGAGAATATTATCTTAGTCTGAATTGGACTTTGAATAGAATAATTTCCTTAGTGTTTACCTTCCAAGAAATGAAGTTACCAAGAACATAAATCAAAAATATTTTGTTCATTTTCTTTAAATAAAACAACTGATCAGCTGAAATATAATAACTGAAATAATATTGAAGCAGGAAGAAAAAGATTCAGAATCATGGAAAAAAAGAGGAAACTTAATGGCTACTAGTCTTCCTTCTTTGCCTTTTTCTCATGGATGCAACACTTATCTATTTAGCATCCTTCTCTTCTTACTCCTCATACCTATAAGTTTTATCAGTTTTTTCCTCCTCCTATTCTTTCCATTTTTCTACTATATAATAGCAATGCTCTTATAAAACCAAAATCTGGTTCATAAAATCTCTATTAGACTAATGACTATATTTATCTAAAGGTACATAAGGTTCCTTTATGAAGTGTATTTGGTACATTACAGTATGTATATTTTAATTGGATAAATTCAGTTTATACAAAAAATATCATCACAAAAAATATTACATAGTTATAAACAGATCCTTCATTTCTCTGCTCTAGATGGGTATCAATGGGAAGAAGTTTTTCTGCTGTTTTAACTTCTCACTGAAAAAAATAATTCAAAAGAATTGGGGAGATATAAAAGAGGAATGAGAAGTAAAAGAGATAATGAGGAATATTTCTCCATAATCTTCCACTCCTCCATCCTCACTTATATATCCCTATTCTTTTGTGCCATCCAGATTTTGGTTTTATAATAGAGTCATTTAAAGACCTGTTTTTGACACATACTTAGTCTGTGACTCTGGACATTGTACTTAATTTCACATTGCTCTTGTTACTTTTCCTACTTAAGAAAAAAGCTGCAGAGAATGTAGTACCTACATTGACATAAGGTAGAAATTCCCTTTCCAGAAGTAGTGTGCTGGTGGACATTTAATAAGTGGCTCTCTATGGATGGAGAAGGGGAAAAACTCCAAACACTTAATACAAAGCTTTGCTTGTGATTTTGTTATGTTTTCGTTTCCCTGACCTGTGATTTCATGGGCTTGTGAATCTTCTAGTCTTAAAGCACTTTCTATTAATACAGGTGAGCACTTCTCTGGAAGATAATAGTTTTAGACTAGGATCTGGAATGCTATGAGGATAAGTAACTTGCCCGGAATTACCCAGCCAAACTACCTGGGTTGAAGCCAATTTGTTTTTATGCAAGGCCATCTCTATTCACTTGCTTCAATATCTATCTTGTGCATGAACAAAAGTGCATAGAAAACTTCAAAAGGAAACCCTCAAAAGAAATACTACTTATTTTCCTTTTTCTCTTGGTTTATTATTGATGATTAAATTACCTGAAGTATACTTTTGACAGCCTAGTTGATGTAAATACACAAAAAAGAAATGGAAAAAATCCATATACTTCAGGATAAGCATCCATTTATGCCACAAGGTTTTGGTTATTTGGGGCAAGAATAGTGTTTATCTTTGTTGTTGTTGCTTTGTTTTTAATGCCATAATTTTCTCCTAATTTATTTATTTTTATAAATTAAAATATATACTACAAAGATATGTTATGTATATATTTTATGATAGGCAGTGAGTGTGCATTCAAGAAAGGAAAGAAAAATACTGAGAAGAAATTATAATCATGGTTTGCAGGGTCCCAATTTGTGTTGAAGTTTTGAAAAGGACATCATATGTGATTTTCAGTTTATATACTTATTGATTTGTTATGCTCAAGGAAGATAGAGTAAGTTTTCAATAAGAATGAAGATCATTCATTTAAAATGATCAGGAGGCATTGACATGTGGAAGTAACCAGGTATCATATTGACTATTAACAGTGAATGTTTACAGAATAATTACATCCCAACTTAAATTCGCAATAAGCATTTATGTTGCAGGTTCCCTCTCTGTGTAAAAGGCTAATTAAATGGAGTATGTTATTTCATGTTCCACATTCAATCCATTTATATCCCTGTCCCTTGGGGCTTCTAATTTCCTGAGTTGGAATTTTCATTCATCATATATGATTGTTTTATGTGATGTAGCAAAGTGCCACTTCACTATATTGTTGGAGTCTGGTGTCTTAAGACATTTGATTGGTTCTGTGCTTCTAAATAAATAAAAGAAGCCCGCTATCTCTCAAGATCACTCATAAAACTGGATTCTTTTAAAGGGAATTCATCCTATAAATCTGTTCTAATCCAATGTAAACATTTACTTGGTTTCAACAAATTGATAATAGTGAACTGTCAATATTAGAGAACAATTCAATGCGCACTTATTAGTAAATGGCAGTACTTTTTGAGTGCTCCCTTCTAAAATTTATATTCCATTCATATAATTCAATAAAATGAAATACTCAAAGTGTCTTTATCTAGCATCCCAAAATTACCTGGGGAGTTCTTAATAAAGTCAAAATGACAAAAAGGAGTCTCCCCCTGAGGTTCACCTGGAGTGTTTAAGGGGAATGCTTTGATCTTATTTTCTATTCCCTCATTTTGGATAGACAGCAGGCAAATGTATTTTAAGGGATCAAACTTAGAACAAGACACATAGTGCAAGTCTTGTCAAGAACCATATCTATACTTTAGGCAATCTATAACTCACACATATAAATAATAGGATAAAAGTACTTTAGCCAAAGTACCACAGAAACTACCTTTATTAAAGAACCAAAGAGATCATCTGTTGCCTTTGGGCCATATAAATCTGGGCTTTCCGTTATAATGACAGTATGAAAGAAATTATTAGGGGTTTGGGAAGACCCGGACATTTCTAATTATTGTTTAAGAAAGGTTCAGTGTGGTTATGAGAATACATTGACAGTTACCTCAGGGGGCTCTAAGTCATTCTGGTCAAGTGGATGCTGTACAAGTTCTCTCCCATTAGCGCTTTAAAAGAAGTTAACAACCTAGCCAAAGGGAAGGAAAGCTTCTCAGAGATATCTAATAGAGTTCAGTTCCATCATCCATTGGAAAGTAGTAAGGTGAGAATTCCCTGAACAAATAACTCATTGGCACATAGGCTATTGCATCTTAGTTGCCTGATTTTCCTACTGAAATATGAACCTTAACTTAAGCTCTCAAATGGATTATTCATTATAACACAAGAGGCTAAGAATTTGAGTGCAGTTTCTGAGAGTTTAAAATATTATTCATTGTATTGAAGGGAATAATAAAAATGAACTTATCTGGTCCTTGGATAATATTGATAATAATTAAACCCTAGTATGCTCTATTTCCTTTAGAAAATTCAAATATTAACTATCTACCTTTCTTCCTCAATCTATGGATCAGGTAAAGGAAAATAACTTTTGAGATATTCAAATAGTGAAATAAAAATTGTAATGACTGACTGAAAGCTTTTTATAATAATGCTGAGAAACTTCCGAGAAGTTCCTCCACAGTAAAACAAGATTTTCCAGAACTTTTGGTAGCGTCAACACATCCTGGAAATATAAATGAGGTGAATGATGAACACATATGAGGAAGCCATTTCCCATATTCTGGCCTTCCCACCAAAATTAGCCTTCTCCACCCCTTCCATTTACAAAATTGCAATGCATCTGGATACTCTCTATTGAGACTATAAATATGTTAAAATGGCACTCTGAAGTCTCAATATAATAAAGATAACCATTATAATTATAACCCATTTACATAGCATAAATAAATTTTCAGAGATTTCCAGAGGAAGAGAATTATATGAAACCATTAATAATAGTATAGATCAGTTAAGAAATTCATTTTTTTACAATTAAGAGGTCATTATTAACATTTGAGAAAATGGTTTCAGTTGGATGATTGACATAGAAACAAGGTTATAATGTGTTTAGAAGAGTGATAGAAGAAATAGTGGCAATAGGTACTGAGGCTTTTAATAGGCATTGGCTAATAAGACAAAGAGAGCTAGAGTGATTGCTAACAGGCAGGATAGAATTTAATGAGATTTTTTTTTCTTTAAGGATTAAGAGAACTTGGGTTAGTTTGGAGCTAAAGAGAAGGAAAATGCCAGGGAGAGATTGAAAATTAGAGAGACAGGGGATATGGTAATGTGGGCAGACTTCTATGCATATTATGTCAGAACAAGGAGCTCACTGTTAAATGACCTTTAGTTACATATCAAATAATGTCTTCCAATCAAAAATGGAGAAAGTGTGAGCTTTATCATTGTAATTTCTACTTGTGAATCATCCAGATTGCTTCTTATTTTACCAAACTTCTGGATGAATTCTAATTCTGAAATATAACTATGTGACATTGGCCAAGTCTGTTGAGCTCTATGAACTTGTTTCCTTGCTAAAAAGGAGGAGATGGATCTCTGATTTCCCTTCTAGTTTGAGATTTATGATTCCATGGTCCTTGCAAAGATAGCATCTAACTGTTCTCTGTAACTGAAGAATCATCAACTTGGGTTGAGACAGAACCTGATAAAGACCAGATTGGAGCAGCATTGCCCCCTCCTGTCCATCGGCCATGTCAACAAACTAATATGAAGATAAAATGAGAAAATGAGAAACGGAACTTTATAGAACTTATATAGAATATATATATATATATATATATATAATGTTATATAATTTAATCAATTTACACAGTTTTATTATTATACATTCTACAGCACTTCCTATTTTTGAATTTTCCTATTTGGAAATATAAAACTATTGAATAATAGTATAGACCAATTTAGAAATCCTAGTTCTAAGCTTATTTGAGTATAAGGGAAATGCAAGATCCAAAACACAAAAGATCTACCTTTACTACTCAGCATTTTACAGAAAAGTATTATATGTACTCCAGTAATTTCTGAATATTTCATTGAGTCTGTAGTTTTCCTCATTATGAGAGATTTGGACGAAATTGACAAATGAATGAACTGAAAGATCTATTTTTTTATCATGTGTAAGCCACTGGGCCAAGATATATAGGTATAAATGCATCGGGAGATTCCATTTAACTAGGAATGCTGCCCATCAGTTATTCCTTACTATCACTAAAGACAAATGTAAACAAAAATTCTGCTGGGCATATTTAAGGAACCATTCAGTAAACATAATAGAATGTTATTATTATCTAATAAGTTAGTATATAATAAATAGAATTTAATGTCTGGGATGATGGTACCAAATATCTAAAAGGAAGCTAAAGATTTCAATTAAAAATTTGGTTGTTTGATATTTCAAAGCTGCCCAGCAGACAGTAAAAGAATAGTAAAGAACTAGTTGATGAAAACATGATTTAAATGTGTTACCTGAGAATTCTTCATGCATTGCAAATTATTGCTATTTCAAAGATATTTCAGAGCTTTGAATCTCAATTATGTTCTTTGAAATCAGGGGATGTTGCCAGTTTTAATAATAATGGCATAAAGATAGCTTTCCTTTAACTAACTCATTACAAAAAAAAAATGAAAAATCAATTGTTAAATAAATTGTACTTTACAATGGTAAAGTGTAGTTTTCACTGTGGTAGTTACAGTATTGCTTTTTGTATATAAAAACATTGATGACTCATCATCTTAGGTTATAAACATATAATTCCTATTCCTCATTTCCTAAGATTCTATTGAGTTTCAGCAGGATCAAGGGACTTCACAATTATTATTTTTTCCCTTAATATACAAGGGAAAGATAACTGTCTATACTGTCAGTTAAGCCCAATAAGTTGGTCATTCTTAGAAACTCTATAAAATAAGCCAACCACAATATTTTGACTAAAATTATTTCCACTTCTACTCAAGGAAGGTTTTAGAAAATCTTTTGGAAGTGACTCAGAAAATCTCAGGAAGGAAATAGCTTCCTTTTTTACTTCATGTATTGTCTGCTTTACCAGCAAAGTTGTCTTAGAGCTTAGATTATATGTTTATATCTAAAATTAGACATCATTATTTCCTTTTGCTGCATAGCTAATATGGAAATGTTTTGCATGGATAAATTTGTATAATTTATATCAAACTGCTACACTTCTCAAGGAGGAGAAAGTGGAGAGAGAGAGAGAGAGAGAGAGAGAGAGAGAGAGAGAGAGAGAGAGAGAGAATTCAGAGCTCACAACTTTTATTTTTTCTGAGGCAATGGAGGTTAAGTGACTTGCCCAGGGTCACATAGCCAGGAAGTATTAAGTGCCTGAGGCAAGATTTGAACTCAGGTCCTCATGACTTCTAGGCTGATGTTCTATCCACTACATCAACTAACTACCCCAGATCTCACAATTTTAACAAACTGATGTTATTTTTTTTGTTTACATGTAACTGAAAAAATAAAATAAGAATAAAATGAGGAAATAAAAATAATAAAATTAGACTTTGTTTGTATAGTCAATTTGGAATGAAGTTCCCAGGGTACTAACCCCAAGATCTGTGCTAACTAATATTTTATCAATAATTTAGATAAAATATAGTTGATATGCTTGTCAAATTTACACAAAGACACAAAGACAGGAAATAATAACTAATCAAAATTCCCATATACCTTGATATTTAATAACATAAGGCAAATTTTATCAGCAGACATTTCATAAAGATCAACACAGTTCAGCTCCTCAAATAAAAAAAAAAGAAACTTTACTTCATAATCATAATTGGGAAGCAATGGTTAACAAATTCTACTGAAAAATATCTGAGATTTTTATTAGAATTGATATTTATCAATAAAATGATATGACAGCTAAGAGAACATTAGTATCTTCTTAGGATGCATTAAAATAGGCATGGTATTAATCAGGGAGATGATAGCACTTTTTTGTTCTTCTCAAACTGTACTTAGAACACTGTGCTCAGTATTGACTGCTGTATTAAATGACATTGTCAAATTGGTGAACATTCATAAGAATGAAGTTAAAATGATGAAAACCTTTGAATCATGTCATCAAAGAATCAATGAGGAGGACTTCTGAAATTTTGTCTGGAGAATGGACAACATGGAGTAGTTGGAATGGTAGCTGACTTCAGGTATCAAAAAGGCAACTATGTGAAAAAAAAAAAAGGCATCAGACTTATTCTGACTGACCCTGGAGAGAATTAGGAATGATAGAATTACAAAGAGACAAATTTAGGTTAATGGAAGAAAAAAAATCTTAATAATTAAAGCTCTTCAGAAATTATATATGTGTGTGTGTGTGTGTGTGTGTGTGTGTGTGTGTGTATTATTGCCTGTGACCATAGTGGATTTTTCCTCAGTGAATTTCTTTTTCTTTTTTCTTTACTTAGTATTTTATTTTTCCCAGTTAAATGTTAAAATAATTTTTAGCATTCATTTTTAAAACTTTGAGTTCTTATGTTCGAAGAGTTATCAAACTGTGAATGCCCTTTGATCTAGCAGTGTTTCTATTGGGCTTATATCCCAAAGAGATAATAAAGGAGGGAAAGGCCCACATGTGCAAAAAATGTTTCTGGCAGTCCTTTTTGTAATGGCAAAAAATTAGAAATTGAATGGATGCCCATCAATTGAATAATGGCTGAATAAATTATGGTATATGAATGTTATGGAATATTATTATTCTGTAAGAAATGAGCATCAGGGTGATGTCAGAGAGGCTTGGAGAGACCTACATGAACTGATGTTGAGTGAAGTGAGTAGAACCAGGGGATCATTGTACATAGCAACAACAAGATTATACGACAATCAGTTCTGATGAACGTGACTCTTCGCAACAATGAGATGATTGATGCCAGTTCCAATGATCTTGTGACAAAGAGAGTCATTTACCCCCAGAGAGAGGATTGTGGGGACTGAATGTGGATGACAACATAACATTCTCACTTTTTTGTTGTTATTCGTTTGCATTTTGTTTTATTACTCATTTACTTTCTTTTATTTATCTGATTTTTCTTGTGCAGCAGAGAATTGTATAGATATGTTTATATATATTGGATTTAACATATATTTTAACATGTTTAACATAAAAAAAAAAAACTTTAAGTTTTAAGTTCTCTCCTTTCCCTCCCTTCCTAGCCTGCTTTCATTATGAAGGCAAACAATTTGATGTAGTTTACCAAGTGTAGTCATGCAAAATATTTCCATAGTAGTCATGCAAAAGAAAACATACATCAAAAAAACAATGTAAAAGCTTCAAGAAAAATAAAGTTAAAAATATTCCTTAATTTATATTCAGACACCTTCAGTTATTTCTGTGGGGATGGATACCATTTTTCATCATTAATCCTTTAGAGTTATCTTGGATCATTTGTACTGCTGAGAAAACAAGTCATTCATAGCTTATCATCTTACCATATTTCTGTTACTTTATCTATAGAACATTTCACTTTGCATTAATTCATGTCAATATTTCCAGTTTTTTTTTCTGAGAGCAATCTGCTCCCATTTCTTTTAACACAATACTGTTCCATCATAATTTCACAATTTTTAAGCTGTTCCCCAATAGAAGTCATCTCCTCAATTTCTAATTCTTTGACTCCAAAAAAAGAGTTTGTATACATAAAGCCTTTTTCTTTTGTTTTCTCTTTGGGGATAAAGTGGTATTGCTAGGTCAAAGCTTATGGCTTATTTTATTGCCTTTTCTATTAAAATGTAATATCAAACATCCTACAAAATCAGTTGTTAAAGACTGGTCCAGGAGAATAAGAATATCACAAAAAAGCCTTTGGCTTTACCAATTTTTAAAATATGATAATCATTAAAAGTGCAGCAGATAGACAATAGGCAGAAAATATTCAGGGAAAGAGAAGATGCATTTGAGGCAGTAATTCATGCAGTTTCAGAGTAAAAGTACAGTAAGGGAAAATATTCAAATTAATTTTCAAAATTGGGGGGGAGCCAAATTCTACTAGAGGGTTTAGAGATAGCAACAAGTCATCTGATTCTGGATAGGAATAATTAGAAAATGAGATTATTAAAATTAGAAAATTAGAAAAGTTAGAAATTAGAAAAAATAGAAAAATGATTTTTCCTTCTTCCTTTGAACATATTTGCATAAAAGTGAAACCAAATTAAATAAATGAAAGTCAATATAAGAAATAAAAGTCAACAAGGGAACGTTAGAATATCTTTTAATATGTGTGTGTAAGAGATAAAACACTATTTTTTATCTCAAATAACCATAAACAAAAACTCAAAAAGGGAAAGTTAGAACATCCTTTAATGTGTGTGAAAGAGGTAAAAAAACTTCTTTTATCTCAATAATAGTAGAAATCTTAATTGAGTGTCTATATGCATATGAAATTCAGGTTGGTTTTTAGCATCAACTGAGAGCCACTTCTTTCTTGTCTTGCTGTTTCTCCAAATCATGGCCCAGATCACAGTAGTATGGTGTCCAAAATTCAGGACCAAGCACCATCAATCACAATTCATCTTATCTTATGGATAGCGTTAAGGAAGATATCTATATCTTTGAAAGGATAAAGGAAAGAGTCAGTGAAGAAGGAGACATGAAAGACATTCAAAAGAGAGAAAGAGAACAGGATTTATCTTTTGCACATTTTATCAAACAACAAGGGGGAAAACTCTCCAGCAGAGTCTGAAATAAGTTTGCAACAAGCATGGCCATGCAGGGCACATTGATTGCAGCTGAACCTAGTGGTGCAGCCTGTATAACAATAATACATGGTAGCAGTATTTCAAAGCAGTTATTGTATGAAGGGCAGCCATATGCGAAGTATACAGAAGAAAATCGGTAGGGTTCCATTGAAGCAAAACTTGAGGGAAACAAACAAACAAAACTAACACTGACTTTTTTGTCACTGGGGAATTGAGCTGGGCAGAATGAGTTCTTGTGGAGAAGCCTGAAGTGGAACAACTTTTCTAAATACATTCTGAACTTCTTCCTAAGCAAGGAGCAGAAGCAAATTGCGAGTATCAATACTATAATCATATAGCAAAAGTCATAATCAGTGTGCAAACAATGGTATTTAGGCCTCCATATGGCAATGTGTTTTTGATATAATGAGCTTACTCTCTGTTTTTCTCTTCCCTTCCCTCTCTTCATTTTTTTAAAATTACTATTATTTTTCAATTTGACTTCAACAGCCATCAATAGATACACATAATTCATTACCTAAAAAAGAACAAAAGAATCATAAGAGAAACTGTATTCTTGTTATATGTAGAATATAAGAAGTATATATAAAAATCTGTTAGTATATGTAAAATATGCATGTGTATGTATGCAAACATATGTGTATTCACATACATATATGTGTGTATACCCATCTAATCTATTCAAACAGCAATCTCTTTATATGAAATATGAAGTAACTAAGTGACTCAGTATATAGAGTACTGGTACTGGAATCAGGAAGACCCTACTTCATATCTGGTCTTGGATATTTACTAGTTAGAAAACCATAGACAAATTACTTAACACTATTTACCTCAGTTTCTTCATCTATAAAATAAGTTGGAGAAGAAAATGGCAAACCCCAACAATATTTTTTACCAAGAAAATCCCAGATTGAATCACAGTCAGATATCACTGAAATTATTGACTGAACAATAAAAATAACAATAATAATAAGGAAAATAGCCCTAAGAATTTATATTGATATTAATGAAATTTATATATGGATTGGGACATTCCTTTTCAGACAATTATTGTGTCTGTTGTGCCTAACTTTCTGCTTCCCTTCTAATCTTGTCTTTATCGGTTTTATTTGTATAAAAATTTTGTTTGTTTATTCATAAGGGGTTAATTGTTTGGGGCTATGGAAGTATTTGTGATGTAATAGCAACTCTTAGACAAATATCAATAAAACCATAAAAGAGGAAAATAAAGGCAATCATCATTTATATCATTTTTATTGTACATTACAACTTGTCATTTGCATTTGAAGTATTTGAAGATAATACACCTTTCAAATGAACAGGATTCCCTGATGAACTCCTAAATGTATTTGTATAAATGTACAAGAAAATCTGACTCACAAAGCTAGAAAACCCCACTCTTACCAGCCTTTGCCAATGAATGATTTAACATTTGTTCCTTGAGATCTTCAATATTAACCACTAAAGCAAAGCAAAGATAAAGACTTCATTTTGATCCTAGGGTTACCTATCACTGCTTCATCTCATTTTCATCACTGATACATGTGTATAAAAAGGTGAATGATATGAAATTGTGAATTTGCATATATTAGTTTATAATAATAATCATGAGATGAATGCAAGAAAACCTAAAAAACATGAAGGATGATATAAGAAAATTAGGAGAACAAGGTATAGTTTACCACTCAGATATGTGGAAAGTGAATTTAGGGACAAAGAAAACCTAGAGAAATGCAATGTGGATAATTTTGATTATATTACTTTAAAAAGCTTTTGTAAAAACAAAATCAATTGTAGTCAAGATTAGAAGAGAAGCAGAAAACTGGGGAAAAAATTTTACATTCAAAGTTTCTGGTAAAGACCTCATTTCTAAAATATATAGAGAATTGACTCAAATTGATAAGAATTCAAGCCATTCTCCAATTGATAAATGGTCAAAGGATATGAACAGACAATTTTTATATGAAGAAATTAAGTCATTTCTAGTCATATGAAAAAAATGCTCTGAAGCATTATTAATTAGAGAAATGCAAATTAAGCCAACACTGAGGTACCACTTCACACCTATCTAATTGGTTATAATGACAAGAAAAGATAATGAATATGGAGGAGTTGTGGGAAAACTGGGACACTAATACTTTTTTGATGAAGTTGTGAACTGATCCTACCATTCTGTACAGCAATTTGGAACTGTGTCTAAAGCCCTTTAAAATTGTGGAAACCCTTTGATCCAGCAATGTCTGCACTGAGCCTATATTTCAAAGGGACCATAATAAAGGGAAAAGAACCCACATGTGCAAAAATGTTTGTAGCAGCCCTTTTTGTAGTGGCAAGGAATTAGAAACAGAGGGGTGCCTATCAGCTGGGGAATGGCTAAATAAATTGTGGTATATGAATATAATGGAATATTATTATTCTAAAAGAAACAATCAGCAGACTGATATCAAAAAACTCCTGGAGAGCCTTACATGAACTGATGGTAAGTGAAGTGAGTAGAACCAAAAGAACCAATAATAAAATTATGTGATGAACAAATGTGAAGGGTTTGGCTCTTTTCAGCAATGAGTTGATTTAGACCAGTTCCATTAGACTTGTGATGGAGATAGCCATCTGCATTTTGGATCACAACATGGTATTTTCACCTTTGTTGTTGTGGCTTGCTTGCTTGTTTGTTTTTTTTTTTTATCTTTTTTCATTTTTCTTCCTTTTAATTTGATTTTTCTTGTGCAGCATAATAAATGTGGAAATATGTTTAGAAAAATTGCACCTGTTTAACTTGTTTTGGATTGCTTGCTGTCTAGAGAAAGGAGGAAGAGAGGGAGAAAAAATTTGGAACACAAGTTTTTGCAAGGGTAAATGTTGAAAACTATCTTTGCATGTAGTTTAAAAAATAAAAAGGTATTGTTATTTTAAAAAAAGGAAAATAGAGCAATCAACAATGTCACAGGTTACAGAGAGGTCAAGAAGAATGAAGAAGATTGAAAATAGTCCATTAGATTTGTGGAGAGCAGTTTAATTTGAATGATGATGTCAGAATACTAAGAAAGGAGGGAGAGGAAAGGAAGTAAAAACAGCAGAGATAACCTTCTCCAAGAGATTAGATATTTTAAAAAAGAGAGAGAGATAGACAACAGTTAGTAAGGATGGATGAATCAAGTGAAGCCTTTTCCAGGAAATATTTAAAGGAATTAAATGGTAAGTAGGCAATAGATGTAGAAAATTAGATAAAAAAGGCAATCTATTCCAATCTACTGGAGAAGATAAGATAGAAGGGAATTATTTATGCATATGGAAGGTTTTGTCTTAGCAAGGAAAAGAGATATCTCTTGTGAAACAAGAGTGTAGGAGGAAAAAGGGACACAAGGCATCTAGGTTATTGATGTGAAATGGGAAATAGGGACAAATACAGAGCTTGCAGTGAATAGTCTTGATTTTTTCAATAACATATGAGGTAAATTTTTCTTCTGAGAAGGTGGGAAAAGCAGGAGCAATGAGAAGTTTGAAGAATGATGGAAAGTTTTATAATAGTCTCTGTGGTAAGTGGGATAATGAATCAATCAAAAAAATTGCCTTGAGGAGGTAAAGATTTAGTTGAGATTATTAAATATACATTTGTAACAGACTCAGTCATCATAATTTAGTGATTTTCTCCAGTTTGGTTCAGCAGCACACCTATAAAAACAAAGCCATTGCAGATGGGAGTAATCCAAGGCTGAGGTTTGGCAGGGCAAGATGGCAATATAAAAAAGGAATCAAGAGACTCAAAAGAAGACAGTTTATAGTTGAACTGATTCACCAAATGATCTAGTTGGAGACAGGTGGAGAGTACAGCTGGAGCAAGGGTGATAGCTTTCCAAGTAACAGGGGAATTGGATATCAAGGAATAAATGAAGAAAGGATTTGAAATTGAAAAGCAGATAGATGGGGGGAATATCATATTATAAGAGAATTTCATATTTCATGAATATGAATTTCTTAATAATGATCAAGGATAACTCTATTTTTGTGTGGCTGAGAAAGTGTAGGAGTACATCATGTAAATGTGTGAGGGAAACTGTGAGATTAGGTTTCTTGAGAGAGTAGTAGTATGTATGTTGAAGTCCCCTAGCTTCAGGGCAGGAATTGAGAGGGAGAGAAAAATTGTGATCCAGTTACTGAACTCATTGAGGAAAGAAAAGGTGCATCCTAGAGCTTGATAATCAATAAGTACCATAATTTTGCTTGGTAAATATAAATTTATTGAAGCTCAAAGAAGAAACTAATGAGTGAAGGTAGTAGGAGAACCAAGAGTGGCACTGGTACTGAGAAGAAATCCAACTTTCCCACCTCAATCAGTGAGTCAGGGAAAATGAGTGAAAGTGCTAATAGAAGAGGAAGGGTATGTCTTTAGGTATGTCACAGTGAGATTTAGGAGAAGAAAGTGATGGTAAAAAGAAAAAAAAAATATTAGAAAAAGATGTGCTGTCTCTGAAGCAGACATTCAAGAGGGCACAGTAAATAGGTAGATAACTTTTGGTTGGGACTCTGGATAGGGAAGATTGAATTGAGGGAAATGGAAACAAGAGATTTGGGTAGTAGGAAATAGGATTTGATTTATGATGGCATGTACAAAACTATTAAGACGGGTAGAGTTTGTCCAGTTTGTTAATCTTTGAACAATGAGTTCAGATAATTTTTTGTCATTCAGAGGTTTGGCTTAAATGATTTTGGGAGGAATCATAGATATTGCTGGGGAGGGGACAAAGGAGGTTAAGAAAGGATGTTACTTCTTACCAAGGCAGTAGACTTGTATGGTGGAGTCTGGAACTTTAAAGAAAGATGAGTAGTGATCCATGGCATTTCACCTTTCCATGTAGGAAGCTGAATATCTTTTTGCTAATGGATGACAATAGGAGGATGGTAGGAAGTCAGATAAAAAGATTCAATTTCTGTGAGTCAGCACAAAATATAACTTGAAATACATTCAAATCTCAGGAAGGAGGTCATCCCCCTTTCTCCCTTGGTTTTGGAAACTAAGTTGGTCTTTGACTCTCCTTTCTTCTCAGTTCTCAAGAAAATTATATAACATTTCTATGAAAATTCACTGTAGTACTATATATATATATATATATATATATATATATATATATATCAGTCATCAAAGCATATTTAAAAATAAATACCTCGAAACTTCCAAAGAAATATCAATAATTAACATCTTTCTTTTTATATTTTATTCCGAAACTCTGTCAAGAAAAAGAAGGGATAAATTGGAACAAAAACAGCAGGTAGTCCCTTTTCTGTTGGAGCACAGGTGTTATAATACTCAAAGTGATGTAAAAAAATCTATTTGCTGTCCACTCTGACTAGGCTACAAGACTTTTTTTGCAGTATAAAGTCTGAAAAAAAGTTTGACATATACAGCTATAGATTTAGCCAATTAGACTGAGTCCCACCATTACAGACTCCTGCTGTTGGTCCCAGAGGTAAGGCAATAAGGCAAGAGTCTGAAAGTATCTTGGGGATCATTAAGGATGTAAGCAATGAAGTTTCCAGGAGGATTATTTTTAAGCTGAGTTTACTCAGGTGGAAAGTACTGTTGGAATAGATGATCTCTAATATTCTTCTCAGGTCTAAGAGTATAAGAAGGGAGATCATTAGCATTTCATTATTAAAGTGACTGCAAGAGAAAATAAGAAAAAGAGAAACAATTTAACAAATGTCAAGAACCCAGAAGTTGTACTCTTTTATATTTTTGTTTCAGAGTTTGGGTGGTACAGTTTACTTGGACATTTTTGGTGATAAAAATAATATCAATAATATCTACCTTTCTGAAAATAAAGAAGTTTGTATAAACCCATTAAATATTAGCTGTATGAGGAATGGATGCTTTTGCAATATCATTAAAGCTTACAAGGCTTTAACAAGCAGATGGCTTAATTGGATGGTGAATTTGGGGATGACAACCTTTTACCAATATGAAAACTATTGTCCCATGGCAGACACTACAGTAACAAGTATGTGACTATGTCAAAGAGTTTTTATGTGGGTAATATTTATTGATAACTACCACACTGGAAATTAAAGCTTATACATTTTAAAATATTTCTTTAGTAAACCATTTAAAATGAAATAAACCAGTTGTAATAATATAACATTTCATCAAAATAACCATATTTTTTCAAAACAAAGATTTAATGAATATGACTTGGTTTTACATATTTTTGCAAATTTCTTTCACATCTAGTTTAATGGAAGATAGGTAAACTCTTACATATGCTTCTGTATTTTGTTTTTTTATAATGTTATTTTTGTTGAAGGATATATTTTCCAGTTCTGGGCTTTTTCTTTGGCTTTCCCACATGCCTGAAATGTTCTCCCTCCTCTTGTTCTATTAACTTTCCTACTTCCTTGAAGTGTCAAATAAAATGTCATTTTCTACAGGATGCATAATTCTAGCTTTCTGTTTGTAACTTATTTTTATTTATTCTGCATATGCTACATATTATCCTGTATATATAAAACTATGTAGAGACTTGAATATTGTCTCCTCCATTAGATAGTAAGCAATTCGAATGTAAGGACCATCTTTGCCTCTTTTTGATTTGTATATAGGATATAAATATGTGTGTATATATATATATGTGTATGTGTGTGTGTGTGTGTAAATATGATATGTATGTGTATATATATATATATATATGTATGTATATTGTGTGTGTATGATAGAGAATATTGAATATTATGTCAGGGAGATCTCAGTTCAAATCCCCCTTAGGCAGTTATTTGGGACATATCTTTAAGGAAGTCATCTAAGGAAATTCCCAAAGACAAAGCGTCAAATGGATTTGGGAATAAATGAGTCTGAGTCTTTCCAAGTCTTAGTTGCAAAAGAGAATATGTGTGTGACTGTTAAAGGAGGGATAAATGATAGACAAATGATACATAGCAAGCCAATAAGCATAATTTCTTTTTTTTTCTCCTTTCTGCACAGAGGAAACACTAGCTCAAGGACATTAGTTTAATCTGTCTGAACATCCTCAGAGTTCAATTACCACAATTCAGTGTCCCTTTGTTATTGTTGACTATTTGGGAACATCTTCCACTGTCCTTTAATTTCTATTTCCCCAGTTTTTCAAAGTTAAGTACTTATGGGGTGTTCTATTCATTTGTTGTTTTGTTCTGTTCTTTTTTAGCTTTTTTTTTTTACTTAGTGCTACATAATATTTAGATTGATAAATTTAAGTTCATTATCTTTAAACAAGATGAAGAAGGATAATAATTTAGACATCTGTAGAGCATGCACACACACACATACTTAGATATATGCAGCTCATGTGGATGGCTTTGATATAAGGTATAATTTCTAACTCCATATCTACTATTTAAAAATGCATCCTCCAGAAAAAAAGATTTATTTACACAAATAGACTGCGAGTAACTCATTCCACTTGCTGTCTTAACTTCTCATCATGCCACAGTAAATCTTAGTATTCTGCAGGGATCCATTTTTCTCTTGCTCTTTCTCATTTACATCAATATACTTTCAAATTCCTGCCGATCTGTTCACGGATTCCAGTTGCAGACAAGACATTTCTTATTTTTTGCTGAGAAGAGTGTAAGAAGGATTAATAGTGTCCTGAATTCATGATTAATGTATCCACGCACCAAAAACTAGCTAGAAGTGCAACTTGGCTTTTCAAAAACCACTTATCATTGCACTTGGACAACACAATATTCACATAAATATTTTCAAGCAACATAATATACATGGTTGCTCATGAATTTACAATTTTCTTGGCTATAATCATATGTATCCTTTAAGCAACTGGAGCTTTCTATTTATCTCAGAGGCTCTCTTAACGATCATATTTCATGCATGATAGAGTATTCACCATGTTGCTAAATTGGCACTTTGATTTCCACTTTTATACAGTGCCACAAATGCACATGTTTATGGTATTTCCCACTTGATATTAGACAGGTAAGTATTCTTATGCACCTGGTTACTGTGGATGCTTAGACTAAAATGTATGACTGAGCTCTTTTCAGGTAACTAAGTATTTTGACTCTTTAATTTTTTTTTTAAAATACAAAAAAGACTTCAGTTATTTCCAGGAAAACATTTCCCAAAAAAACAACAAAATTATTTTATTTTATATAGAGCAATAAGATATAATTTGGCTACTTTGGTTTTCTTTAACTTTGCAATTATTTCTTGATGATATTATTATTATTTCTTGTCATTCACTTTAGAGAAGGACACTATCTTTTAGCAAAATTGCCACAATATAGGGTAATATGTAACTGCCTTATATCTATTTTTCACATGTCATTTCTATGAGAAGGCACTTAAACCCATAGTTTCTTCAGTTTGGTGATATCTGAGACACACATAGGTTTTTGCCATAATGTCATTCTCTCTAGAAACAGAACAAAATAAGAGATCTAGGGCCTTCATTTATATATATAATGTCATTATATTTTCATTAAATGTAGCTTTAAACAAATCCATTGATGGTTAAATCATTCAGGTTGTATTGTGTGGATCGTAGTGCAATCAACTGTTGATTTTTAGTCTTTCACATGTGTGCAAATTAGAAATTAAGATGAGTTGTAAAGGAATCATAGAATTTATAAACTGTTAGAATCCTAGTGTTAACTCAGTGGAATTGATAGAAACAGTGCTTATGTGCTTGGGTTCATACCTTTGGAGTTCATACCTTTGGGAGAATTCACACATTAGAACTCACAGGTTAGAGCTCACACATTTAAGAGAGTTTACATGTTGGCTCACACGTTGGAGTTCACAAGTCAGGAGATATCCAGGTTTACACCTCCCATAATCCCCTCTCAGAGGAGGAGTCAACCTTTGAATTTACACCTCTCAAAGAGCATTAAAAAGGAGCTGAGTCAGTGGAGTCAGTTCAGTTCGGGAGATTGACAGAGCCAGAAGTCAGTTGGAGATTGAGAAGCCAGGAGTCAGAGTTGAGCTAGAGGCTGGAAGAGCTAAAAGACAAGCCGCAAGAGCTCTTGGAATCAAGGAGGAAAATAAGCTTCTAAGAAAACTAACAGGGCTATTTTGGAAGAGGCAATAAAAGATTGGATTTTAACCCCTGGCTGTATTTGAGGTGATTATTACATGGAACTGAAACTAAGTCTGCCTCCAGAAAACCTCCCCAAGAACCCTGCTTCCCAGAGAACCATCATATTATACAAAAGAAGAGAACAGTAAAAATTTATTGTTATTAATTAGGCACTGAAAGAGAGGCAAAAATAGTCCCTACTTTCAAAGTGTTTATAATCTAAAGGGGAAGACATTATGAAAACAAATTTGTCCATATTTATATTTAACATATCTATATCTATCTCTATATATCAAGTTATGTACATGCTAAGTAGGAAATAGTTAAAAGAGGGAAGGCAAGTAGAAATAAGAGGCAGTGAGGGAGATTTCTTATAGAAGATAGAATTTTTCTTGAGACTTATAGAAAGCTAGGGAGGTCAGAAATTAGAGAAGAGGAGAAAGATCATTCCAGGCCTAGAGAGACTTACACGAACTGATGCTGAGTGAAATGAGCAGGACCAAAATATTGTTATATACTTCAACAACAATACTATATGATGATCAATTCTGATGGATGTGGCCCTCTTCAACAATGAAATGAATCAAATCAATTCCAATGGAGCAGTAATGAACTGAACCAGCTATACCCAACCAAAGAACTCTGGGAGATAACTAAGAACCTTTACATTGAATTCCCAATCCCTCTATTTTTGCCCGCCTGCATTTTTGATTTCCTTCGCAGGCTAATTGTACAATATTTCAGAGTCTGATTCTTTGTGTACAGCAAAATAACAGTTTGGTCATGTATATTTATTGTGTATCTAATTTATACTTTAATATATTTAACATCTACTGTCATCCTGCCATCTAGGGGAGGTGGGGGAAAGGAGGAGAAAAATTGGAACGAAAGGCTTGATAATTATCAATGCTGTAAAATTATCCATGCATATAACTTGTAAATAAAAAACTATTTTTAAAATAGACCATGTATTAGAGCATAAAAACCTCACAATCAAATGCAGAAAGGCAAAAAGAGTAAATGCTTCCTCTCCAGACTTTGATGTAATAAAAATTATATTCAATAAAGGGTCAGGGGAAGATAAACTAAAAACCAACTGGAAATTAAATAATCTAATTCTAAAGAATGATTGTGTTAAACAACATTCAGAAATAATCCATAATTTCATCCAAGAAAATGACAATAATGAAAAAATGAACCAAAACTTATGGGATGTAGTCAAAGTAGATCTTAGGGGAAATTTTATATCTTTAAATATTTCCTGAATAAAATAGAGAAAGAGGACATCAATGCATGTAACTAAAAAGCTAGAAATAACAAATTAAAAACTCCCAACTAAATACCAAATTAGAAATTCTGAAACTCAAAGGAGAGATAAGTAAAACTGAAACTAGGAAAACAATTGAGCTGATTAAGAAAACTAAGAACTGGTTTTATGAAAAAAAAAACTAACAAAACAGATAAAGCTTTGGTTAATTTGTTTAAAAGAAAGAAGAAAGAAAGAAAGAAAGAAAGAAAGAAAGAAAGAAAGAAAGAAAGAAAGAAAGAAAGAAAGAAAGAAAGAAAACTACCAGCCTCCAAAATGACAAGGGTGAACTTACCACCAATGAAAAACAAATTACAGCAATAATTAGGAGCTATTTTGTCCAACTTCCAAGACAAACAAAGACAAAACACTTCTCACACAAATAAAATCAGATCTCAACATATGGAAAAATATTAATTACTCATGAGTAGGCCAAGTTAATAAAATAAAAATTATAATTGTGCCTAAATTGGCATACTTGTTCAGTGCCATAGCAATCCAACTGTCAAAAATTATTTTATACATGTAGGAAAATAATAACAAAATTCATCTAGAAGAACAAAAAATTAAGAATAGCATGGGAATTAATGAACAACAACAACAAAAAAAAAAAAAACAACTGATGACTTAGCAGTATCAGACCTAAAACTCTACTATAATGAAGCAATCATCAAAACTATTTGATACTGGATTAAAAATAGAATGATGGATTAGTGGAATAGATTAAATAAACATGACACAATAATCAGGGTCTATAATAATCTACTATTTGACAAATCCCTAACTTCCAACTTCTGGGATGTGATCTCATTATTTTTATAAAAATTGTTGGGAAAACTGGAAAACAATATGTCAGAAACTCAACATAGACCTACATCTCACACCTCATGTCAAAATAAGGTAAACATGGGTAAATGATTTGGGCATAAAGGGAGCTACCTTAAGGAAATTAAGAAAGCAAGGGATAATTTACCCTATATGATCTTCAGAGAGGTAGAAATTTATTACCAAAGAAGAACTAGAGAACATTATTTAAGGCAAAATAGACAAATTTGATTACATTAAGAAGGTTTTATACAAACAACAAAAACAAAATTAAAAGGGAAGTACAAAACTAGGAAAAATTTTGGTCTCAATAAAACATATAAAAATGGTGTCAAATTTACAAGAAATCATTCTCCAATTAATAAATGGTCAAAGGATATGAACAGATAATTTTTAGATGAAAAAATTAAACCAACTGTTTGTAAAGAAAAAAATGCTCTACATCACAATTGATTAGAGAAATGTAAATTAAAATGACTCTGAGGTACCACCTCACACCTCTCAGATTGGCTAAAATGACAGGAAAAGATAATGATAAATTATAGAGGGGATGTGGGGAAAACTGACACATTAATGCATTGCTATTGGAGTTGTGAAATGTTCCAATTATTTTGGACAGCAACTTAGAAGTGTGTCCAAAAAAGTATAAAACTGTGTATACCCTTTGACCCAGCAATACCACTACTGTGTCTGTGTCCCAAGAATATCATAAAGGAGGGGAAAAGATCCACATGTGCAAAAAATTCTGTACCAGTTCTTTTTGTAGTAGAAAAGAATTGGAAAAGGTGTGGATACCCATCAATTAGGTAATTGCTGAATAAGTTGTGGTATATGAAGGTAATGGAATATTATTGTTCTATAAAATTGATGAATATGCTGATTTTAGAAAAGCCTGTAAAAATTTACATAAACTGATGCTGAGTCAAACAAGCCAAACCAGAAATACATTTTACACAGTAACAGCAAGAATGTGTGGTGATCAACTATGAAAACATGGTTCTTCTCAGTGTTTCAAAGATTCAAGGCAATCCCAATAGACTTTGTGAATTAATTGCATATTCACAAGCCAATGAATTCTTTATAAGGTTGTTTCTCTTCTCTTATTAGACTACCAAAAACAACATCACTGGTAGTCAGATAGTCTTTTGATTATATGTCCAACTCTGTATATGTCAGAACCATTTACCAAGTGTTTAGGCATATTGTAAAATCCTTTGAAGATACTTTGATTACACATAATTTTGCTACCCATACCACATTGACCACCTCTTTTATATAGAGTATTACATCATAGAAACTCTGTACATTGTCTTAAGTCCTGCAATCATCCATTACAATGCCAAGAGAAATGTTGTGCATGCATATATCACACATTAAACATATTCACATGCCTTAAGCTTCCTGCATGGAGTATCCTATTTAAACAAAAGATTCAATTATATTAATCTTTTACCACTTTTATGATACTGCTCATAAGTGTGAAATTTTTGCTAAGCATCTTTTGCTCATGTTAGGAAGAAAAATACAATGACTTTCTTGGGAATAGAACCTAATAGAATACAGGATAATAAGTTAGGCATTAACATTAATCTCACTTGAAGTATTTTATGTAGGGGGTAGGGAGGGAAAATAAACATTTTTATAGAAGGCAACCTCAAAAAAAAACACAGACTATAAAACATATACTACAGAATGAATAGAGTAGTAAAACCTTCATTGATTGCCATAGCAATTTAACAGAGTCCCATTTTAGGTATATCAGGGGATAAGACATATTATATTTTAACACATGTTGTATGAGACTTTTTGATTTAATGTAGGTATTATTTGGGGTGACTTTAAAAAACCTTACCATTCCTGAATCCATACAATAATAAGTTTTGTAATAACAAGAATGGTGTATTTCAATAGGTCTTGAACACAGAAATTGCTTAATAAATATTTATTGAATTGAGTTTATTTTATTTTTAACACAAGAATTTAGTTTCTTTCACCAATAGAGATCATATCACTTCCCATCAATTAATGAGTTGACAATCATTTATTAAGTGACTGTCAGTTCTGCACTACAAATAAAAAGACAACAGGTTCCAAGCTCAGGTAGCTTATATACAAGTACATTATGAGAAAGTCTTTGAATATTTCCATGTCTTCAAAAGATCAAACACCTAATATTGAGCTTTGTGGTTGAGTTTTTCTATTCACACAGCATCATCAGTCCTATCTGAAACCTTTGCAGCTTGGAATGATCTGTCAAAGTGATATCAGTTCTGTTTTCTGTTAAAATGTGTGAAATAACCTACATTGCAGTTTTCCAAACTAATCTGGGAACAAAACACTTGATTCTTCCCTCCATTTATTCATGGTACTATGGCAAAGATCTTATAATATTCTGCAATAAAGAGGAAGCCAAAATTTTGAGTTTGCCAAGACTATAATTTAACGTACAATATTTATGTGTTTTTTTTATTTGTAACATTGCTAGCATTCTGCTTGTATTGGGCCCTTTAGAAAACCATGGCAATTCTGCTATAATTGATAGAAAATATGAGAGATCATTTATATCTCCATGCCTTGTCTCTCTCAATCCTTGCCTTTTTTCTTCTTCCTGTTACAAAAACATAGATTTTTCAACTTAAAATTTATTAGCACACACTTCTCACAGAGCAACAAAGGGGACATATAGTTCACATCCATTGCAAATCACAAGTTCTGGGCACTAAAGATGGATTGAGGGCAGTATGGAATGCCTTTAAGAACTACCAGACTGGAAACTGAGTTCCTTGTGCTGAATCTACTTTTTTTGTTTCTTTTTTTCTGCCATCTGGGAATAAGTGTGAGACTGACATCAAATCTTAGTCTAATCTCACTGGGATCACAAACCACTTATTTAGCTATCCAGATACCCAAATGAACCATTGCCTTATTTTCCAGTTTCACGGTATTTGGAATGATCAGCCAAAAAACCTGAAGCTATCTATTCCCCATTCAGTCATCAAAAGACATTAAAGATAAGGGTCTTGATTAAATATCTCATAATTTCTACCTGAAGTTTATTGCCTTGAAATGCTTATATTTCTCAGAACTCCTTTTCTATCATGTCCCCTGCAACCACTTATCTGTTGTTTACAAAGTCCACAGTCATAGAGGATCTCATTATGTCACACTCTTTTCCTCTTGCTTTAATAAGAGAAACTTGTCTTTTTCTAAGACACCGCATTCCTAGAAACCTATTTTAGGATGAGTTATCCTGTCTCACACAGGATCACATAAGATTTAGGACAAGGAAGAAAACCTTAGAAGTCATTTATTACAAACTCTTTATTCTATGGTTGAGTAACTGAGTCCCAGAGATAATAAATGACTTGCCTGTGGTTCATACAAGATATAAAGGGCAAAGCTAAGATTTGAATCAAGGTCCTCTGACTCCAAATCTAACACTCTATCCATTATATGATGATGTTTCCTAATATACTAGATCAGAAAATAAATAGCCATATTCATTTCTTTTCACTTCCAACTTAAATCCTTCTTTATTACCATTAGTCAGCAACATCTGCTCTTTTGAGTTCATCTTATTCTACATCATCTGATGCATTTCCCTTTTATCAATATTTCTCAGTTAATGGGTATTCTACTGTTTTCCTTGAGGAATTGCATCATAATTTTCATTTTTATTCTAATCCTTTCCCTCATACTAAGGGTTACAGATATACAAAGGGAAATAGAGAGAGAGAAATAGGGAAAGAGAGAAAGAGAGAGGGCACAAGTGTCCGTTGAATATGAAAGGATAATATATAAAAATATGGTGAAATTAAATGTGGGAGAAATGGAAAGGGAGAAGTGGAATAGTGTTAATTATCTGCCAAAAAGGGGGGAAGAAAAATTTTTACAGTGAAAGAGAAAAGAAAGAGAAGATGAGTGAACTTATATCAAACATATCAAAATTGACTCAAAGAGGAAATAACATATGCATTCAATATGATCATAGACATCTATCTTATCCTACAGGAATCTAGGAAGAGAATGGGATATTGTAAGGTAGTAGAGTAATAAATGAGAGCACATTTTGGGGGAAGGAGTGGTCAGTAGCAAAACACTTTTGAGGATAGGCAGGGTGAAAGGAGAGCAAGAATTGAATAGATGGAGAGTATACAGATAGCAATAGTTATTGTAAGACGAATTTAGAGGCAAATTCCTTTGATGAGGCCTCATTTCTCAAGCATAAACTGAGGGAAATTTATTTTTAAAAAAATAAGACCCATTACCCAGTTGATACATGATGAAAAGCTATGATCTATGCTCAAAGGCTATAAATCTATCTATATCCTTTGACCTAATAATAGGCTTTTATTAACATTAGTCATAGATACCAAAAAGGATTTTTAAAAAGAAGGAAAAAAGAAAAGAACCTATAATATACAAAAAATATTTGTAGCAACTTCCTTTTCAAGGGAAAGAATTAGAAATTGAGAAGATGACCATCAGTTGTGGAATGGGTGAATAAATTGTGGCATGTGATGTTCATGGAATATTGTTGTTCTATGGGAAATGATGAAGAGGAAGCTCTCAAAAAAACCCTGGAAAGTCCTTAATGAACTCAAGCAAAGTGAAATGTACTGTATACAAAGTAATACAGGGTTCTAGGATGATCAAATGTAAATGATTTTGCTATCAGTACAATGATCTGCAGGACTAATGAAAAATTTTATCTGTACCCAGATAAGGATCTGATCATGTCTGAATATAGATTAAATCATACTCTCTGTCTCTCTCTCTCTCTCTGTCAACTTTATTTTTCTTGAGGGCTTTTTTATTAGGATAAGAGATCTATGTTTTCCTTCATAACATGACTTTTATCAAAATGTTTTACATAAGTTCACATGTTTTAATGATGTCTGGGGATGGAGATGAGGGGGAGGATCTGAATCTCAAGAGTTTAAAAAATGTTTTAAGTGAAAGTGGGGAAAATATTAAAGAAAAAAGAAAAACAAGTGTTAATCCCTAGTTGATAAATTCTCTAAGGAGAGAATAGGATGTGGAAATTCTTTGGGGAAGAAAACTAGGCTATCAATAACCATATGGAAAATTCTCCTGTGATCTGTGCTTGGCTCTGTGTTGTTATAATAGGTTTATCAACAAGTTCAGTAAAAACAAAGATAATATGCTTATCAAATTGCTAACATATTGGATGACAGACAATATCTAAAAGGATCTTTAAAGATGAAAACATTTGGGCTAAATCTAAGTATAATATGTAAAGCCATAGATAGCAGTTGTTGAATTATAAATAAAATCTTGGAATTTTAATAGACTAAAAATTCAATATGAATCAACAGTGTGATATGGTAGCCCCCTTCCCACCTACCTCACAATATTAGCAGAATTCAGGGAAAGGAAGGGAAAGGAAGGGAAGGGAAGGGAAGAGCCAGGAAACAAGGCTCCATTCCATTTCCTAAAATCTCTCCTTCATGTCCCTACTTCCCAAAGGTCCCCACCCAGTTACAAGTTGGCCTTTACCATAGCTTTCCTCCCAATCTAAGAGGTGAAGTCTGGTACCAATACTCTATACCATTTTTTCTCTCTGTGCCCCTACCAGGGCTCTCTTCTTTCTAGCAACTTTTTACATTATACTTAATTAGAATAAAATGTCCTTGAAGGCAGGAAGGGATGTTTGCTTTTGTGTAGCATAGTGTCTGACAAGAATGTTAATAAATATTCTATTTATGCCTGTCTTTCTGTATGTCTGTATCTTTCTATCATTATTATCCACATTTTAACACTTCTCCATACACACCATCACCAGTAAAATATAGCTAGCTGCTTAAAGAAATCTCTTGGTTTATTTTGGGATTGTATCCCCAATACTGATCCCAAAGTATTAAGTAGTCATTTAATAAATGTTTGTTGACTTTGACTTTAAATTTTATTTTTACAATTAAAGTCTTTCACAACACTTTATTGAAAAATGGACTTCTGTAATTAAAAATCTTTAAAAAAAATTTTTTGACCTGATAAACAGAGATAACAAAAGTTTGACTTTAAAAATGGATGCCATCAATGTATATAAAGACAGAATAAGAATATGACTTGAGATTTCAAAAGCTTTTTCATCCCAACACATGTCAACAACTTATCTAAAAGTTTTAGTCTTAGAGAACACTGAAAACATGTCTGACTTTCACAGAGTCACAAAGCTAGTAGATATCAGAAGAGTGAACTGGCATATATATCAAAGTCAGCATATATCAAAGAACCAGAATGCAGTTCTTTTTTGTTTCAAGACCAGCTCCCTGTTAGTTAGTAGCTCCCTACTAACTAGAGAACATTGCATAATAAAACCCTACTATGTATTTTTATTTCTAATAAAAATGTCAAATACCATTACTTATATTTATTCAAATCAAATAGTGAAAATTTCAGTCAGCAGATGTTTTAGTACTTCTTAGGGTAAAAGGAAACATTTTTAACTGAAATACATTTTTAAAATTTTCAAATAATTTAATTTCAACTAAAATAGCAATATAAAATAAGTACTTATATTTAGACAAAGGGCAGCTAGCTGGCACTGTGGTTAGATTGCTGGCCCTGGAGTCAGGAAGACTCCTCTTCCTGAGTTCAAATCTATCCTGACACACTTGCTTGTTGTTTGTGACTCTTACCAAATCACTTAATTCTGTTTGCTTCAGTTTCCTCATCTGTAAAATAAACTGGAGAAGCAGATGCCAAATCATTCCAATGTCTTCACCAAAAACAAAAACAAAACAAAGAAACATAAAAACAAAATGGAGTCAGAAATACTTGAACATGCCTGAAAAACAACTGAACAACAATCACAACATTTTAACAAAGCCTTAAATAGGACTTTTAATTTATTTGAAAGGTGTTCAACACTTAATAGCTGACTATGTTTGCTGTAACTTTCAAATTTCCAAGATTTTCCAGGAATGAGAGAAAACATTAAAAGAAAAAAGAAATATAACCTTAAAAGATAAAAATTTCTAGGAAAGTTATTATATTGACTTGAAATAGGAAAGAAAAATATAATCATAACATTATGGATAGTCCTGATTGTGGCTCCTTGATATGTGAAGTGTTTCTTTCTGGCTACTTGAAATATTTTCTCCTTGATCTGATAATTCTGAAATTTAGCTATGATATTCCTTGAAGTTTTCATTTTAGGGTCTCTTTCAGGAAGTAATGGATGAATTCTTTCAATGGCTATTTTACCCTCTGGTTATCTAAGATATCAGGGTAGTTTTCCTTGGTGATTTCCTGAAAGATGTTTTGTTGTTGTTATTGTTTTTTAATCATGGTTTTCAGGAAGTCCAATAATTATTAGATTATCTCTCCTGGATCTATTTTTCAGGTCACTTGTTTTTGCCATTGGGTATTTTACACTTCTATTTTTTTTTCTTTTTTTGTTGTTTTGTTTGATTGATTCATGATGTATTAAGTCATTCACTTCCATTTTTTTGTTCAATTCCAATTTTTAGTAAATAATTTTTTCTTAGCTTTTTACCTTCTTTTTTATTTGCCAGTTGAACTTTCAAATGAATTATTTTGTTCATTATTTTTTCATTTCACAAATTCTGTTGTTGGTTTCTTTTTCCATTTTGTCAAATCTATTTTCCAAGAAGCTTTTTTCAGATAATTTCTGTTTCCTTTTCCAAACT
Organism: Sarcophilus harrisii; assembly: GCF_902635505.1. Lineage (NCBI taxonomy): Eukaryota > Metazoa > Chordata > Mammalia > Dasyuromorphia > Dasyuridae > Sarcophilus > Sarcophilus harrisii. The sequence goes on from NC_045428.1 coordinate 111,472,453, forward strand.
CTCTTGCAAAGTTCTCATTTTCTTTCCTCATTTTTCTTTTAACTCTCTTTTAAGATCCCTTTCTAATTCTTCCAAGAGAGATGTGATGAGATGGAGACCAACTCATATACCCTTTGGGGCTTCATCTGGAAATTTTTTACCTTTAGTATCCTCAGGGTTTGAAGTCTTTTCTTCCTTGTTTCCACATAAAAGTTCTTTTGCTTATCTGTTTATTGAAATCCCCTTTTAAGGCAAATAGGGAGATTCTCCTAAGCTTCCTCTATAGGCAACAGAGACTTTTTGCTGCCATGGGCCAGTGCTGCTGACTTCCTTCGTGTTGGGTATACATGACCAAGTTCAGGGGATCTCTATTTTCCTTCTGTAGTTGCTTTGTAGGTCCCCAGCTAGTCTGCTGATCCACTGGTTTCTGAACCAGAACAGAGTGTTCAATGCTCTTGTATTTTGTCTAAGAGTCTCCCACTAGGCTCCCTGGCATGCAGACACCACATTGCCCTGGGTCCCTGCACTTTGCCTGTGCTCAACTACTTCCCCCATACTCAAGTGAAATAGAGATTTTTTGAAGTTCTTCCAAAATATCTTGTGCTGCAAATTTATTACATTCCAAATATTTGTGGGTTCTGTCACTCCAAAACCAGTTCAAAGGCTTAATCTACTATTGATGTGAGGGAAGCCAAGAAGAGTTCAAACTAAGATCTGCCTACTTGCCACCATCTTGGTTTCCATTCTGATCATTCTGTAGAGAACAGACCACATCATTTATTTATTAGGGTTTCTGGAAAACATTTCAAAAATGAAATTCCCTTATAGGTATTTTTCACTAGTTATGTTTCTCCTTTGTAATTTGATTAACTATAATATATAAGTATATTATATTCCACATAAATATGCAGGTACCCACATAAAAGTGAGTATCCCTGAGAAATACAAAAGTTTCCTAAATGTTACATGTACAATTATTATTATTATTAAATCCAGCTCCTTTGAACATTGTCCTTATCTTCTGTTTTACGTCTTGTGCTTTGTGACTTTTCCTTTGTTATTTCTGAATATACCCCTCTAGAGTATCCACTGCTCCTGTCCCCTAGACTGGGAAGTCATATCTTGTCTCAAAGAAAAACTTATGTAAAATCAATTGACATGGAAATAATTTTGGACAGCATAATCAATATTCCATAACCACAAGTCCCCAACTCCCTCATGAAAAGAGAATGGTGCATTTCTTCCAGTGGATTAGGATTGGTCATTATAATTAGGTAGTATTATCCTTTGTTTAACTTTGTTCTCTCAATTTCTTAATAATTAATTGGTGATTCTTGATAAATAATGCTCATCAGGATCATTTGGGTTTTCATTTTTACATTTACCTATCAGGGAAAATGCTTTATATAGATGGTACTCATTATCAATATCCTTAAATTTTCTGTTCCTCTTTACTTTGAGGCTTCACTCATTTTTAAATCTTGACTATGCAATTGTGTTCCCTCTTGTACTTTCAGTTTACAGTATAATTTTTTTTCTTGTACTCTAGTTCTTTGGTTATTCTTTTGTAAAAGTACTGTTTGTTTCTTTTGTATTATACTACTTCATTGGAATTGTAATATGCTATTTCTTAATTATAGTACCTATCATAAATTCCAGCCTTCTTTTATGGTGATGGATATTAGTATCTCTTCCCTCTGTCACAACAATGATGAGAGATCTATTCATTTCCTCAAATTTAGCTTCTTCAAATTTAACTCATTATTTATTATAGCATTTAAAAATGTACCTATTAATTTAATCTCATAAGTGACATTGATGTCACTTTTGATAGAAGTTTTGAAATGTTAGAAATGGGATGTTAACATCTGGAATAAAGCAATGCAATAAAGTTAAAAGAACATTGATTAGGAGGTGTAACCAGAATAAGAAAGCAGAAGTTTACTTCTCCTCCTCTAAATGTCTTTCAAGCTAAGTGTACACAGCTGTATGCTGAAAAAAGCACTTTTTTGTTTTCCCACATTATTTTTCTTTCACCAAAGAAATTAAAGTGAAAATTATGATATATGCTTTTATTCAAGAAATATCCAATTCTATTTAACAAATATTTATTTAAGTACCTGCCATGTACAGGGCATTTTGTTAAGAACTAAGCACAAGAAGATAAGGATGAAACAGTCCAGACTCTGAAGGAATAAACATTCTTTAGTCATATCATGAACACTAGTGAAATCCTACAAGAATGAGCTTCTCGAGAATAGAGTCTGAATTTTTTAAAATCTTCTGTGCTCATCACAGTGCCGGGCATACAATAGGCACTTAATAAATGTTTATTGACAGACTAACTGAACAAATTTAGGTAATAGATATACATTTTGACCCCTTGTCTGTATTCAAAAGATGGGGCCTACCATAATCACATCAATTGCTTATCTACTCATATCTTACTTAGAATTTGCTATTTAAAATAGAAAAGGACTAAGATTAAATAATATCATCTATTTCAAATATTTTTAAACTGGGATCTGGGAATTATAAGTGGTATAAGTGTGTGTATACACATGTATTAATATATACATATATACACATGTATTTGGGCCCACATATACATGTTGATAATTGTTGTTTAATCATTTATTTGTGTCTAACTATATAACCCCATGAACGTTGTCCATAAATTTTTCTTAGAAAAAATATCAGAATAGTTTAGCATTTCCTTTTTCAATGTCCCTATTTTGCAGATGATGAGCTAAGCAAATTAGAAATAAGTAACTTTCTCAGGATCACACAACAAATAAGTGTCTGAGGCAGAATTTGAACTCAGATCTTCCAGATTCCAGACAGGGTTCTGTATCCACTGGACCACCTAGCTGTCCCATCATTTTATTCCAATGTAGTTAGTTTCCTGTGTAATTCTATGATTGTCATTTTATGCATTTAAAACCACTATTTTTACGAAATCCCAGCTAAGGGGACTTCAACAATGTGCTAAATGGATCTATAATAGAAAAAAATAAAGAATCTTTGATAAAGTTTAATAGCTTTCATTTTACAGAATAGCTAAGAGTGATTTAGTACCTTCTACAAGGACATACAGTTAGTAAATAATAGCATGTGGGCTCTAACCTAAATTGGCTGACTCCAAATTCAGCACTTCTGTCATTTATCCATTTATTCTTCTATTGATTTTATGATTTATGTATTTTTTATTTATCTAACCATTCACATATGTGCTTGTTTATTTGGATTTTTTGTTTGTATGTTTGTATGTATATATTTTGTTTGTATTTATTCTATGTTTTTATGTGTATGACAAATTTGCTCTCCAATTCTGATACCTATTTATAAGAGTTTTGGTATTTTTCCAGGAAGGACTTTGTTCTCCCAAACTTGTAGATATGATATGAAGGATATCCTTAATTCTCAAACATTGGTCTAGAAGAACACAAACTTCATTCCCCTAAGTGGAATTTTCAAGTATGGGTTGTGAGCTGCACCAATGAAGGAAATGACAAAAGTCCATGTCTTTTGAAGTGTTAAGTAGTGAGTAGTGATGCAAGTCCTGGAATTCATTTAAAGTGGCATATCAAATTATCTATTGTGGACTCATATTAATAGAAGTCATTTACATTTTCATGATATTTTATAGGTTGAAAATGAAAGTATTCTTATTCCTGCTTTATCAAAAAGGAAACTTCATCAAAGGAAGATTAAGGAATAACATTATTGATCTGCTATAGATATGAGAGTCATGAAGAAATTTGGAATCAATGTAACCGTCTACTCTAGGATTCAATGAGTCTATGAACTAATGTAATTGGTAAAAATTCTAATTTATCTAATATTGTCTAACTACAAACTTAGTGAAATACCCAATTATATCCAAATTAGAATCTGTTGATTACATTCATTGAGCCACAAATTCCATAATTAAAAATGTTGTGATCATAGAAGTCCAATTATATTCATATTCATAGGATTAGTTATAATGATCATATTTTATGAAATAAAAATCATGACTCAAGGTTTGGAAAAAATGTTTCTTTTATGACATCTCATTAAAAGTTGGTTTTTATTTGCCTGAAATGGGGACTGTCATTGAATATCCAGGATATATAATTTCTATATGTGTAGTGTGATTGACTGATACATATAATACAGTATTGCAAAATGGGGCATATGTTCAAGACAGTTCCTACAAGATGTATCATGATTTAGAAAAAGTTCTGGATGATAGTCTTACAACAAATTAGAGAAATAGCCCAGAGAGAATAAAAGTGAAGAGGAGCTATGAAATATATTCAGGAACAAGATGACTGGATTTGCTGGTAGCATAAGAAGGAACATATACCTATATTTTAAATAAAAGTTCCTCTACTGCTATACAAGAAATTCAAATGAGTTATTATTTTAGCACTTATAATAGTAATTCCTAACCTTTGCTGTCTATGAAACATCTGCCTTGAATATTCAAGTATGTAATGAGCTAGAGATGAAGCCCTTAACTACTTAAGAAATACTGACATAATTAATGTGTATTTTAAGATGCTTATTTTTAAATATAATTATCTACACAGTATGTTATCAATATGAGATTAAAATAAAAGAAGCTTGCATTTAGAAAGAATCTTGGAGATTCAACTTACTCATTTTACGCATAAGGAAACTGAGGTACATAAAAGTAAAGTGATTGAATTTAAAATTTAGTTAAATTTAACACATACTTCTGAATGCCTACTATGTCCTTGGCATATGTACTAGAGATATGAAGACAAAAATGAACGGTTATTGTATCCAAGAAGTTCACACACTCTCTTGTATACCAAAAGAGGTAAGGGAAAAAGTATTGAACTATAAGAAGGAACCAAGATAGTAGAACAGAGGCAGACATCCAGCTAAATTCTCCAAACATGTCCCTCCAGACAACTTTAGAATAACATTCAAAAATCTAATTCTGGACGAAAGGTCAAAGTGAAACCCCCTAATTTAGATATAAAGGGTGTTACTATAAGCACATTAGGAAAGCTAGAAATAGCTTACCTGTCAGATTTGTGGAGAAGGGATGATTTTATGGCCAAAAAAAAATACTAAATAACATTATGAAATACAAAATGGATAATTTCTATTACATTAAATTAAAAAGAGTTTGCATAAACAAAACTAATGCAGTCAAGATTAGAAGGGAACCTGAAAACTGGGGTTGGGTGGGAATTTTACAGCCAATGTTTCTAATAAAGATCTCATTTCTAAAATATATAAAGAACTGAATCAAATTTTTAAGAATACAAGTCATTCCCCAATTGATAAATGGTCAAAGGGTATGAACAGATAATTTTCAGAAGAAGAAATTAAGAGCCATTTGTAGTCATGTGAAAAAATGCTTTAAATCACTATTGACTAGAGCATTGCAAATTAAGATAACTCTAAGATACCACTTCACATCTCTCAAATTGGCTAAGATGACAGGAAAAGTAATGATGATGTTGAAGAAAATGTGGAGAAAATGGGACACTAGTATATTAATGGTGGAATTATGAATTGATCCTACCATTCTGGAGAGCACCTTTGGAGGAGTTATTAAATGACTCAACCATTCTGGAGAACAATTTTGAACTATGCCCAAAAGGATATCAAACTATACATATCCTTTGATCCAGAAGTCTCACTACCAGTTGTATCCCAAAGAAATAATAAAAATGGGAAAAAGATCTACATGTACAAAAATGTTTGTAATAGCTCTTTTTGTGGTGGCAAGGAACTGAAAATTGAGTGATTGTCCATCAATTGGAGGATGATGGAATAAGTTATGGTATATGAATGTAATGGAATATTATTTTTCTATAAGATTTGATGAGCGGGCTGATATCAGAAAAGCCTAGAAAAACTTACTTGAACCAATACTGAGTGAACCTAGCAGAACCAAGAGAATAACACATAATATTATATGATGATCAACTATGATGGACTTGGCTTTTCTCATCAATGCAGTTTTTCAAGGCAATTCAAATAGACTTGCGATGAATCCAGAGAAAGAACTATAGATACTTAATACAAATCAAAATATAGTATTTTAAGCTTTTTTGTTATTTCCTTGCTTTTTCTCTTTCTCATTTTCCCCCTTTTGGGTCTGATTTTTTTTCTTGCAGAATATGACAAATAAAAGAATTATACATATTTAACATATATTGGTTTACTTGCTGTCTTAAGATGTGGAAAGTAAGGAAGGAAGAGAGAAAAAATGGAACACAAAGTCTTAAAAATCAATTGAAAACTATCTTTATATGTATTTGGAAAAATAAAATACTATGAAAAATTTAAAAAGAGAGAAAGAATAGATACATTAATGAACCATTAGTGGAGTTATGACCTAGTTCAACCATTCTGGAAAACAAATTGGAATTACTCTGGAAGGGCTATATACATTTTGATCCAACTATGATTTTATCTATAACCCAAAGAAAACAAAGGAAAAAAAGAAAAGGACTTATATGTACAAAAATATTTATTTCAGTTCTCTTTGTGTTGGAAAAGAACTGGAAATTGAGGATTTGCCCATCAACTTGGGAATGATTAAATATGTTGTAGTATATGGTGATGAAGTTATGAAGATATGTTGATGAAGTTACTATTGTACTATAAGAAATGATAAGCAGGATAGTTTTCTGAAACTGGGAAAATACAGTGAAGTGAGCAGACATTTGCAGACTGTGAAATAAAAATAATATAAAATAAATTTGGAAGGATAAGTTAAGGCCAAATTATAAAAAGCTAACAAGAAACTATGAAGGAAAAAGAGAACAAAAGAAACTATAGGGTCTTTAATTTCCTAGAACAGGTGGGATGAAGAAACATTACTTCAACAGTTTTCATTTGAGATCCTTCAATTCATCTAGGACAGAAGGGCTCATGGTAATGTGACCAGAATGTGGAGTGAAGGAGTGAAGTGTAAGCTAACAATTCTTCCTTAATAGCATGCAAGAGGGATGGTCTTTGTTCCTCATCTACATTTATCTTACATAGTCTACTCTAGATCCTTCATATTACATTATTTAGCTCTTGCTCTAGACCTCTGAAAAGGTATTTTGTTTGTTTGTTTTTAAAAAGGACAGTCTTCTAATAAAACTGTATTCAATTCAAGTGCATGTAAAGAAGCTTATTACAAGAAAATTGATTAATAAATGTGTTTTGCGTTTTTGTTATTTTCAGGTTTTTTTTGCTTTGTTTTTTCTCAATGGCAATTGATAGCATATGGGGGAAAAATTATGAAGGATCTTTCAAGCGCATGCATCCCAGTTCTGTTTTTAAACTGGAAAAAAGAATCACAGAAAGTGTGAGGGAACGAGGAAGAGAAGAGAAAGGACATATTTAGTGTTATTGCCTTATAACTTTTGCGTTACCTAGGTTCTTTACTGACATAAACTTTCCAAGTATTTTCCAGTGACTTCTCATATCTCTAGCTTTGTTGCCTTTATTGAGGTCATCAGGGAACTTTTTATTTGGTACCATTATTTATTAATTGATTAATGATTAATTGATCCAGTTTACCATCAGTAACTCCCTTTGCAACCAGTTCACAAGATTCAAAGAATTGAGTTTTATTTAAATGTCAGTGAGAAAAAAATAGGACCTCTAGGTTCCAGAAGATGCTGTCTCACATATTCATTTTTATCTCTCAACTTCTTGAATCCATTCTATCCTTTCCATGCAGAAATGCTTTTTGGTTTCCCTGAACACTATCAGCCAGAGATATCAAGGAAAATCACCCAAGTAACACTTTACCTCAAAATCTTGTTGAATTGTTGTAGAACTCTTTTATCTTGTAATATGAGTATCCAGCTCCTTTAAGATGTCAACAAAGATCACTGCTCCATGTTTTCCACTATATTTACAATTCTTCCAAAGCCTCACCTTTTAGGGTAGTGAATCCAATATTCAATAGCATTTAATTTTTTTTCTTCCAGAGAAGCATTAGAATCTATGATTCTGAGCTCTAATTTTAGATTCTTTTAAATATCTCTTCATATAACTTTGGATGAAATCACAAAAAGTGAGTTTTTTTTCCTAATATCTATTATACTAGGACCAAATGAGAAAAGAAAGAATTCCCATTTTCTGTTGAAGTTACAAACAATTTTCTGTTTGTACTATTAATTGTCTGAATATAGAGTTGACATGCTGTGACAAAAACTGAATCAAGTACATATTGATATCACTACTCTGAATGAAAACAAAAATCAAAGAAATTACAGGAAATAAATTGGATCAATCAGACTTCCTCTCTCAAAATATAATTGCAAGAATTTATGATATTGGGTTCATTGTGATTCAAAGGTACGAAGAATATCATTTTTATAAAACACTTGGGTCACATCATTTTTCAATGTTCTCTAAAATAATAAAGCCAATAAACTATTATTAAATATGGCACATGTGCCAGCATCTGGTATAAAGGAGAATAAATTCAATGAAAAACTTGATCTGATCATTAAAATTGAGTCAATTAGTAAGTAGATCGTTACTCAATTTCAGTTCAAAGTTAGAGTTAAGGAAGAATACAGAAAATTAGGTTGAAATGAAGGAGGCCAATGTCTTTATATCACAAATTATATATTTTATATCAAGAAAATCTCAAGGTGCTAGGAGTGTAAGTACCAAAGAATATGTATTAATATAATTATTGTAACAATTTGATATTAAGTTTTTTACCTCTATAGTTTTCTCATGGTAGACAAAAGGTATTTTATGGTATTCTAACTCACCATGAACAGTTTAACAATAACAATTCACCCACTCCACAGAAGACCCATTTACCAATTTGGTTTTTAAATTTTGCATTGCTACTTAAATTTCTTTCCCCCTCCCCCAAAATTAGAATCTCTTAGCATAAGGTTTTCCCAAGAGAAATAGAATAAATTTGTACAGCTATCACTGATTTATTAATGTTGTTTTTGCTTTCATTTTTTATTTTTGCTTTTTGTAGAAACTTCTACAAGGTCAATTAGATAGGATTTCATTTTGAAATAGTAATAAAACCCCAAGGTCAGAATTATAGTAGTATTCTTCTACCTCTTGAGAACCAGCCTTAAACCTTAATTGAAACAATACTTTGCCATCTAGTTATTGTGAAGTATAAAAACTTCTACCCTAAGCATAGTCTTGAGACATTCCAAGCTTGTGAAAATGATCCAGTCTGTTGCCATGGATTCCTAATTGCAGGTTGACAGAGTCTACCATCTTCCAAGTAATAAAAAGCACCTAGTTAGCCTTGATGAGTTCAAATCACCAGACTGAGATGAATGAAAGCCCAGGGCTCTGAAAAAAAAAAAACAACAGGCAGATGTCGTTGTTGAAGAGGGTCAAGACATCTTTGATACATCATGGATAATAGAATAGATCCCACAGATATGATGTTTTGATTTGAAGTAAACTTAATTTTTGAGAAATTTTTGAGAAAATCATAGAATATATTATTAAATGGGTGATTAATAAACATTGAGAAAAGTAAATATTGAATACACAAAGTCAGTACAGATTAATCAAGAACAGGTCATACTGAATTATATTTATTTTCATTTCAGAAAAGAAATGGCATTGATAGATCAAAATAATGTTCCAAATATAATTTATATTGATTTTTTTGTGGGGGACATTTTTTCAAAGTCAGTTGTTATGTCAGTGGACAAGGTAGAGATATGTGAACCATATATAATAGTGGGTTTAGAATTTAATGAGAAAATACCAACAATACTTATGAATAGCTTTTTGTCAACTTAGAGGAAGGTTTCTAAGTAAGTTACCTAGTAATTAATCTTAGGACTATTTAACATTTTTATACTTGTCTAAAGAAATAGATGGCTTGAATACAGAAATTGCAAATTTTCCAGAGTTACAATGCTTACCACACATATGAGATAGCCAGAATCTAAAAACAGATCAAAATCCTGAATAATGAACCAAAATAAAATTTTATAAGGACAAATCTAATGCCTTAACCTTGGATGAAAAGATCAACTACATAATACAAAATAGAGAAGACACAATAAGAAATTAATTTGGGTAAAAAAATCTAGAGATTTTAATAGTCTTTCAGATTAATATGAGTCAATAATGTAGTGTATCACCAAAAATACTAATGCATTGTTTACTTTTATGTAAGAGAAACATGGTACTATTTGATAGTCCTCCTGGACTTTGCATCTTTGTCAATTCACATTTGGAATATGGAGATCAATTTTTATTGCTTCATCTCCGGACTGATTGATAAGCTTGAGATTGTATAAAAGAGAAGGACAAAGATGGTGAAGGACATCAATTATATGTTATTTGAGAATTAGGCTAACATCATATGGCTATAATAATATTCATTTATGATTAGAGGGACCTTAAGGGTAATCTAATCCATTTTATTAGTGATCTGAGGTCCTGTAAATTTCAATGACTTGACCAAGATCACAAAAAAGAAACTCAGCATGCTTAGTCTGACAAAGAGAGGACATCTGGGGAGGTGGGGAGGCATATAAGAATTTTCTTCATGTTTTCCAAAGATTATCATGTATAAGAAGGATTAAAAATGTTCTTGTTCAGATTGGGGTGGGGAGAGGAAGCAAGGTAAAATGAGAATTAGCAGCAATCCTTGCAAACTTTAGAGATGCAAATTTAGGCTTGATATAACAAAACTTTCTGAGGAATTTGTGTTATTCATAACTTGAATGGACTCACTCATATTGTGGCAAACTGGGTGTTCACTTATTAGACATATTGTGGAGAAAATAATTAGAAAGATTAATTTAAAGTATATGGTCTCTGATTGCCCTTTCATCTCTGGGCTTCTATGTAGTAGTGTTGTTTCAGTTTGGAATTTGGGGGGAGGTTATTTTTTTTCCAGAATTAATTCTCCCTGTGCAATCAGAAAACTTATTGAAAAATCCAAAGCAAATCTAAATTACAAGGGGAAAATAACATGAAGATAGCCTGCAGTGGACTTAATTACACAATTTTTTCTCTCTCTCTTTTTTTTTCCTAAAGAAATATACATCTTCATTTGGATAAATTTTGTGAGTAGGATTTTTGGCAGCTCAGTATCCAGAATAATTAAACAGTCCATGAGAGATTATTACACAGTCTGGCTAAATGGCACAGAATCACCAAGATCAGTGAACATCATTTTACAGCCAATGTAGTCCTTGCTGGGAGTACTGACCTAGGTGATCCATACTGCAATACATGATGAGGAGCCCCAGCAGCAAATCCAGATCATTAGAGTACTCTTTGTTCTCTTTGGCAAGGTTGTCAGCCATCTCCCAGTAGTCATAGCTGTGCAGAATGTTAGTGATGCTGATATGGTTGGCTGCTGCCTGATGGATTTGATGTGGATTGCTAATTATGGATGATGGGGAAGATGGTGCTAGTTCTTGGAAGACTCCCCTGAGATCATATTGAGCTGACAAGAACAGGGCTGGGAAACATGGGGGATGGAGTTCCTGTGCTCTTTTCACTGGCACCCCATGGAGATGAGACCTGGACAGCTTAAAATGGATTTTTGAAATTGTCAATTAATGCTTTTGAATACTTTATAGCATGGTCCATTTTGATGTGAAGCATCCAACAATACATGAGAGCCAGACAATAGTAATATAATGAAGCAAACTGTAAATAATTTGTCCATATGGGAAAAAAAATTAGTAACCGGCAAAAAAAGCTCTCTATTATGATGAACTTAACTGAAATAGAGAATGGATAGGGTTTTTTGTTTGTTTTTTATAAGTTTAGTTTAGTATAAGCTTAGTTGCATTTTTTGTTGTTTGTCCTTGATTTTCGAAGATGACCATGAATCAGAGAGGTGATACAAGTACAAGTGAATTGGATTTAAATGAGGAAGGGCTGCACAAGGTCACCTGCCTCAATTTTCCCTCTAGAGCCATCTGGGTCCAGTGGCAAGATATAGATCAAGACAACTAGAGATGGCCTGGATGAAATGGGAGACCTTGGCCTTTTTAAGCAGTCTTCAACAGAGTTTGACTAAGGCTAAACAGATTCAGTTATTAAGCCTAGGTAGCTATTGAGGCAAAAAAAAAATCCCCTTTCAACTGGACCAAAAAAAAATCTAAATAAATCTGAGAGAAGAAGATCCCCAGGGTTTTGGGCCAAAGTAAAAATGACTGCTACTTATATTCAATCTGAGTCAATCCAGACTCAAACAATGATCAAACAGGGCTTGGCCCAGGACCTAGTAGTGGCCAATGAATTTAAGGAAGATCCTTAAGAGAGAGGTGATATAGGAATAGGCAGTAACAAGTAAAATAAAGACATTGAAATCTGAAGGACATGACTCCCATCACAAAGTTAAAGAAGCATAAAAGTAATGAATTGGGAAGGTACTTGATAGCAGTAATAAATTATGTCCATATATCATTTTCTTCAGAACAACTTTGAGATACAGACAACATAATTCAGATATTCATAATCACCATTTCATAGACAAGGATCCTGAGGTTCTTTGCAATTAAATGATTTACTCAAAGTCACAGAAGTATGTAGAACTAAGGTCAAGCTTCACATCCAGATTTTGTGATAGCAAGTCCAATAACACATGGATTTTTATATTTCAAAACTGTCTGTGCATAAAAAATTGGCTGCTAGGATGAATACAGAGAGAGGTCTGAAGAGACTTACATGAACTGTTGCTAAGTGAAATGAGCAGAACCAGGGGATCATTATACACTTCAACAACAATACTATCATCTTCAACAATGAGAGGATCCAAATCAGTTCCAATTGATCAGCATTGAACAGAACCAGCTACACCCAGCAAAAGAACACTGGAAAATGAGTATGGACCACAACATAGCATTTGTACTATTTCTGTTACTGTTTGCTTGCATTTTTGTTTTTGTTCCCAGGTTATTTTTACCTTTTTTCTAAATCAATTTTTCTTGTGCAACAAGATAACTGTATGAATATATATACATATATTGTATTTAACATATACTTTAAAATGTTTAACATGTATCTGCCATCTAAGGGAGGCAGTGGAGGGAAGGAGGGGAAAAGTTGGAACAGAAGTTTTTGCAAGGGTCAGTGTTGAAAAATTACCCATGCATGTTTTTCCAATAAAAACCTATAATAAAAAAAGAAGAAAAATTGGCTGCTATTGCTAAATATGGGCATGTTATTTTGATTGAACATTGTCTTTATTTATCATGACTTCAGAAAACTCTTGCTTTTTATATTCACCTTCTGGAGTTAGTTGGGTACATAACAATTTTCACAAAACTATGTAACAGGATTGTTGGGTTTTGGCGGGGAGAGGGACAGAAATGTGTAATTTTGTTTTTATTGCATTTCAAGTGTCTGTGGATTTATGATGTTTTGATTTGGGGATTCCATGAGAAGGAAACTGGAGACTAAGAAAATTTTAGAAATTGCTGGCATAAAACAACTCAAATTGAAAACTAAAGTAAAGCTTGTTTTGAAAATGGAAACATAGTTTTGTTTAAATAGAATAACTGAAAACCATTGATGCTAAACCAGATTCCCATTGCTACAAGGAATGCACAAATTGAATAAGGGTGGGGGGAGCTTAAAACATATTTGAAGAGTATGAGAATGCTACATGGACAACAATGGAGAATGCAGAAAAATATGGAGCAAGAGAACTGACATTGAATTCTGTATTGAATTCTAATTATTTACATTTTCAATTTTCCATTTCCTCTGTTAAGACACAAGGTATATTTTCTGCAATATGAGGGGAAGGGTGAAAGAAAGGAGACCCATTGTCTCACTGTCCTTTTTACTCCATGGCATGGAGTCTAACAATAAAATCTATCATCCTTCCTTTCCATAGTAGAGCCTGAACAACCCCTCATTTTTCCCCACCTACAAGCTATAATGACTGTAACTTTCTGTTTATTTCAGCGGGAGAGTAGAAGGCTGATGATCTTTAGATTTCCCATGATAACCTGTAGAGCAGGGATTTTTAACCTTTTTTGTTGTGTTATGGATCCTTTGGCAGTCTGGTTAAATCTATGGGACCCCCTTCTTATAATCACATATTTGAAATATATAAAACACATAGCATCACAAAATAATTTAATTATATAAAAATACTATTATCAATATATATTCAACACATCACACACACACACACAGACACGTTCACAAATCTCATGTCAAGAACTCCTGCTGAGGAGAGTACAGAGATATGCTGCTAATATACACAATTCTCTTTGATTAAAAAAAGAAAAGGACTCACTGTACTCTTTCAAGTCTAATCTGCTTTAATACTTTCTTAATTCTAGACAATGTTCAAAGCAAAGGGAACTGATAAAATATGAGTAAAATCAGATGTATTATGAAGTTTTTATTTTTATTGTACCATGTTATGGAAATGCTTATTTTATTCAATGAGTAAAAATACAATTAAAAAATAGTCACCATAGTTAAAAAAAAAAAACTTTTTTTAAATAAAAGATAAATCTTATGGATATAGATTCTACAACTGACTTCACTGAGAGGAAGACTACAATTTATAGATCTGAGAGAGTCAGATTGAATGTCAAAAACATCTTAACATTGATGCCTTAACAAAAAATAATTTGGTAATTTCAGTATTTTTATCTATTTTCCTTCGTGTCATTTATACACTGAGACAGATATATTCCATATATTGTAAAGTTCAGCTATCTATAATAATGCATGGACTATTTCACCATGTTAGGATTTTGTTCAGTTGAATACATTGAGTTGATTTACTAATAATTACTGCTAAATGATATACAATGGAGAATAAAACTACAATTCATTCAATACAAACATCAAAGTTACTAAGTGATAAAAAGTTTAATTCTCTTCTTTGCATAGCTACAAAGGGATAAGGGTAATTTGCAACCTTTTTTGGAAGGTTCCATGGTCTAGTTCTGAATAAGAAGCTTGGGAACAAGGACTTTGCCAATAAATACTTCTGAAGAGCTTAGGATGTCCATTCCCTCAGAGACAAAAATCTATTATGAAGCCAAAACTCATTTCTTCTCTTTAAGAATAAAAGAAAATAATCAGGCTGAACATCTATTGAAAAGCCAATTATAGTAATCAACTTACAATGCAAATCAATAACATTTCTAAAGTAATGTTAGGTACTGAATATCATGCTAGATCTATGTATTTTTCAGCTAGGTGGAATGGAAATATATAAAGATACTTAAAAGAAATGGAATCAGTAATTCTACCTAGCAATATTACCAAAATAAAAAGAAATTAATGAATCTGGCTGTTGGAGCTTTAGTTTGCCCTCTGCTGGCACCTAGCATTAACTACATACGGCACTTATTCATTTATGATGTGATTGTAGTTTTCATCATTTTCCCATACCATTTAAACCCAGATATAGATCTGGTTAAATATAATCACTATAGGCCAGGTCCCAGATTTCTGTGAAAGAATAAATACACACAAACACACATAGACACACATTTATTACTAGATACATTCAAATTTATAATACCAAATCAGGGAGTAAGGGGATAGAATTGCAGCCTATTTTTGTATCACTATAATAAGTAGTTTTAAATGTGATGCTATATATTCTCAAAAAGGTCTAACAACACACAATATCACCCATAAGTGTCAGTCCCAAAATATTAACTCTTTCAATAAAGCCTTAGCATGCTGATCACAGCCCTATGAATAAAATACTCTGTTATCCCTAGATGCTACTGTGACAGAGATTCAGATGCAGACCTAGAAGAAGGGGGAGAAAATCTTGCTTTTTGATGAAAATGAAAGGTTATGATTTAATCTCTGAAAGCTTAAGGTATGGTGCTCAATCAGGTGGGCCTACTTGAAACAGGAGTAATGGTCTACCTCCAACACCTTTATTAGAAAATAGCAGGGAAAATAAACTCATGTTTACTAGAAGGTTTAGGGTTCAGAGATGTGTTTACCCCAGTGCCCTTGAAAATCTGGTGATAGCACTTCTTGTATTCAGATACTACATTTGTGACTTGTCTTCATTCTATACACAATTTAATTGGATGTGATTTATAGGTACTATTTTTCTATGTGCTAACTGAGCATGAAATTCAACAAAAGATTGAAGCTCATATCTTTTGAATGAACATAGTGATAGGATCTGGACCAGTGATTGTATTAGTAAAGGAAACTACCAGGGAATTAAATTCCCTTTATAGGTCAGCGTCTCTGGGTAATTCAGTCAACAAGCATTTTTAAGTACTTGTTATGTTCTAGGAACTGTGCTAAATGGTGGGGATACAGAGAAAGACTATAAGATTAAAAAAAGATGCTTGTTCTCAAAGATTTCAGAGTCTGATGAGAAAACAGCAGGTAAATATATAGAAACAAACGTACATACACATATAAAGTATGTATATATATATATGCACACATATATAATGTATGTCTATGGATGGAGTATGCACATATATAATGTGTATATGTATATACATACATATATATGGATGAATGTGTATATATATATATGGATATATATATACATATAAGTACAAGCAAGATTTAATTTAAAATAAGAATGAAAATCATATCATATTAGGTAAAAGTCACTACCAATAAAGGGAATGAGGAAATAATGTTAACAGAAAGTAGAGCTTTTAGTGGTACATGAAGAAAGCTAAAACATGGAAATAAGGAGGGTCAGACTTCCAGGAATAGGGAACAATAGTAAAAATTAATGGAAAATTTGAGAAATGGTGTAGGAACAGCAAAGAGGCCCATGTCAATTATGTGGTGGGGAGTGGGAATGAAGAAGTGAAGGGTATCTTTTTTTTCCATTTACTGTTAATTCAGAAACAAGTTTTTACTTTATTTTATTTTCCCCATTTATTGCATAGTGGAATGATCATTTTTTAAATGTCTGACTCAGCACCTGTGAGGCTTATTGCTACTGCTATTGCATTCTTAATTTAATGTCTTCTTTACTCACACTTTGTGTTATTAAGGGAATACCTGAAGGACCTCAATATTCCTTTCTGTACTCTAGGCTATATGATTTGGAGAAATGAGTCTGAGATGTTAGCCTTTTTATTTACTCTTTTTTCCCCTAATTTCAGGAATGAAGTGTATGATTATGCAAAGGTGCATAATCCATGGGGTTCAGGAGTTTAAAAATCCATAAAAGTGCAGCAATCAGTCCAGTGGGAACAGTAGGAACCAGATGGAGATATAATTCGTAAATATTTAACAAGATAAATGAAAACATAGTACAAGAAATGTTGATTTGTGGCTTTCTAGGTCAATGTGTGGTCATTGCAATAGAATTTATACTTGAGTTTGACACTACTGGATTCAGGGACTCAGAGGGTAAGTGACCTACTAAGGTCATATAGCCAGCATGTGCTAAAAATGAAATGTGAACATAGGTTTTCTTTGCTTTAAGGCCAGATTTCTACCTACCCCACCATGTTGCCTCTCTTCTCTATATGAAAACAAACTTTAAAACAAAGGATAAATGATATTTAGAAAGAGAAAGGCTAAAAGAATAATATAGTGTTTGTTCCATGAAATGACAGTCATAAAAAAATTCTTCCAACAATTCTAGTTTTAGAACAACAAAAAAAGAAGTACAACTTAAAACAAAAGATCAACTCTAGGAACTTTCTAACTCAAGATTTGGTTTAGACCAAAAGCATAATTTAGTTCAAGAATGACTTAGTTAAATTTACGGATACTTGGTGGTATTTTTGGATGGATTGAAACAATGAGGTATCGATATCATAAAGAACAATACTTCTTTGATACAAAAGGTTATTTCCTTTATACTAATTTTGTTCAGTTAGGGTACTGAAATATATTAAAAATTCAATGAAATATTATTCATATCAGGGTCTAAATAAATGTCATAAATAGCAAAATATTTGTTCATGATGTATCTTATGAAAACATTTTGGGATTTGTTTTGCTTTGTTTTTAATATGTAAAATAAAGTCATCAAGGAGAATCCTCAGGTTTTTTTTGAATAGTAAGCTACAGTCTTTTCTTATTTAGTTTATTTTTCATCAGTTTATTATAAAGACAATTTTAAAAATTTGTTCCTGAAATATTGAGTTCCATATTGTCTCCCTCACTCCTCCCATCTCTCCTCATTGAGAACACAAGCAAGTTGATGCAAATTATACATGTTTGTCCTTTGTTCTTGAAGAGGACCATGACATCAGGAAGATGATGCTATGACATGCAAGTGAACTGGATTAAGTGAGGGAGGGCTGCACAAAGTTACCTTCCTCACTTCCCTCATCAAAGCCATCTGGTTTCAGTGGCCAGATATAGATCAAGATAACTGGAGATGGCCCTGTACAGGTTATACATATGTGGTCACACAAAATAATCTATACTAGTCCTGTTGTGAAAGAAAACATAGGCCAGAAAACAAATAAACAAACATCAAGAAAAATAAAGAAAGCTAAATAAAAAGTATGCTTCAAGCTGTATTCAGGCATAATCAGTTCTTTCTCTGATGATGCATACATTTTTTCATCATGATTTGTTTTGGATTATTATATTGTGGAGACATTCATAGATAATCATAAAATATTGCTATTACTTTGTACACAGCACTTTTCACTTTGCATCAACTGCTTATCATTTCTTGTCATAGTCACATACCACAATTTGTTTAACCATTCCCCAATTGATAAGCATCCCCTCAATTTCCAATTCTTTGCCACCAGAAAAGAGTTGTTACAAATATTTTGGTACATATAGATCATTTTCTTCCTTCCTTTCTTCCTTCCTTTCTTTCTCTCTTTCCTTCCTTCTTTTGTACTTTTAAATCACTTTTGGGTTACAAACTTAGCAGTGGTATAGCTAAATCAAAGGGTATACACAGTGTTATAACCTTTTGGGCAGTTTCTAAAGAGAAATTATTATTATATTTGGCTCCAATACTTCTCTCTAGCTTTGTTTTCACAATACCACCCTTACTATCTATACTGTTTGACCATCATATCGTGGCTGAACTAGAATATGTTGCCTGCCCTTAATCTGCTTGTTCTCTCCCCTAGACGATTGTTTAGGGCATCTTCCAATAGTAAGAGTGTACATCTTGCTCTATTCTGTTGGTTTGATTTTTCAAGGCAAAATTCATGTTCCATTTCTTCCATGAAGCTTTCCCTAATGGCGCCATCTGAAAATGTTCTATCTTAATTCAATCTTCCTAGAGCATTTTGCCTTCCTCTAAATCTATTTGATTTGTCAGTTTCTTAAGGAGAAAGATTGTGCTCTTTTAAATAAATATCTGTGTCTTCAAAAGTTTGTACATGACTTACATATGCTAGATATTTATTTGACGTTTTCATAATAGTTGAATAACCCATGATAAAAGAGTGGACAAACTAAGAGTCAAACAAATGCTTCATGAGTGTGGGATACTGTCTGACATAGGTTTCAAATGAAAATAAAAGATGAGAGGCACAAAACCATGCAAAAGGATCCCAGCAGACTGCATATTGACCTAGAAATCCACATACTCATGTTTGTACTACTGTATTTTTTATTTGTCAACTCTTTGCCCATTACATTTTAATTGGTTTCCTACTGCAATAGGGACTATTGTGAATGTGATGCAACCTGCTGGCTTCATATTTGTTTTGTTTGGAAGGAACCTACCAAACTAGTGCTGTGTCTTTGTCCAATCTATCCCAGACATCCATGATTGTATCTATAAGGATATAATCACCACTTCATCCTATATATTTATACTACATATATGTGAATATACATACATACATACACACATGTATGTATATATGTAGGATGTAATATATCTTGAAGAAGAGTGGTATATCTTCAGCTATCTCTATATACATAAATATATGTATTTAATATATTTATACTAAGCTCATGTATTGTGTTCTATAATATATATTTTAATAAATAACATTTATTGGTATTTCATAAATGTGGTTTATTTGAACTAACATTTTCACTCTCCTTAACACTAACTTTGTTTCTTTCCTTCTAAGGTTTAAGCTTCTTTGTGATTCTGGTCAATCCCCAGCCACTCCTGCCTTGTTATGGTTCCTTTCTTTTGTTAATAGTAATTTCTGGGGCAGCTACGTGGTGCAGTGGATAGAGCACCAGCCCTGAAGCCAGGAGGATCTCAGTTCAAATATGGCTTCAGAAACTTAATATTTTCTAGCTGTGTGACCCTGGGCAAGTCACTTAACCCCAATTACCTCAACAAAAAATAAATAATAGTTTCTTCATTTTATGATGTTTTAGTGATATTTTCCTCAAAAACTAATATATCCAAGGTGATTCAAATATTTTGATCACTCTAATTCAATAAGCTACCCTGAAATATTCAGCTGGAGTTGGCCTGGGATATACTCATAGCCTTTTGTTTTGACTTTTGAGAGGATAAACAATGGAAATATTCAGAAAGCCAAGTGTTTGCTTTATTCACAAGAATCAAATGAGAGAGTGGGCAGAACTATCCATTGGGGACAAAGGGTTTCATCTGTGTAAAAAAAAATTTCCTTTAATACAAAAACCGAATGAGTGGGAGAATAGGGAGTGGGTGGGCTGGGTATAGTGTGTGTGTGTGTTGGGGGCGGGGGGGGGGGGGGGGGGGGGGGGGTAATGGTACTACTTGGATTCAGTGACTCTTGATTTAAAATGTAAACTTTGTTCTAAAATACTATATAAATGGGAAGTTTAAATAAAAATGTATTTTTTAAAAATTGCAAATTACTGAGGAAAATAATAAAAAATCCAGGTGATAGAAAGCAAAAGGATAGCTACAAAATCCAAAAGTTTCATTTATTTTGTATAATATGTTCTGTTATTCACTAATTGGTAGTTAGGAGACATATTTTCTCACTTCTTATACACATATACATGCACATACACATATCTATAAATACAGATTAAAATACACATACATATGTAAGTATATATTTACACACATATATACATATTTAAATAGATAAAATATGTTTTATATACACATATACCAGTGTATATATGTTTGTGTCTTAGGTATTGTATAAATATATACACATATACATATATCCATAAGCACAAACGCATACACACATATCTATATACATATATATATAATACATGTATGTATATGTATATCTCTATATGGTATGTATGTGGTGTGTATGTATGAATGCACATGTATGAATGGAATCTTGGACTAGTCACTCCCTAGACCTCAGTCTCCTTATCTGTAAGAACAGAGGATTCATCTAGGTGATCTTTGAGACATATTTCAGCATTAAAATTTCATGACTATTCTAAAGCTTTGCTAGATCCATTTGGTAATTCTATTAGGAAGCTAAGTGATTTTGCAAGGTTCAGAGGGACCATAATGTGCATACAAATCATTTTGCACCACCACTTTCATGTGGCAGCATAATAGGGACATGGGTAATGTAGAATGACCTGATTATGTCTTTCATTATTCCTGTCCTACACGTCACAGGTCAGCCATAATAGACTGAAGGTTCTCTAATTATTAGGTGACTCTCTACTTGTCTGGACAGTCAAAAGGCAAATTTAAGCCCAAGAAAAGTTTCCCCATCTTCCTTTGATTTTAGTCAGTTTTCCAAAATTATATTCATATGCATTCATTTATAATTGAATAATCAATTACACATTTAAGCTTAAATAAGATTAGAGTTGTCTCTAAACCTTTACTTAATTTGATATGAACGACTATAGCCCTATACTGCCTCTGAATAGATGATACACACATATCTTGGTTTTTTCTTTTTCTTTTTTTTTTTTAATTTTATGGTAGTACCATTAATGGAATGAGATTCATCCTGAACAAATCATTTAACAATATCATTTTAAAATACACAGTCATTTTTATATTACCCCATTATACACACACAAATGCACTTGTGTATCTTCATCTTACAGGGAATAAATTATAGGTCTAGGAATTGTGGAAAATGCACACTTTGAAGTATAACAGCCTTGAATGACTATAGGGAAAAGATTCATGCCTTGTCCAAGGTCATATCATTTATACATAATAACCATAACCCACTATCTAGTCACAAAGCCCCTATCATAGTATCATTTGGCTGTTAGCCCATTTGTAATATTGTTCCACTTGAACTAACTACTCCCTGAAATGCCATTTCACTTGTAGTCTAGTTTTAGTGGGGCCAATTAATGATGTTAGGTAAGGTATGGCTGGAGTTGTGTTATCTAACCTCTCACAGGAGTCCTAACATGTAATCACTGAGGCCATAATGTAAAAAAGAAAATCTAGTCCATTTCTAACTTTTCAGCTGTTTAAAGGATTTATTTCTTTGTTCAAAACATAATATCATAATGTTCATTCTTCTATTGCATTAAGGGCAATAATCATCCATACATCAACTTAAATAAGTTGATCGAAGAACGGAAGAATAATCAATTTATTATAAAATGAACTTGTCACATACTTACTGTTAAAAACAAGGCAGCAAAAGCTAACAAAACTATGCATAACCTTTGGCCCTGTGACATTACTACCAGGTCTAGACTCAAAAAAGATTAAATAAAGAAGAAACAGACCCATGTTCAAAAAAAAAATGCAATGGCATTTCTTCTTGTGGTATCAAATAACTGGAAATCGAGACAGTTTCAATCAATTGGCAAATTGCTGAATGAATTCTGGTATAATAATATAGGAAATTGTGTAAGAAATGGTTTCCAAGAAATCGGGGAAGAGCTTTATGAATTGAAGTGGAATGAAATAATAACCTTTATAGAATAATAACATCATAAAGACAAACAGCTTTGAAAGACTTAACAATTCGGGCTCATGGTAATAACCAACCAAAAAGAGCATCAAAGATGAAGCATGCTACCCTAATATCAATTAACAAGTATAAATTAAATGTACATTTTGTGTCAGGAACTATGCTATGTATTGAGAATACAAGAACAAGCATGAATGGCTCCTGTTCTTGAAAAGCTTATATTATATCATGAGAGAAGAAATTTATTTTATCATGAGAGAAGAAATTTATTTATTATGTTCACTGAATTATTAAGTAAGTGTTAAGTATAATATAATGTAATTTATACATTATTATTATACATTTATACAATTATACAATTTAAGTATATTATATTATATATATATATTATTATATATATTATATATATTTGTATTATTATATATTAGTATATTATATAGTATATTAGTATAATAGTATATTATTACTAATTACTATTACTTATTAATTACTAATAGTATATTATATTATATGTATTACTTAGCATAATAATATTAATATAATATAAGTATAATATAATATATAATATATTATTATTAAGTAAGTATTAAGTATTATATTATTTTATTAAGTAAGGAATTCTAGAGGTCATTTGGGATGATTATTTTTAAACTGAAGAAGGGATATTTAGAAAGTTTTCATGACTTGTCCAAAGAAAATGTCCACTGAGTTGCATTTGAGTATTTGAAACTAGGTTTTTTTTTTTATTTTTTAACTCTAATTCCAACCTTATGTTTATGGTACTACATATCACTCCATATAATTTATATGGTGGCTAATTGAAAGTCTTTTCTTCTCATCACTTACAGCATTCAGTTTCTACTATTTAGAACTCACAATCATTGTTGCTTATATAGCAGAAACAATATTCAATTTCTTGGGTTCAGGCATCTTGGATAAGACCTTAATAACTTAGATATTCTGAGAATAAGTTCTAGCAACCACCCTTGGGATAAAAAATTAGTAATGAAAAGGATTGTCCCTATAATTATATGGCTACCCCAATTGCTGGGTTCTTCTATTCATTCACTAGAATTCTTTGGACAGAATCCTCCTCTCATCAAGTCAGTTCAGCCAGCTGTCCATCATAGTATTAACTATTTGAGTGGTGAAGGATAAAACCGGCATTGTAAAGACAACCTGAATCTGTGAACCTTTCAGAATCATCTCACAATTTGAAATGGCCACCAGAGAAGTTGTGGGTACAAAAGGTGGTCCATCAGTTTAAGAAGGTAAATGTATACCATTCAAAGTACTCATCTAAGTGGTGATGAAAAAGAAAGGACAGAGAAGAAACAAAAGTATTAATTGAGCTGAGTGTAAATAAGAGTCCAATGTTTTCCTGCTAAACGGCCAAAGAGATCTTTCTTTGGGAGATCCAAAATGTCATTCCATAGTCGTTCTGGTCAGGAGATAGTGGTGAAAAGAAATCTTTCAAAGTCCTTTAAAAAAGATCGAGCCCTGAAGTTAAATAAATGGGGACTTAAGTACTGTCTTATCTATGAGGATAATCTCTTTACTTTCATCTTTAATCTCAACCCACCTAATTCTGCTTTTCTTGTTTTGTTATTCAAGATGTTTATTAGGTGGGTAATTGTTAGAATCCTAGTGTTAACTCAATGAAATAGATACAATGCTTATTGGTTCACACCTTAGAGCAAATCCTTACAAAGTGATAAATCAGTTGCCTAATTTAGCCTGGTACTTAGCAAATTCTCTAACTCACTAATGCATTTAAGTACTCATTGGAGTTCACAATTATGGGAGATTCTCACACCTCCCTTAATCCTGCCCTCAGAGGAGGAGTCAACCTTTGGGAGATCATATATAAAGAAGCTCTTAGAACTTCAGGTGAGTTAGTTCAGAAGATGACAGTGAGGGGAGTACTCTGGGAGATTGAGAGACAGAAACCCTCTCTTGGAGGCAAGACAGATTCATTCCATCTTCCACCTTTGTGCTGGCTGGAGACTGAAGAAAGCAAGGGCAAAGGACAACTGCAAGAGCTCTTGGAACCAAGCAGAGAGATAGGCCACCAAGAAAACTAACTAGGCTATTTTGGAGGAAGCAATAAAAGATCTGAACTTTTAACACCTGGCTGCATTTGGAGCAGTTATTACTTTTAACTGAAACAAAGTCTGCCTCCAGAAAACATCCCCAAGAAACTTGCTCCCAGAGAGAACCATCACATTATAAAAAAGAAGACAAACACCACAGGTAATAAAACAGAGAGTTAGCATTTTGAACTTTTTAGTCTGTTGTGCTTCCCCTTGGTTTTGTTCCTCAGTTTCAAATCTGTTTTTCTTCCATTTAAATTGATTTTAGGAAAAATAAATATTGGCAAGTTCCCTTAATACAGAAGCAAGATTTGGTTTGTTTCTTTCTCTGTGATATGGAAGCATGTGCTATTTTATTCTATTTTTAGTTAAAGAATAAGTTAAGTAGGATTTCATTAATGAATATGTTATAGTTTTTTATTTTGCAGAATATTCAAAAATTTATAACTAATATTATTAGTCAACTTTTAAAACATATTTCTTTCACTTCCCCAATTTCCTCTCTTTAATTAGATTTCCAAAAGTAATTATATATGTAGAACACTGTGAATTTTTAACTAAAAAAATGTAACATACAAAATAGGTTTATTTTCCTAATTTAATGGACAACATTTTTAAAAATAGTGTAACTTGGGCACATAATGTAGCATCACTAAATGGTTCCATATGTCTCTTTCCTCATTATGGCATCTTGGCTGTTGATAGGAAGTATTTCTGGTAGTTAATGTTTATTGGTTTCCTCTAAATCATCAGTTCAAAGAATAATACAGGTGAAAGAAAATTGTATTCTATTAAATTAGTGTATAATGCTCAATTATGTCTTCTAATTTGAATTATTCGTAATCCAAATCTGAATGTCTTAATTTCATGCCAGACATTCACAGGGGAACCTGCTTTGCTTGCCAAATTCACATTTGGTCAGTTTAATGTATTAGCAGGTTATGGAGCACTCTGATTTAGGAAACCCACATAATATTACTGTGACGAATATGTTTAATGATTATTTTGCAGATGTTCCATTATAAAATTCCACGGATGCTATTAATCTTCTGAAACCTACTACCATTTCTTTAGACAAGACCATCAACTATCCTAATGTTGTTAATTGTCTAACGTCAGTCGTCTTGAAAATGGAGAAGTAGGAACAGCCTAAGGTGAAGCCAAGGAGCCTGGCAATATCCTTAATGGAAAACTGTAAATTATAAACTCTTAGAAAGTACAAAAACATAATAGAGACTTCTTTTTAAATTATTTCCTCTAATATTATATAACATGCATGCTTGACGGGCACTTTTGTTATTGTTGTATAGTTGTTTCAGTCATGTCTGATTCTTTGTGAGCCCATTTGGGTCACATTCTTGGCAGAGATACTAGAGTGATTTGCCATTTTCTTCTCCAGCTCATTTTACAGATGAGGAAATGAAGCAAACAAGTATTAAGTGACTAAGTGTCACACAGCTGTCAAATCTGAAGCCAGTTTAGAACTCATGAACATGAATCTTCCTGAGTTGAGGTCTGGCACTTTATCCACAGCATCACCTAGCCGCCCTGACTGAGATTATGACAGCAAATTCATTAGGTAGTAAGGATGCCTGTAGTAAACTTTAAAAAAAAAAAAGTTTAATAAAATTTACAAGAACAAATGCTCTGAATGAAAATAATGTCATCTGAATATAATTTTAAAAACCTATTTGATGATAAAGTTTGTTTCCTAAAAGACAAAAATATATTTTATTCCCTTACCTTAAAGCAGTGGCTTTTTACTTATACATGTCTTCAAATTCAGGAGGAGATAAAGAAAAGAGATTCCATCTCTTGGAATGCCATAATATGCTCCAAAGACTGTCCAAATAGTCTTTATTCTTGGTTATAGACCTTTCCTCTACAGAGCAGTAAATAATATTGTTAGAATTCTTCAGAATTCAACCAGAAGTCAACTTCTGATTTAGTTGTACCAGCTCTCTAGCTATATTACAAAGTTGTATTCATTAAAACAGTCTGGTACTGGCTAAGTACCAGTAATATACATTGGTAAATGACCATAGTAGTATAATGCTTGATAAATAGAAATATGAAAGCTTTCAAGGGGGCGAGAATTCACTATTTAACAAAAACTGCTAGGAAAACTAGAAAAAAGACCAATGTTTCATACCATATACCAATAAGGTCAAAACGTATACACAATTCAGTAATAAAGAGTGATACTATAAATAAATTTATGGGAACATGAAAATGTGAGATCTATGATTAAGAGGAAAATTTATGACCAAATAAGGGAAAGAGAACATCACTGGGTATAAAACAAATAATTTATATCACATTAAATTAAAAAAGGGTTTGCCCAAACAAAATCAGTGCAAGCAAAATTAGAAGGAAAGCAGAAAATGGGGGCGAGGTGAGGAGTTTATACCAAGTGTCTATGAAACAGACCTCATTGTTCAAATATATAGAGAATTGAGCCAAATTTATAATACAGTCACTTCCCAATTAATAAATGGTCAAAGTATATGAAAATTCAGTGTTCAGAAGAAGAAATTAAAGCCATCTATTGCCATATGAAAAACAAATGCTCTAAATCAGTATTAATTAGAGAAGAGCAAATTAAAACAACTCTGAAGTCACCTCACACCTAACTCATTGACTAATATAATGAAAAAGAAAAATGACAAATATTGGTGAAGATGTGGGGAAATTGGGGCACTAATGCACTATTGGTAGAATGGTGACTGCTCCATCCATTCAGGAGAGCAGTTTAGACTTATGTCCAAAAGGCTTAAAACTGTGCATTCTCTTTGATCCAGCAATATCATTACTAGGTACATGTCACAAACAAATTAATAAATAAATAAACCACAATAAAATGAATATTGACCTATATGTACAAAAGCATTTATAGCAGCTTTTTGGTGGCAAAGAACTGGAAATTGAGCAGATGCCTATCAGTTGGGAAATAGGTGAACAAATTATGTTATATTATTATGATGTAATGCTATTGTACTTTAAGAAAGGATGAGCAACAGGATGCTTTTAGAATATCCTTGAAAGACTTATATGAACTGATGTTAAGTGAAGTGAGCAGACCCAGCAATATTATACAAAGATTAATAGTGAATGACTTCCTTCTCTCTCTCTCTCTCTCTCTCTCTCTCTCTCTCTCTCTCTCTCTCTCTCTCTCTCTCGCTACCTTCACCAAGTCTTGTCTTTTTCCTTTCTTTAAGACTTGCTCCATATTCATTACTTTGTTGACTTCCAAATAAGGGAACTAAGTTTAACATTGCTCAGTTCTGTTCATATCTTAGTTTTGTGAGAAATAATTCTATTTATATTTCTAATTAAGAGATTTCCCCTCAAAGATGGTGAGGGTAAAAGTAAATAAAGAGGTACCAAGATTATAAACATGAATCTGGTATCAATAGATAACTTTATTCCCACATAGAAAGTGGAATGTCAAGAAATAAAGAATTATAGAGTAATCAAAATGGAATCTAGTAATTTATTCATACTAATATAATCAACTTATGTACTAATATTTAAAACACCTTGAAACATTCACAGCTTCTCTCTGGAGTGACTAATTAACCACTTTTTTATATTTTGCCTTCACTGAGTATTAATAAAGAACATGTGAGCTCTTTTTTCTCATAGTCTTTCTCTTTGAGAATCTCTTTCTCTTCCCTTCCTCTTCTGTTGCCTTCTTCTGCCTCCTGCAGCCACTGCTTGCCAAGTTGCTTGGAAAAGGAATGGCCCCAGCTTCTTTTGGGGTTCTTTTAAGGTTGGTGCCAAAGGAAAGAAGAAAGAAATAGGAATAGTTCCCTTCCAGGCTGCTAAACCTGAACTTTCAGGACACACAAAAGGAATTGTCCCTGTTCCTGAGGCCTCTATTTTCTGTCAGACTTGAATTATGTGGATTTTTTTTTTAGGTTCTCTAGAGGGCTAGATAGGGAATGTATGTCCTCCAATGATGAGCTCATGGGTTCCCAATCAAGCCAGAATGGAATTTCTAGGAGATACAAAATCCTGGGTTATCATATCCAATAGGTAACAATTAAAGAATAGCTTCACCTGCTTTGAAATGAAAAATGGATTAGCAGGGATCCTCTAGAACACATACCTGAAAGAATACCCACTCCAAGTTTCCATTCATTTTACTGTAATATTAAATTATTCAAGAAGGGAAAAGGGGATACAAACTGAAAACACTATGTTCCCACATAGAATATTTCTGATTCTAGAGTTTTTCATCTATAAAATGAGGGAATTGGAACAGAAGTTTGATTATATTAAATCCATTACAACTTTAAAATCCTAAGGCTAAATGACATTTTAGATAATTTTTATGTTTTTTGTAAGCCAATGTTACGAATTCCTCTTTTTCTAATATTCGCCATAAAGATATTCTGAGTAGGAATATGGAAGAATTTAAAGGATGAATATTGTCAACTAAGACTTTTGTTTAGGGAGAAGAAAAAAGTGAAAGCCAGGGATTCAATGCTTTTTTAAAAATTTACTTAGTTATAAAAAAGTGTATGACTTAGTAGCTTCTCCAAACAAAACAAAACAAAGAAGACTATATCTGAAATCCCATGAGAATCAGTTCAATTTAAGTACCTAAAAGCAAAACCTTTACTATTTTAAATTAATGAATGAGGGTTAGTTTTGTCCTGAACTTTTCTTTAATCTTAGAAATGTTATCTCCATTCAAGCATACAAACACCTTCTGTCTTAGAGATAGTGATTCCAGACTTAATGTATCAGCAAAGCCAGGAAAAGCTGAAATAAAACTTTAAGGAAAACTACTTAAGCTAGCAAAGATTTTGATATTCATCTCGCTGTAATATATCATAAAAATGCTTTTACTTGGGAGAATCATATAGAGAATATAGTGCAAAAAGTTCTAATGAAATGTTAAAAGGTTTAGTATGCTCATTTCAATGCCAAGACCCTCCTTGAGTATGCACTTTCTATGCTAATATAGGATCAGAAGGTCAGTAAATGAACAGAGTTAAATGGCTTTTGTTTTGAGATCCCACAGAGCCTACTACAGTTCTGTTTATTTCATTTTAACTTTGCATCTCAGTTATGGGAGCCATCCTGTTAGGAACGTCTGGGTGGTAAGACAAGAGAAGTCAAATGTAAAGAGACAAAGCAAGCTCAAGAAAAATATTTTTTAAAATCATATATATATATGTATATACATATATATGATTTGTATGTGTGAATGTATGTGTGCATATTAGGCAAATGAATCAGCTCTCCCTGGTTGTGAAGAAAATAAAACTATAAGTTATTACATAAATATAAATGGTGGAGATAATAAGTCTTTTTTTTTTTTCTGTCTGTCCAGTGTTCATCAGTTTGCCATAGATAGAAAACTATAATGACAGACTTTTGTGACAAAAAATTACACTATATTTATATACAGTTTTGTAATTCAGGAGATCTCAAAAGTCTTAGTACACTTTGAAATTATTAAAAATTATATAATATGAGATATCCCAATATTCACCAGAATCTCTAATCTCATTAATTTGGAAATATCCCTCCAACATCAGAGATCATAGCCCTTCTGGGTCTATTCACTATGTGCCACTGTTGTTCATGTCCTAACCATAAGTTTACCACAAAGAGAGTCCACCCCATGTGCCAAAAGACTTCTATACTTTTCCTGACATTGCAAGAATACCAGTGAAGCCCTCTGCCTGTCATTTATCAATGTTACCATATATGTAATGAGCCCACCTTCTCTTCTTATTGTGATGTTCTCTGATAGCCCAGTTTACTCTTGTTCTTTGGAGTACCCTGTTGGTTAAATGCCCATACCCATCAAAAGCCTCTTCATTTATCTCTATGAGATAATAAATGTTAATTCTATAAAGAATATTGTATTGTCTCATTGAGATACAACCCCTTTATAATGTATAAATTTATAAAATATATAGTCAGCTTTTGCATTCAGTCATTGATGTCCTTGATAAACTTCCATACTCAAGATTGTATAGATCTTCCTCAATATAAAGGAAAATAAACTGAAAAGCTATCCCCAACTTTTGGTTCTACCCTAGATGACTTTAAAATTGAGTCATTACTATTGGAACATCAGTAGTTCTGATATTTCATATACACAAAAGAATAGTTTGAGGGGAAAGAAGGGTCTTGATCTTGAAACAGGATGGATCTTATCATTAGGTCAAATAACTTGAGTGATGGATCAAAAAAAGAGAAAGCTTTGACCAGCTAAATATATCTACAACGTAGGAATAAAATCCCTGTTTCATCTTTATTGTTATAGACCAGGACTTTTTAATCTGTTTTATAACATGGATCTCTTAGGCAGTCTGGTGGAATCTATGGATCCCTACTATGAATAAAGTTTGTTGCTTGACAAAAATTATAAAATTCAGTTGTTTGGTGATAATGAAGTTGGTGTTTTTTCTTTGCTGTCTAGGTACACAGATCTCTTGAAATCTATAAATAAACTTATCAGGCCCCTTGCCTTCGCCACAAGGACTTCCATCATGTTTATCTTCTAAATGACAAGAGTATGAAGATTAGAATCAGATGATTCTAATTGCCACACCAAATTTAGGCCATCTTTTCCAACCCGAAAAGCCTAAAATTGCCATATAAATCAACTTTCATGGACACAGGATTTTCTTACCTACCCAATGGTATTCTCACTTCTTAGTTCAAAATCCACTTCCTCAAAATACTGTGTATGTTCTCAGACACTTTTGATTGGCTGATTTTATTTAACCACGTTTTTAATTTCTAAAAAATAACTTTGGTAAAATATATATATATATATATATATATATATATATATATATAATTCATTAGATTTAGAATGGAATGGAAATATATTTCAAAATAAAGTTGATGTGAAAAAAGATATCAACAAAATAAAATTTGAAAACCTAACCACTTTTTCTGTCCGTCAGGTTATCAGAAGAGAGGCACCTTGCCAACAAATCAAGCAGCTCCTCATTTAAAACAAACAAAAACTCTATTAGCACACTGTCTCCAGTCCCAAAGAGCATTAATTGGCAAAATTCATTCACATGTGTAAAATAATGAGCTCATATACTATATTTCCAACTATGAAGACACAACATAACTGTCTATGAGGAAACTCATACACAATAAAGAATTCAACTTAAATCTCTCTGCTACATAAAAAAACAAAACCAAAAAATCCTGATATAGAGAAACCCCCATAAAATTTGACAAAATATATAACTTAAAAAATTTCATCATGAAAGATCATACCTGGACAGTAATGTCACCTTACAACTACCTAGGAAAGCCATGTTCACTCTTACTTCTGAAATTCTGGAATATAAATGGGAATAAAAGGATGTTGTCACAGCTTACAAGGATTGATGAAGCTGTGATTATCACCTCTGCAGGATGATATTGCTATTCTACTAGCTGATAAACCTCACTGAAATTTGTGTAGAAGTGAAACTATTTTAATCTATGTGCAAAGGAAGGGAATTTCCAGCATATTACTATAACTTTCAGGATTCTATGAGTTCTGAAAATAAGAATCCAGTGATGACTTCTACGGGCTAACAGTAATGAAGGAAGAATAAGCCATTGGTCTGGGGCTGGGTGGAGCTGAGAGGGTGAGGAGCAATATTTGCACTATGGAACATGATTTTCCCCAAGGTTTAGGGAAGATGAACAGGATGACACATCTCTTGAAAGGTAATACTCCTTCAATATTGGTATCTAGACAATCAACAAAATGATAAATCAAGCCTTGATTTGTAGATTTCTTTGATTTCCCAGGGATAAGACACAGAAAATTTAATAATCATTTCTCCTGCTCTGAATCGAACTCTTACACCTCCCTCCCTCCCTATAACCCTTAAATTGCCACTATCACTCATACTGCTTCATAGATCATTAGAATAACCCCTACTCTTAATCTTAGCCCAAAACCCATGCCTCTGTATTGGCTGACAAAGAACAACCTTAGCAAAGGAGAACCTGGCTTCCTTGGATCTTGTGGCTTGGACTTTAGGAAATTGCCTCAGCAACAGCTTCCAAGACTTCCCATTTTCCCCTGGCCCTGCCCTAGGGGAGGAACTTTCTAGCTTTGTCCACCTTGCCCCAGATTCCTAAACAGGATAGCTAGAGTGGTCCCTTCTGCATGAAGCACTTATAGACCTGTACACTAATTTGATACCAGTGCAAGGATCTAAATACTACATGGGGGAGTCACACACATCTCCTTAAGCAGACATGAGATCAAGTAATTGTCTCATCTGCCACCATAATTCAGAGCAACACACAATCTCTGGCCAATAATGGATAATCATCATTTACACTGAGTAGATGATAATAGGAAGTACCTCTTTTCAAACCATTTTTATAAATCTTCATTGATTAATGTATCTCACATGGGTCCATGAAATCTGCAATGCAATTTTAATCCAACTATTTATAGAGAAAACTCACTTATTTTCCCCTTTCATTTTTTTTAAAGATTTAAAACATTTTACACATTGCTTTATAAATCATGTTGGGAAAGAAAAAATCAGAACAGGGTAAAACAATGGAAAGAAAAAAAAGTGAAGACAGTGTGTGTTGATTTACATTAAATCTTCAGAGTTCTTTTTAAGGATCCAGATGGCATTTTCTATCCAAAGTTTACTTGTATTGCCTTGGATTACTGAACCACTGAGAAGAACCAAGTTCATCACACATTGAAAAGATTTTTTTTAATTTTAACACATTACTTTATGAATCATATTAGGAATGAAAAATCATAGCAAAGAGGAAAATCATGGGAGAGATTTAAAAAAAACAGAAACAAGAAGTGACTTAGCATGTATTGATTTATATTCAATCTCTTTAGTTCTTTTTCTAGATACAGATGGCATTTTCTGTCCAAAGTTTATTGGGATTGCTTTGCATGACTGAATGGCTGAGAAAAAGCAAATCTTTCATAATTGATCATCACGCATTCTTACTGCTATTGTGTACAATATATTCCTGGTCCTGCTTGTTTTGCTCAGCATCAGTTCATGTACAACTTTCCAGGCCTTTCTAATAATCAGCTTGCTCATTACTTTTATAGAACAATAATATTCCATTATCTTCATGTACCACAACTTATTCAATATTCCCCTGTTGATGAGCATCTATTCATATTCCAATTCTTTGATACCACAAAAAAGAACTGTAGTGGCACTCCAGGGTGATAGGATGCATAGCTTTATAACCCTTTGAGCACAGTTCCAAACTATTCTCCAGAATGGTTGCATCATTTTACAACTCCCCCAACAATGCATTAGTGTCCCAGTTTCCCATATCCCCTCCAACATTTATCATTAACATTTCTGTCATCTTAGCCAATCTGAGAGGTGTAAGATGGTATCTCAGAGTTGTCTTAATTTGCATTTCTCTAATCAATAGTGATTTAAAGCTTTTTAAAATGTGATAAAATGTTTCATCTGAAAACAGTCTCTTCATATCCTTTAACCACTTCTCAATTGGGGAATGACTTGTATTCTCATAAATTTGATAGAGTTCTTTATAAATTATAGAAATGATATAGAAATAATAATAGAAATTATCAGAAACATTTATTGTGAAAATTCTTCCCAGGTTGTTACTTCCATTTTATTTTTGTTTCTATTGATTTTATTTGTGCAAAATTTTTTTAATTTAATGTAATCAAAGTTGTCCATTTTGTCTTTCATAATATTTTTTAGATTCTCTTTGGTCATAAATTCCTCCCTTCTCCAAAGATCAGATTGGTAAATTATTCCTTTCTCTCAGAATTTAGCTATGTTAACATCCTTTATGCCCAAATCATGTTCTCCTTGTGACCTTATTTTAGTATGAGATGTGAGATGTAGGTCTATGGCAAGTTTCTGCCATGTTATTTTCTAGTTTTCCAAGCAATTTTTGTGAAATAGTGAGGTCTTATCCCAACAGCTGGAGTTTGGTGTATATCAAATATTAGATTACTATAGTCATTGATTACTGTGTTATCTGCATTTAACCTATTTCCCTGATTCACCAGTACCAAGTAGTTTTGATGACTGTTGCTTTTATTATAGTTTTAGGTCTGGTATTGTTAAGCCACCAACTTTTGTTTTTTTCCTATTATTTCTCTTGATATTCTTCTGGATGAATTTTATTTTTATTCTTCCTAGTTTTTAAAATAATTTTTAGCAGTTTGATTGGTATGGCACTGAATAAGTATGCCACTTTAGGGAAAATTGTCATTTTTATTATATTAGCTTAGTCTACCCATGAGCAATTAATATTTTCCCATTTGTTAATTCTGACTTTATTTGTATGAGAAGTTTTTGTTTTTTTGGTAATTGTGTTCATATGGTTCCTTAGTTTGTCTTGGCAGGTAGATACCCACATGTTTTATTTTGTCTACAATTATTTAAATGGAATTTTTCTTTCTATCTCTTGCTGCTGGGCTTTGTCAATGACATACAGAAATGCTTAATATTTGTGTGGGTTTATTTTATCTTGAAACTCTGCTAAAGTTGTGAATTGTTTCAAGTGGGTTTTTGGATGATTTTCTAGGATTCTCTAAGTATATCATCATATAATCTGCAAAGAGTGATAGTTTTATCTCCTCATTTTTATTCTAATTCCTTTAATTTATTTTTCTTTTCTTATTGCTAAAGTCAACATTTCTAGTTCAATAATGAATAATGGTGGTGATAATGGGTATTCTTTCACCCCAATCTTTTGAGGAATGCATCCTAATTCTCTTCATTAGTTGGTTTTAGATAGATAACACTTGTTATTTTAAGGAAAATTCCTTTTATCTCTATGCTCTCTAGTGTTTTTTATAGGATTAGGCACTACATTCTGTCAAAAACTTTCCTCTGCATCTATTATCATATGATTTCTGTTGTTGTTGATATCCTCAATTATGGCAATAGTTTTCCTGATATTGAACCAGCCCTGCATTCCTGGTATAAATCCCACTTAGTCATGCTATATTATCCTATTATTATATATAAAATATGTACATATATATGTATGTATATATGCACAAACATATGTATGTATTCTATTTGCTAATATTTCATTTTAAATTTTAAATTCAGTTTGCAGTATTTTTTCTGTAGGTGTAGCTGGTTCTGTCCATCATTGATCAATTGGAACTGAATTAGATCTTCTCATTGTCAAAGATAAACACATCCATCAGAATATATCCTCATATAATATTGTTGTTGAAGTGTATAATGATCTCCTGCTTCTGCTCATTTCACTTTGCATCAGTTCATGTAAGTCTCTCCAAGCCTCTCTGTATTCATCCTGCTGGTCATTTCTTACAGAGCAATAATATTCCATAACATTCATATGCCACAATTTACCCAACCATTCTCCACTTGATGGGCATCCATTCAATTTTTAGTTTCTAGCCAGTAGGAAAAGGGCTGGCACAAACATTCTTGCACATACAGGTCCCTTTCCCTTCTTTAATATCTCTTTGGGATATAAGCCCAGTAGTAACACTACTGGATCAAAGGGTATGAACAGTTTGATAACTTTTTGAGCATAGTTACAAATTGTTCTCCAGAATGGTTGGATCCATTCATAACTCCACATCAGCAATGCATCAGTATCCCAGTTTTCCCACATCCCCTTGAATATCTGTCATTATATTTTCCTGTCATCTTAGCCAGTCTGATAGGTGTGTAGTAGTATCTCAGAGTTGTCTAAATTTGCATTTTTGTAATCAATAGTGATTTGGAACACCCTTTCATATAAGTAGAAATAGTTTCAATTTCATCATCTAAAAATTGTCTGTTAATATTATTTGACTATTTATCAATTGGAGAATGGCTTGATTTCTTCTAAAGTAGCATCAATTCTCTATATATTTTAGAAATGAGGCCTTTATCAGAACTTTTAACTGTAAAAATGTTTCCCCAGTTTATTGCTTCCCTTCTAATCTTGTTTACATTAGTTTTGTATGTACAAAAGCTTTTCAACTTGATATAATCAAAATTTTCTGTTGTGTGATCAATAATGATTTCTACTTCTTCTTTGGTCACAAATTCCTTCCTCCTCCACAAGTCTGAGAGTTAAACTATCCTATATTCTTCTAATTTATTTATAATCTCATTCTTTATGCCTAAATCATGAACACATTTTGATCTTATCTTGGTGTACGGTGTTAAGTGTGGGTCCATGCCTAGTTTCTGCTCTATTAATTTTATCATATGTATTTTTTGTACAGAACATATTGTAGGATTTGGCTATTTAATCCACTCTGCTATTTGCTTCCATTTTATGTGAGAGTTCATCCCATTCACAATCATTTTTATGATAACCAACTTTGTGTTTCCCTCCATCCTATTTTCTCTCCTGCATATACTTTTGTTTTCTCTTTTCACCCTGTCCCTCCTTAGTAGTGTATTGTATTTAAACTCACCCCAACCACTACTTCCCCTATCTTCTCTCATCCCTTCCCTCTTCCCTTCACTTTTCCCCTAATGTCCCTCCTGCCCTTATATTCAGCCTCTCAATTTTCTTTCCTCTTTCTTCTCCTACTTCCTTATAGGGTAAGATAAATTTCTATACCCAAGTGAATTATTCAATTACTCCCTTTTTGCACCAAAAGTGATGAGATCAAGCTTCAGATAATGCTCATTCCACTCCTTTCTTTCCCTTTATTATAATAGGTATTTTGTGCCTATTTCTATCCTCTTCTCTTAGTATAATCCTTTTTCCACCACGTGATGCTTTTTTTTACATCATCACATCAGAGTCCGTTCAGAATCACCTCTTTCTATGATGCCCCCTTCTAACTGCCCCAATAACAGAAACAGTTCTCAAGAGTTACAGATATCATTTTCCCATCTAGGAATGTGAATAGTTAACCTTTTGCCAGCTTTCTTTGAGTCTTATGTCTCAAGATTAAATTTTCTGTTTAGTTCTGATTTTTTCAATAGATATGATTGAAAGTCTTTTATTTCATTGAAGATCCATCACCTGCCTTGAAAGATGATGCTGAGTCTCACTGGACAATTGATTATTGATTGTAACCACAGGTCCTTTGCTTTCTGGGATACAGTATTCCAGACTCTCTGATCCTGTATTGTAGATACTGCCAGATCGTGGGTAATCCTGACTGTTACTCCTTGATACTTGAATTGCTTTTGTCTGGCAGCTTGCAGCATTTTTTTTTTCCTTGAGATCTTAGGTATGGAATTTCCCAACAATGTTCCTTGGGGTTTTCCTTGTGGGATCTCTTTCTGAAGGTGATTAATCAAGTCTCTCAATAATTATTCCCCTCTCTGTGTCTAGAATATCAAGGCGATTTTCCTTGCTGAATCTTTTGAAGAATGCTCCTCAGGATCTATTGTCCAAGTCATTTGTTTTTCCAATGAAGTATTTTACATTATCTTCCATTTTTCATTCTTTTTAGTTTGTTTGACTGATTCTTGGTATCTCAAAAAGAAATTACCTCCCATTTTCCTGTTCTAGTTTTTGATGTTTGATTTTCTCCAGATAGTTTTTGTATCTCTTTTTTTCATTTGATTAATTCAGGTAGCATTTTCTTCCATGGATTTTTTTTTTTTTTTTTTTGCATTTGGCCAATTGTATTTTTCTAAGGGATTGCCTTCCTTTTCCAAGCTGTTGACTCCTTCTTGCATACCTGTCATTTATTTTCTCATTTTTTTCTTCTACCTCCCTTATTTGCCTTTTAAAGTCTTTTATGTGCACTTCCAAGAAACTCTTTAGGCTTGAAACCAATTCATATCACTCTTTGAGATTACCTTTC
This sequence comes from Sarcophilus harrisii, assembly GCF_902635505.1. Lineage (NCBI taxonomy): Eukaryota > Metazoa > Chordata > Mammalia > Dasyuromorphia > Dasyuridae > Sarcophilus > Sarcophilus harrisii. The sequence continues at coordinate 111,511,041 of NC_045428.1, forward strand.
TGGACATTTTGTTCTTTCCTGAATTGGTGTTTTGGTCTCTCCTGTCTGTCACATAGTAGCTCTCTATGGTGAAGGTGCTTTTCTGTTTCTTAATTATTTTCTTTTGATATTTTGTCTTTTTTTAATTTTATGATTGAACTCTGCTTCTAGGGTATATGGGACATTATCCCAAGCTTCTTGTGCTGCTTTGAGTCTTGGCTTTAAGCATGGGGATTTGTTGTATTTTCAATGAGGTAGCTTTGCCTGATCTTTCAAGGAAATACCCTGCTTTCCCAGAATTTGTCTTCTGAGCTAGGACTGGAGACTGCTCCAATGGTCTACTTTGCAATTCAGCCAGGATGGAAGGTCTCAGTTGTTAATCTGCTATGTTTAAGATCCTCTCACTAGCTTTCCCAGACTCCATTAGACCTGGACTGAACACCTTTTTACCCCAATGAGATTAAGCTTTATTGAAGTTTTTCTAATCTATCTTGAGCTGGAGATTGATTTCATTCTTTCAGACTCTTTTTGGAGGCTTGGTTTCATGTGGTTTTGGGGGAGGAACTGGAAAAGCTGGAGCAGCTTCCTGACTTTAATCTGCCAGCTTGGATTTACCCATTTGCCTTTCCAAAAATTGCTGAGATTTAAGTGGTTTTCAAGTTGTTGTTGTTGTTGTTGTTGTTGTTGTTGTTGTTGTTGTTGTTGTTGTTGTTGTTGTTGTTTTTCCTAGCATAAAATTAGGGGTTCTGATTCTATTCTCCCATTTTCATCTATTGGTCTGCATGGCATCAAATTCAGACAAAAAGATGCTCCTCATAGATTAAACTTATTATCTCTAATCTTCTCACTAAATAAGCCTCAATTAACTTTACCACCCTTAGCCTCCTATCCTTTCTATTACATTGCAAACTTGTTGAGGGCAGGGTCTGTCTTTTTTATTAATTTGCTTTCCAGTGCTTCATACAATGCCTAACCTATAGCATTTAAATTTTTATTAGATTGTCCCATTAGATATAGTCCCATACTGGGACTGTTTAAAAAGAAAAAACAAAAACAAACAAAATTCCACAAAAATCTCACATAAATCAGGATGTAAGCACTAGCCAATTTTTTTCCCTATAGTTATCTTTCTCAGACATATTTAATTTTAATCCCTTCCTTCAGATATAAATTTCCTTTTTACCACATTTTATCTGTTAACTCAATCTCCTTTATTCCCATATGCCCAGAGAAAAAATACTGTTCTTAGCTTGTTTATTTACTCTCTTTCTCCAATGATCTGATAAATCCCATTTCTGACCAGCCCAAAACATGGTTTGGATAATGAACTTGCCTTTTTCCTTCCATTCAAATATGCCAAATTCCAGAGCATGGGAAAAATTAAATGTCTTTCAAAAAAAGGGATGTCTCATTGGCAACTATATACAATAATTTCAGGAGAAAAACAGTAGATTGATAACAGCTATCAAAAAAAAGTTAAGGTTACTCAGTATGAATGTGAGAAATGATTTTCTACCACATGGGGGAAAATGAATGAATATCACTGAACTTTCTATTTTCTATTTGTTTTAAACAATTCACAAAGGTATGGAGAAAGGTATAGGATATGGTAATAAGATGAATATATGAATCTTGTATTACATCATGTACTTTCAGTGAGCATATCTTTAAATAGGTACAGATGTACAATTTGTATGTGTGAGTTTAAAACTTTACATAGAGGAAAATCTGAATGAATTTTTATTCTCTGAATGTCATGATGCTCTATACAAAAAATGTATTATTAATATATATTTGATAACCTGAGTCAATATATATTGTGATAAAGTGGGAAAATAGATAACAATTTTTCATGCGATTACTTGGGTTCAAGTTTTACCTCTGATATTAAATTTGGCCAGGTCACATAAACCTTTATAAATCTCAGTTTCTTAATCTATAAAATGGGACTAGTAATTCTTTTATTGCCTAGGAAAATGCTTTGTGAGCCTTAAATTGCTGTATTGATGTTCATGAATATTTTGAGGCTGAGGGAAAAGGCAGTGAGGTTTTTTCTTTGTAGCATAGATCAAAGACGAGATTAATGGATATCCATCCATATTACATTACCAACTAGGGTAATCAAATCCAAAAATCCACCTTACAATAACAAGCTATTTAATTATGAATTTATATTTGAGTTTAATCATCAATATTTATTATATTGAGTTGCCATTAGTTGTGTGTGACTTCTTAGAGTCTAGATGGTTGATTATATATATATATATATATATATATAAAGTATTATAATGCATAAGGCAGCTAGATAGCACAGTGGATATAGTATTAAGTGTGGAGTCAGAAAGACTCCTCTTCCCAAATTCAAATCTGTTTTCAGACACTTGCCAGATGTGTGACCCGGGGAAGTCACTTAACTCTATTTGCCTCAGTTTCTTCATCTTTTAAATTTGATGAAGAAAGAAAAATGAGAGACTACTCCAGTATCCTTGTCAGGAGAATTCTAAATGGGGTAAGAATGAGTCAGACATAACTGAAAAAATGACTCAACAACATCAACAACATAGTGCATAGTAACAAAAAGAAAGCAAAGCAAAAAAAAGAAAGTCATACGTCTTTCAAATTTTGCACACACACAAATATTCACACAACACATATACAAAGATATATTATGCATGCATATTGTGTATACATATTATGAATAAAAGAGTTTGGGACTGTGGAAAAGAAAGTCCTCTTTCATCCTAGCTTATGCTTTGGTTTAAACCAGTGAACATCAGAAAATGACTAATTTCAGTCTGCCTGACAATTTCTCTACATGGCATCAAAATAAGTACATTGTTAAGAAATGACATTTTCTTCCTTGTTCATTTTGGAGCTGTTATTCCTGGTATCTGTTTCTTAAACAAAAGAATTTCTACCATTTCAATGAAAGAAAACGATACCACGAGGTCAACACTATAGATTGGATGAATAGACAGCCATCTGTGTGCTATAATTTGAGGGTCATTGGAGAAGCTATGTTCTGTTTAAAAACAAACAAGAAAATAAAACTAAAAAAAATTCCTTATCAGTCTGCAAATGGACCATTTTTTGTCAGATAGTTAGCTGGAAGAAATTATTCTTCCTTATATGTTATTGTATCCCAATGTGTTAATGAATGCCTCCTGACCTTTATCCAGATAACACATATTGTTCAGGAAGGACTAGCATTGCTCTGGTGAAGGTTTGCTAAGTCCTTTTCAGGGCTGCTCATTCATCTTTAGTACCTACCTGTCTTCCAGCTCTCACCTATAGTGCACAGAATGATCACAGCCCAGTAAAACAGACTCAGAAGAGGGGCTAAACCGGGCTGACTAACCAACAGACCTCAAACCCATCAGTAAAGGGGATGCTTAAGTACATGAAAACTTCCCCCAGTGAAATGATTGGAAGGTCTCCGAAGCAGTTTCTATGGAATACTTAAAGCTTGATCAGACACTGAAGATGCCATAGTCATCTACTGCATCATAGTGTTTTCACTTTTAATCTCATCACTGGCTTTTAGCTACTGGAAGACAGAATGTGTTTGAAAGATTTGTGCAACTCTTCCTCACTTAAATCCAATTCACAGGTAAGTCAGGAAGACATCACCCCATGATATCATTGATCCTCTTCAAAAATGAAGGATTAACAATAACAAAAAGGAGTGACTTCTTCCAACCAATTAGCTGTCACCTTGGAGAAGAAAAATTGTTGTAAGAAAATAACATATAAGAAAACTAATCCAGGTTGCAGTGGGAGGTGAATTTTGAGGAAGAGAAATTTAGAGTATAGGACACTTTCTGGAATGTAATAGACACTTGAGCAACAGAAAGAGTTTTGTTTGTTTGTTTCTACTATACAGAAAATAGGAAACTGAAGAATAGTGGGAGAAAACTGTAAACCAGAATATGACAGAGGGAGGGATGGTAAGCATTCAAACTAATACAATCAGAAGATTATCTTTAAATTTTTTAATCTTTTTATAGCCTAGCCCTTTTCCATAGTTCCAGTTTTCTGTCTTATTCTCATTATATTCTGTAATACAGTGACATTGATGTTCTTGTGATTCTTGGAACCTGACCCAGAATCACTTCCCAATTTTAAATATTTCCACTGACTACTCCCAATGCTGAGACATCTTTCTCTCCTTATTTTGTATAACTTTATATGTAGGAGAGTGGTTGAGGGGAGAGAGGGCAAGGAAGAGTGTGGAGAAGAAGGGAGAGAATCTGGAACTCAACATTTTAAAGACAAATGTAAAAACATGTTTCACATATAATTGGGGAAAAATACATTAAAGCAAGAATCATTTCTCTCCTTCATTTCTGCCTCCTGCTTCTCTGGCTTTTTTTTTTTCAAATCTCAAACAAAACCCCACCTTCTGCAAAAAATGTTTTGTTCAATCTTCTTTAATTGTAGATCCTTCTAATATTATCCCCCATTTCTCCTACATATATTTTATTTGTACATAGTTATTTGCTCCATTAATTTTCCTCCATTAAACTCTGAGCACTTTGAAAATAGTCTTTTTTTCCTCCTTTTACGTATCCCCTTCACTTAACACAGTATCTAGCACAAAGTAGCTGTTTAACAGATGCTTATTGAATTTATAAACATAAATATCATTTTTGTAGTTTTGCCTATGATGGACTCTAAAATCCTAGTTTAAAAAAGTAGATTCAATTTATAGGTTATATCAGTTATCTAAATCATTGGGGAATGACATAATTGTCAAAGTAGGAAAACAAGGTTTTAGTAAACTAAAGAAAATCTTTTATAAAATAAATACAATTTTATTGTTGTTCACACTCCTGCTCTCAACATCTTGGACTTGGAAGGGATCCTAAAGGCAATCTATTCTGACACATACCTCAATAAAAATACCATTAAAACACACAGATTCCAGCGGCTTTCTCTAACACTCACTGAGTTAATTACACTGTATAAACATAGACTTCCTGCTGCATTGAGAGGACTCTACATACACCAACAGAAAAGTCCCTGTTAAAGGGTATTGTATGTAGATATATATAACCATTTGAATATCCCACTTTCCATTTGCAAGATTCTCCCTTTACTTCAATTATAATATGAGTCTCAAAGTCATCTAATCCCAATAACCAATTTTGTCAAATGATAGGGATGGACTTGAATTGGGCTGGTATTCTCTTAGTTTAAAAAGAAATGTTAGTGTTAGAAAGAAATTAAATACTTGAAACATTCTACAATTACCAAAAATAGATTAACTTCTAGAACACAGAAAGGTTTTTCAACAAGTATAGTATAGCACTAAGCTTGGGTAATAAAGGTTTCTCCTCTCCTGATCTTGGTACATCTGCCAATTCTGAAGTACTTCAACTCAACATTATCTGACTTTCTACAACATTAGGTAACCAGAAACCTATGAATATGTGCACGGGCCAGTCTTATCATAGAGACAGCTTTGTTCCTTTTAGGTAAAAATATTAACCTAATTTGTGTGGCTGGGGAGAAGAGTGAACTCTTGTAATCAGCAATCCTATCATGCACAAAATACAGTATTATACTTCAAGAATATTTATTTCAGTATTTTAAGGATACATTTTGCATGTTTTCCTGTGGTCAATTTAAAATTTTTCCTTATATCTCCTTCTCTATAAAATTAACTTCATCAAAGTTATTTAGGGTACCTTAGCTCTATGGGGGAAATCCATATGTGTTCCTTTTTAATTTGAGAAAACCTCAACCCAAGTATGTTGTTATTGTTGTTTGCCACCAGCCCCCAGATTTGCATTATTAAATGTTCAATAACTAGAGCTGACTAGTTGACAACATTGTCTATGATATTTGTCTTATAAATGAGAAAATATTTGGTAATTTCTGGCTTTTGTGAAAGGGATTAGAAACAAAATAAGGAATGTCAAAAAAATTTATAGAATGTAGTAGAGTATATTAAAATTTACTTTTATGAAGTTATCAAACTGTGCATACCCTTTGATCCAACAGTGTTACTATTGGGCTTATATCCCAAAGAGATTATAAAGAAGGGAAAGGGACCTGTATGTGCACGAATGTTTGTGGCAGCCCTTTTTGTAGTGGCTAGAAACTGGAAACTGAATGGATGTCCATCAGTTGGAGAATGGCTGAATAAATTGTGGTATATGAATATTATGGAATATTACTGTTCTGTAAGAAATGACCAACACGATGATTTCAGAAAGGCCTGGAGAGACTTACACGAACTGATGCTGAGTGAAATGAGCAGGACCAGGAGATCATTATATACTTCAACAACAATATTATATGATGACCAGTTCTGATGGACCTGGCCATCCTCAGCAACGAGATCAACCAAATCATTTCCAATGGAGCAGTAATGAACTGAACCAGCTACGCCCAGAGAAAGAACTCTGGGAGATGACTAAAAACCATTACATTGAATTCCCAATCCCTATATTTATGTCCACCTGCATTTTTTATTTCCTTCACAAGCTAATTGTACAATATTTCAAAGTCTGATTCTTTTTGTACAGCAAAATAACGTTTTGGTCATGTATACTTATTGTGTATCTAATTTATATTTTAATGTATTTAACATCTACTAGTCATCCTGCCATCTAGGGGAAGGGGTGGGGGTAAGAGGTGAAAAATTGGAACAAGAGATTTAGCAATTGTTAATGCTGTAAAGTTACCCATGCATATAACCTGTAAATAAAAGGCTATTAAATAAAAATAAAAAAAAATTTAAAAATTTACTTTTATGCAATATACTGCACTGTCTTAGTTGTAAGCTTACGGTATTTCTAGATGGATATTTTGCTTGACAGATATAGGTATGGAACCTACATCTTTATTTCACTACACTAAAGAGCTATTAGGTAAGGTAACTCCCTCTAATTAAAGTACATACTCCTGAAATGAAAAGATTTTTCTTGATCTGACATGATAAAGAACCTGGTCAGGTTAACACAACCAGTATGGGACATGAATGGTTTGAACTTTGAATTTGACCTCTGAGGTCTTCTGCCTCAAAATCCAAACAACTTTCTATTGTACCATACTACCATCTTTTATCATATTGATTGCTACAAGAAAATTTTTTGAGATATAAATAAACCATTCTATCAAGCTAGTGCATAACTGTTTCTACAAAGTTTAAATAGATGCTTTCAACTATTTCAGAAATGTGATATTATTAAAAATATAGATAAAATTGATTTATTTGATATTAGAAAATAATTTCATTATTAACTCAATGTTCTACATCCATGTTTCATGTCACATCATCAATGTTTTCTTTAGAAGATGTTTCAAAGTTCAATTTTTGAATAATTGAGAAATACAAAATTGAACTTTGAAACAACTTTTTATGAAAATGTTTATTGATCTTACAGAGACATTTCCTCTGGTCTAGATCTCCCCCAAACAACTCCTTAAAACAAACAAACAAATGAAAACAATAACAAAAACAAACATGCAAGCAAAAATAATAAAAAACACAAGCAAACAAAAGTAGGCATTTATTAGAATTTAGCTACTTGTTTTGTGCTTGAGAAACTATAGATGTAGTAATGTTAATCGAGAAATGATAGACATAGTAATGTTTTCTTATTAATAAAATAACAATTGGCTGATATTTGTAAAACACTCTGTGCCAGGTACTATGCTAAGTAGTTAACAATTATCTCATTTGGTCCTCACAGCAAGCCTGAGTTGTTGTTCAGTTATTTTTATACTGTATAACTCTTCGTAACCCCATTTGGGATTTTCTTGGCAAAGATACTGGAGTAGTTGCCAGTTTCTTCTCCAGCTCACTTTACAAATGAGGAAACTGAGGCAAACAGGTTAGTGACTTTCCCAGTGTATGAGGCCAGATTTGAACTTATCTATAAATGAGTCTTCCTGAGTTCAGATCTGGACCTATCCACTGAACCCCCTGGTTGACATTTGTTATATCATTTGATCCTCACAAAAACCCTGGAGTTATATGATATTATCATCATCTCCATTTTACAGAAGAAAAAAATCAAAGCAAAAATTAAGCAATTTGTCTTAAGTCACAGAATCTTTGAATTTACAATACCTGTTTGAGAATAGAATCGAACTCAGATGGTCCCAAATGCAGGTCTATGAAATATAGAATCATCCTCAATGTATTCAATCACACATTCTTACAATAGGAAATTCTTTAATTCTCCTCTTCCTATATAATTTTTCCAGGAATATGTCATCCACCATATCTGCATTGATACCTCTTCCTTTTTAAATATAATTTTATAATAAACTTGATAACTTTCAACAAAAAATCAAATATACAAAAGGATTGCACATAAAATTGTATATTTCTATATTTTTTCAAGTAAAATATGGAAGTTAATTTTAACTAAGTAATATCTGGCTCTTCCTATTCACTTGTATCTCAACTATTTCCACTCAGAGGATACTTTCCATATTTTGTTACTATGGTTGTTATTATTTAGATAACTATTGTTAAATATAGCTTTTCTTATATTAGATTCTATTCCCTGATTCTATTTTCTTAATTCTGATTTCTATTTTCATCAGATTCTGTTTCTATTTTCTTCAGTCTGTCACTAAATATGTATCTTTCTTTATTTATATTATCAATGCATCTACACATATAGCAATCATATTCCATTACATTCATTTGCTCAATTTCTTCAGGCATCAAAAATTTTCAAATCCTTATATTAAAAATAATGCTCAAGTATTTTTGTCTAAATTTAATTTTTTCCTTCCAAATCCATTCTTGAAAGTAGCTTCAATAATGAGATCACAGAGTCAAAGGGCATGAGTCCCTTTATACCTTCTGTCATGTTTCTTACTGTTTTCCCCAAAGACCTTCCAAATTCACTGTTCTAACAATGTCGTAGTGTGTCAGATTTTCCAAAGCAATTTAGCAACTTTAGAGCACTCAGAATACCAAGTTCCTGTATGTTCTGCATATAAGGACTATTTTTTTTTAAGTGGAGGTCTCAGTAAAAATTTTGTTGATCCTGAGCATGTTGCATAACAGTGGAAAAACACAGATACGCCAACACCCTTGAAGAGATAAACAACCCATGCAGAACAGAACTCAAGCTGTTTGTGGAACTGTGCCTAATCGACATCCACAGAGGAGTTTGACAATGGGATTCAATATCCCTCAAACCATTTCCAATTACCTTGGAAGCATTGTTCCAACACACTGATTGGAAAAAAATGGAAGATACATCAATGAATATCTCACACATTTGCTTTCTTGAAGATGATTAAGCTTTGTTTTGTTTAATTTAGTTTCCCCCCCCCCCGGTTTTTGTTAAAGCTTCTATCCTTGAGTGCCAAATATAGCAAGAATAATACTGATTAGTGTAGAAATTAAACAGGAGGGCAGATAGGTGGTATAGTAGATAGAATATCGTGCCTGGACTGGGCAAAACTCATCTTTCTGATCAAAGCTAATCTCTGAAATTTACTAGCTATGTGACACTGGACAAATTATTTAAGCCCATTTGCCTCAGTTTTTTCATCTATAAAATGAGCTGGAGAAGAAAATGGCAAACTAGTCCAGTATCTTTGCCAAGAAAACCCCAAACGGGATCATGAAGAATCAGACAAGATTCAAAAACAACTAAACAACAAAGAAATCAGATAAACAAAAGTGGATATATAACATGACTAATCAATAAATGGTTCAATCAAAAAGCATGTGTCATGTGCTTATTATGTTCCAGGCATTGTGATAAACTTTAAGGATCCACAGACAAAATGGAAATAGCTCAGCTCTTGTCCTCAAGACGCTCACATCCTAAAGGCGGTGATAACACATAAAAATGATGGGAAACAGCTGCAAAATAGCCAGGATGGAAAAGCTATAGGCTGTTGAAAGAAATAGGTTCCTTTAGAAGATGATGCTAAAGAAGTCTTAAAAAAAAATAAAAACAACAGCAACAACAAATAGGTATGCTAAGAGACAAAGGTAAGGAAAGAATGGTAGAAAAGGAAAGGTAGTAGAAGAAATGATACAGGTTTATTTGATCCATTAATTTTAACAGGTTGATAATGTGGAATAAATAGAAATTAGCTTTAATTTGTTTCAGCCATGACTTGCTATGACTTAGATCACATATAAATGAGACAGAAATATTCAATTTTACAATGTCTTTGCCCTCCCATGACTCAACATAATTCTACTCATCCCTTTGAATTTATTCTTTCCATATTATTGTTCTGTAAGAAACAACCAGCAGGATGAATACAGAGAGGATTGGCGAGACTTACATGAACTGATGCTGAGTGAAATGAGCAGAACCAGGAGATCATTATATACTTCAACAATGATACTGTTTGAGGACGTATTCTGATGGAAGTGGATTCCTTCGACAAAGAGAAGATCTAACTCAGTGTCAATTGATCAAGGATGGACAGAAGCAGCTACACTCAAAGAAAGAACACTAGGAAATGAATGTAAACTGCTTGCATTTTTGTTCTTCTTCCCAGGTTATTTTTACCTTCTGAATCCAATTCTCCCTGTGCAACAAGAAAACTGTTTGGTTCTGCACACATATATTGTATCTAAGATCTACTGTAACCTATTTAACATGTATAGGACTGCTTGCCATATGGGGGAGGGGTAGAGGGAGGGAGGGGAAAAATCGGAACAGAAGTGAGTGCAAGGGATAATGTTGTAAAAAATTACCCTGGCATGGGTTCTGGCAATAAAAAGTTATTTTAAAAAATTATTCTTTCCAATTCTGATGCTTTCATTGATAAATTTCCATTCATCTTGAATTTCTTCCTTTTGTGCTCCCTTTATCTTCTAACAGGAAGACTAGGTTTCCCCTGAGGGTGATACTGAAGCCCTGGCCACCCATAATGGTAAAAGTGCATTAAATGAACTTTCTCTTATCCTGTACTCTGCTAAGGATAGTAAATATAGAGGAAGAGTTCCTTCTCACTGAAATTTATAGAGCTCCCTCTATCACAATCCTTCAGCAACTTCCCTTTGTAGTTTATTCTCTCTAGCTATACCATCCTATCCAGATTCTGGTTATAGTTATCTACCAGAATCTAGACATTCTCTTTTTCAAGAAGTTCAGGTTCTTAATGGCAGTCTTACTCCCCCACTGATCCCCTCAACTTATATATAATTGGGAACTTTGACAGACACTTTGAGTTTTCCTTAAACATGATTGCCGTGTAATCCCTCAATCTTCTCAGTTCCAATGACCGATTTCTTCATGCTTCACGTAGGGAAGGCTATACCCTTAACTTTATCATCACTTACAAGTGTTCCACTTGTAATCATATATAATTAACTCATAAGCAAGATTATGAAATATCTTTATCTTTCTATTACCCCTATAATTCTCTCTTTTCCTGTTTCACTTCTTTTTAACCCATTCTTTGTCATTTCCACAATGTCTACTCATTTTGTCTCTTAATATTCTTTCAGCATTCCACTTTCATCCCATATCAGTCATTACCTTTACTAGTTCAGAATTGTACTATACTCTTCTCCTAAACTGTATGTCTCCATTTACTCATTCTACATATATCTTGTCAGTGATACTGGGTAAGTCATAGAACCTTGCTGACTTGATTCCCTATAAATCTCAGCTGGAATCTCTTTGAAGCACAAGGCAATCTTTATTCCTAAACTGATTCTGTATTGCACTCCTACATCACCTAAACTTTCTTATCCTTCCTGAGACCTCCTAAAACAGTTCACCCCTCCCTATACCCACATAAGAATACACTACCCCCCTATTTTACTGAGAAAATAGAAGTCCTTCTCGAGTTTTCTCTTCTCCCAATTCACCTTATCCAAACTTCTTGACATCATTTCTTAATTTTACCTTTTTTTCCCCAGTAATGAAAAACTAGCTTTCTTAAGGATCTTTTCTTGTACTCTTAATTGCATCCCAGTAGTATCTCCAGCCAAGTTCCACGATCATTCTCAAACATTTTCAGTTTCACCATAGCTACTGCCTCACTCTTTGTTGTTTAAAAAAAAAAAAAACCTAGACTTTCTAATCCATAAAAAGAAAATAAAAGTCCTCAATATTTTGTCCTATAATCTCCTTTCTTTCATAATCTAAAAGATATCTTCTGTTCTTTTTGCCTGTCAATCATTTCTCAATCCCTTGTAATCTGACAATTTCTCAATTAAAATTTATTTCCACAAAGTTACTAAAAATCACATAATTGCCAAATTTGATGGATTTAATTCAAATCAGAACCTTTTTCTACTATCTTTCTGTAGTATTTGATTCTAATCTCCACTTCTTATTTCAAGATAGGGTCAGGGAAGAGGTTGATGGGAAACTGTCCTCTTTTAGACATCCTGACCATTTGAATGTTATTTCTTAATTTTCACTGCTGGGTTATTATTCATTTTCCACTTTCTAATTGTGAGAGTATCATCTCTCCTGAATGCTCTTTTCTTCTCTGTTTCATCTAATCTCCTTATGATCTTATAAATCCCTATGGATTAATTACCATTTTTATTAATGATTCTTAGATCTATTACTCTAGTTCTAGTCTCTACTAAGTTCCATTCCACATAACTATTTACAAAATTGACATTTTGAACTGGATCACCCATAAGCAGCACAAATTCACTTATTCAAAACAGAAGTCATTTTCTTTCAACCCAAACCTATCCATATTCTTAACTTCTTAATTCTGTCAAAGTAAGTACCATACTTCAATTGACCCAGGTTACAAATTTTGGAGTCCTCTTGGACTTTTCAGTTTCACTTACATTGTATAACTATACATATGTAACTATATACATTTTATATCTCTTTTATCTGTCCTCTTCTTGACACATGCAGGTAGTTAAGTCTCAGTCAATTCTCAGTTGCACTGTTGGAATAATTTCCTTCTTTATTGGTTTCTTTGATTTATTTCACCCTTTCTATTCTACCCTGTATAAACTGACAAAGTAAACTTTCTAACTCAGAGACCATGAGACTCCTCTACTCGATAAACTCCAAATGGTAAGCTTTTATCTCTAGGGTCAAATAAAAACCTTTCATGAGCTAGTTCCAACTTGTTCTTTCAAATTTATTACACATTCTTCACTTTCACATACTCTATGCTTCAGGTAAGCTGGATTTCTTTTTGTTCCTTATATAGAACAGTTGTCTCTGTATTTTTGCCCAGGTTTTTACCATACTTGGAATATTCTCCCCTCACTTTCACTTAGTCCCCGTGCTTTCAAAGATTAAATTTCACCACTCACATGAGGTTTTTTCCTCTGCACTAAAATACCAGATCTCCTGTAACTTTATATTTAGCTGTTTATGGCTTTTATATGTATATGTGTGTATACACATACTATATATACATATACACATATTTGTATATTCATATGCCTATATACATGTGTGAATGTAAACTTGAGAACAAATATAATTTCATTTTTGTCTGTGAATCCTAAATGCCTAGGTCAGTGTCTCATGTGTAGTGGGTACTTAATATATCATTTCAGATTGATCATAATGAAAATCAGTAAAATTGACTCGTATCTATAACTTAGATGTTGTAAAATTTGACTTTTTCTATAATATTCAAAAGTGGATAAATAGTTAAATATAATCATGGCATAACAAATACAGAAGTAAATACTAAAACCCAGAATGGGGATTGCTGATGATAGTAAAGACCAAAAGAACAGCTAACAAAAGGTAAATTATCATGGAAATATATTAAAAGCCCCTAACACAAGAAGAAGGCATTGTATGAGGAGGGGCACAAGCAATATGTCACAGAAAGGTGCTACAGTATTTCAATTATGTTAGATTCTAACTATCTGGGAATCTGGAAGAGTCATGCTCTTGGTCTGTCTGTGTCTATGTCTGTGTCTATATCTGTCTGCTTGTCTGTCTCCCTCTCCCTCTCCCTCTTTCACTTCCTCTTTCTCCCTTCCTCTTTTGTCTCTCTCCCTTCCTCTGTCTCCCCTCCCTCCCTCCCTCCCCCCCTCCCTCCGTCCGTCTCTCTCTCTCTCTCTCTCTCTCTCTCTCTCTTTCCTTTCACTAAGTGTCAAAAGCTAAACATCTTTCAAATGTAGAATAACTGACAAATGCCACTATTATATTTGACCTTATTCCAAAAGTGAGAAATTACTTTCTAGAGTGGAAATGATGAGAAAAATAAGGAATTATGAAGGCAGCTAAGTTGCGCCAGAGAACCCTGGACCAGAAGTTTACCTGAGTTTAAATTTTCCCTCAGAAAACTTTTTAGTTGTGTGGTTTTGGACAAGTAATTTAACATCTTCCTGCTTCAGTTTTCTCCGCTATAAAATGGGGATATTAATAGCATATACAACCCAGAGTTATTTTGAAAATAAAATAATATTTATAAATATTTAGCACAGTCTGTGGCATGAATAAGTGCTATATAAATATTAACTATTGTGATAATCACTCCACAGACTCCCCAATGTTTTAGATTCCCTATATCTGAAAGCCTTCAAAAAGAATGGATGGCTATTTTTCAAGTGTATTACATATCTCATTAGATGTTGAATATCTTCTTTTATCTGAATCCCTATCTTCTTCTGACAGAGAAACTCCATAACCCTGTTCTATTCTAAGGTTTATATTCATTACCCTCCAGAACTATTTAACCTGCCATCTTTCCTCAAGTCATGGGGATATAAAATAATAAAAGCTAACACTTATAAAGCACTTTAAGATTACCAAAGTGCTTTACAAATATTATCTCATTTGTCTTTATCATAATCCTGAGAGATAAGTGGTATCATAATTACTGGGTTATATGATGTTTTCAGGGAAGTCTAGCATCTCTTGTAAGTTAGTTTGCCAAACCTTTTTTAGGCTTTTGCTATCCATCTGCCACCCTGCACTCATTTGTGCCTTCAAGAAACTGTAGCTTTTGCTCTGGTTATTCCTTTATAAAATCATCTCAGCAGATGAACTAAACAAGGTTGAAGATAACCAAATAGACCTCAAAACTGTGAGTTAGGGGGATACCTACCTCAATGAAAACTTTTCCCAGCATATTAGAACAATTTGTTCTGACTATGCAGGTGGCTGAAGCTAAGTATTCATAGTTTAAGCAGGCGTCCTCAAACTACGACCCTCAGGCCAGATGCGGCAGCTGAGGACTATTATCCCCCTCACCCAGGGCTAGGAAGTTTCTTTATTTAAAGGCCCACAAAACAAAGTTTTTGTTTTTACTATAATCCAGCCCTCCAACAGTCTGAGGGACAGTGAACTGGCCCCCTATTTAAAAAGTTTGAGGACCCATGCTTAAGAGTTTGCTCAGCCATCAAAGATGCTATGGTTGTCCATGGAATCCTGGGATCTTCCCAATATCTTGCCACTGAACTTCAGTGGAAGTAAGAGCCAGACTGATGGCTTTGTGCAATGTCTTATTCAACTGACTCACACACAAGTCAAGACATCATTCATGATATTATTGGTATTCTCAGAATATGAAAGATAAACAACAGTTATTATTACATTTTATAGTTAAGACAAGCAAAGTTTAAATCATTTGCTCAGAATCATACTTACTAAATGTTTGAGGCCAGTTTTGAAGTCAAGTCTTACTGTGTCCAGTTTCAGTGCTCTCTCCATTGCTCCACCTAGCTATCATGACTACTGTTTCATTACTTTGCTTTTTAGGAAATAATTATCTTCTGGAAGTTTCATCTGCCTTGTCATGGAAAACACCCTGTATTGTCTCCTCCTGTTCTCTTCTTTGGAGCAAGAATTATCCCAATTTTCTATTGTAACCTCAGCATTTAGCAGAGTGTTTAACACATTGGAAGTCATTAATAAATGTTTTGTTGCTGTTACTGTTATTGCTGTTGTATTCCTGTCCATTCTCTGTAGTAGAAGGGTTTCTTGTTTAGATACCAGTTGAACTAGAATGAATAATTAATAGAGATCTCTCGAGGTCTTTGGCGAGGTTCACCCACCCCTACTCCTGCAGTTTGAGAGAATCTCTTAAACACCTTCTACTAATATATACTACACAAAAAGAATAGCAAATTTCTCTAAAGATCAAAATAAGTCATCAGGAGACTAGTATAAAGATGGCTTAATAGTACAAATATGGCTAAGAACAACAGTGAGATGCAGTTAGCTGTTAATTTTAGCTTTAGCCAAGGGGAATTTGACGTTGCCCCCAAAATAACCTGTGTCTTTCTGGGAACATTCTTGGGCATAAAATTTATAGGTGTCATATATATATATGATTAACTCACATTAATGTCAATGAAGTACTATGACATTTATTTGCATAACAATTAATGGCTTAAAAACATTCCATTTTATTCTTACATCAGCCTGTGAGGCTAGGTTTTTTATTATTATTGTTATTATTGTTGCTATTGTTATCATTATGATTATTATAGCTATTTGACAATTGAGACACAAAAGATTTAGTTCAGACTATCATTGGAAGGAAACTAAAAATCCATATAAGAACTATGGAATACCAGGCTTAAAAGCTTGTTCAATTTGTTCTGTCAAGAAAGGAATGGGTTGAACCCAGTCATATTTTAAAGATAATTTTTCAATTTATTCTACCCCTTGTCCCCTTCAGATTATCAAGAACCCCAGTTTTAAGGTGAACATGCTTTAAAAGTTTCAAAAGGTACTGTTGACCGATCCTGTTAATTTGAATACCAATAAAAAGGATTCACTAATAAATCTTTTGATTTGATAATCCAGGAAAATTTAAACCTTCATTATCAACACACAAAAGACAATTTATTTGCAAAGACTTTATTAAAAAAATCTTTTTTATTTTAAGAACGGAAATTTTGTTAAATTCCAAACAAACCAATGAATTATTTTTTTGAAAAACAAAATTTAAATTTATTTAAGAAATCAAATATTTTAAAATTATTAGGATAAAGGCAAAAACAGCCAAAAGTGAGAAGTTAAATGTAAATATTGCTGATCCATTTGATTGGGGACAATTTAAGAACAAAAATTTTAAAAAAATAAAAATAATGTTTTAAAATAGTTTAAAAAACTTATTTTTCTCCCTAAATTTAGCTTTAAAATCTTAACTTATGACCCAATTATTTGAAAAAAGCTTTAAGGGAAAGTTTGAAGATATAATTATATAAAATTAAAATTCTTTTATTTTTAATTTTTAAATTTTAAAACAAAAGACATATAATGTAAATCAAACATTTATAAAAATGATTCCTTTGAATTTAAGAAATTTGATTTCATTAATATGTTTTATTTTGAATAAAAAATTAACAATATATTTCTTAAAGAAATATTTTACTAATTTTTTCTTGACAAATTTTATTTTTTAAATTTTTTTAATTTTGTTTTCTTCCCAAAAAACCTCCAATGAGAAGGAAAAAAAAGGTATTGAAAAAAATATTAAATCATCAAATAAAAATTTAGGAAAAAGAAAGAAGGTTGGAAGGGAGGGGAAAAAAAGAAAAGGAAAGAGGAGAAAGAAAAATAGGGGAAAAAGAAAATAATGAAAACAAGGAATAAAGGAAGAAGGAAGGGAAAAAGAAAAAAAAAAAAGGAAGTAAAAGAAAAAAGAAAAAAAAAAAAAAAAAAAAAAAAAGAAAAAGGAAAGAGGGAAATGAAGATGGGGGAAAAAAAAAAAAAAAAGGGAAGGAAAAGGGAAAAAAAAAAAGAAGGAAAAAAAAAGGGAGGAAAGAAAAGAAAGAAAAAAGAAATCAGGGAAAGAAAGGGAGAAAGGAAGAAAGGAGGGAGCAAAGGAAGGAGGGAAGGACAGAGGGTAGGAAAGAAGAATGGAATTAAGAAAGGAGGAAGAAGGGAGAAGGGGAGGGAAGAAAAAGGGGAAGGAGGAACAAAGGGGAAAAAGGAAAGAATAAAGGGGAAAAGAAAGAAAGAGGGGAAAGGAGGGAAGAAAAGGAAAGAAAGGAAAGAGGAAAGAAAGAAGGAGGGGGGAAAAGGGGAAAGGGAGAGGGAAGGGAAAATAAATAAAAAAAGGAAGGAAGGAGAAAAAGGGGGGAAGGAGGGGGAAGGGAAGGAAGAGGAGGAAGGGAAGAAAGGAAAGAAGGAATGAAGAAAGGAAGGAAGGGAAAGAGGGAAGGAGGAAGGAAGTAGGGAGAAAAGGGAGAAGGGGATAAAAGAAAAAGGAAGGAGGAAGGGAAGGAGGAAAGGAAGGAAGGTAGGAAAGAAGGATGGAAGGAAGAAGGAAAGGGGGAGGAAAAGAATGAAGGAGGGAAGAAAAAGGAAGAAGAAGGAAGGGAGAGAAGGAAAGAAAGGGAAGGGGAAAAAAAAAATAGGGAAAGGAAAGAAAGGAGAGAAGGAGAGAGGGAATTAAGGGAATTAAAGAAGGAAAGAAGGAGCGAGATAGGGAAGGAAGAAGAGAAGGAAGGAAGAAAGAGAAAGAAAAGAAGGAAGGAGGAAAGCAAGGAGTGAAGGAAGGAGGAATGGAAGGAAGGAAAGAGAAAGGGAAAGAAGGAAGGATGGAGAAAGGGAGGGAAGAAAAGAAGGAGAGAGGGAATTAAGGGAATTAAAGAAGGAAAGAAGGAGTGAGATAGGGAAGGAAGAAAGAGAAAGAAAGAAAGAAAGGGGGAAGGAAAAAAGGAGTGAAGGAAGGGGGACAGGAAGAAAGCAAAGAGGGAAGGAAGGAGGGAAGAAAAGAGAAAGAAAGTAGGTGGGGAAGAAGGAAGGAAGGAAGGGAGAAAGAATTAGGAAAGAAAGAAAGAGGGAAAATGGAGGGAGGGAAGAAAGAAAGAAAGGAAGAAGGAAGTAGGGGAAGAAGAAAGGAAGAAAGCAGAGAAAGATGAAAGGAAGGAAGGAGGGAAGGAGTGAAGGAAAGGGGAAGGAAAAGGGAGGAAAGAAAAGGGGAAGAAAGTAAGGGAAAGGAAAAAAGGAAAAATGGGGGAAAGGGAAGAAAAAAAGAAAGGAAGGAAGGAAGGGAGAAAGAATTAGGAAAGAAAGAAAGAGGGAAAATGGAGGGAGTGAAGAAAGAAAGAAAGGAAGAAGGAAGTAGGGGAAGAAGAAAGGAAGAAAGCAGAGAAAGATGAAAGGAAGGAAGGAGGGAAGGAGGGAAGGAAAGGGGAAAGGAGAAAGGGAGGAAAGAAGGAAGGGCTGAAGAAAGTAAGTGGGAAAGGAAAAAAGAAAGGGAAGGATGGGGGAAAGGAAGGAAAGAAGGAAGAAAGAAAGGAAGGAAAGAAGGAAGGAAGGAAAAGAGGGAGGGAAGGAAGAAATGAATGAGGGAAAGAAGGAAGGATGGAAGGAGAGAAGAAAGGCAGCAGAAAAGAAGAAAAGAAAGAAAGAAGGGAAGGAAGGAAGAAAGAAGGGAGGAAAATAAGCAAAGGAGTGAGGAAGGAAGGAAGGAAGGAAGCAAGGAAGAAAAGGAGGGAGGGAGGGAAGAAATGGAAGGAGGAAAGAAGGAAGGAAGAAAAAGGAAGGACGGAAGGAAGGAAAAAGGGTAGAAAAGAAAGATGAAAGAAAGAAGGAAAAAAGAGAAGGAAGAGAGAGAGAGAGAGGGAAGAAAAAAGAGAGGGAAGGAAGTAGAGAAAGAAGAAAGGAAGTAGGGAGGGAAAGAAGGAGGGATATAGAGAAGGAAGGAAGGAAGGAAGGAAAGAAGGAAGGAAGGAAGGAAGAAAGGAAGGAAAGAAGGAGAAACAAACAAAAAACAACAGACTAAAGATATTGCTCTATTATTACATAATTAATATGTCCTCCATCCACATTTTGACACACAGGGAAAAACTGACTTTTAGCTTAAGTTGTGACTCTTTTCTAGGAGCCTTCCTAAATGAGAGAAAAGAGTAAAAGGTTACTTAAATTACAATGTAAATTGGATCTCTTCTCATGTCTAACATAATTATCTCTTAGAAGATAAATCCCGAGTCTAAAGTTGTAGTCAGTGAGAAAGACTATTCCCTGAACCCCCTTGCTCTTAAACACACACACACACACACACACACACACACACACACACACACACACAGTAGATTGAATGAATTTGTCTTAGATTTTCCCTCAAAACTACCCCAATTCTGAACTTTCCTATTCCTATTTTCATTCCATTGAAATTGTTCTCTTCAGAGTTGCCAGTTATCTATTATTTTGCTAAATCAGATGGTCTTTATTCGATCATTTTCTTTCTTGACATATGACAGCAAGAAATTTAAAACCTTATGGAAAGGGAAAAAAAAAAGTTTAATTCTCAAATAATTTTTAAGGGATGAACATCACCCCATTTAACCAGAAACTGATGATTTGCCTGGATTACTTTAAAAATTCTATTAGGTTTCAAATTTCAAACAAGCAAAGCCTCAATGGTCCCAATCATTGGGAGCCTTAATGGGCTTTCTTATATGTTGGAGAATGGCCTATTTACTCTAGAATCAAATATTATTTCATCTTTAAATCATCCTTTTAAAAAATCTATATTATTATCATTTTATTATGCACATTATTATCATAACAGTACATATTTATAACATACATATTCAAAAAGCTTTTCTAATGGGGCACCTAATTTTAAAAGTTTAAAAGTCACTATCTTAGGGCAAATGAGTTTCAAAATTTTGTTAAATCCCCATTCTTTTTTTTCTGAGGAGGGAAAGGATTGAGGGCACAACAGGGGATGGAGGTGATTTAACCAGGCCTCCCACTTCAAGGCTGGTGTCCCATCCAACCTAGGCCCCTAGTCCTCAAATTCTTCAATCTTTCTCTTTCCAGAAATGTTAAGGTCTTCAGAAACAAGAATTTAAAATGAGAGGGAGTTCGGAAAAAAATAAGAAATTCCAAAAGTAACTGTGTGGTTTGGGGGAGTGGGGTTGAATGGAAAACCGGTCAAAGGCCTAAACACCAAGTGTTACTAAACCCTAGCTTAACCCCGCAAGTCATAAAACCCAACTGCCCAGCAAAAAAAAAAGTTTTGTTACTAAGAAAAACTGACTTATTTTATTTGTTTTTTTTCTGCCCAATTCAATTTGGCCTATAATGAAAGTTCCCTTTCCTACTCATGTCTTCAGAAATAAGTGGCCACGAAAAGAAACAAGTCTACAAAAAACACAGAGAAGAGCTGCCCTTTATCATCCTCTGCCTTTTATTACATATTAAAAATGCAAAATAACTCAAGAGCTTTCAACACACTTTATTAGCATTTCTCTGAATTGGTACCGGTGATGCGGTACATCTTTTCACCTCTTTAAAAACGGACCCATACGACTGAGGCCCCATTTAATCTCCCTCAATCGAAAACAAAATCCTTTTATTTCATTTCCTTTGCCCTAGTATGGGAATTCTGAATATAATGAAGATTTAGTAAATGTTATTTTTAGTAAAGCTAATTTTGTCAATAATATTTTTGAGATTCTAGTAATCCATCCAGAATTTAAATAGAATTGGCATAGATGCATTCTTTCTCATGGCATTTTTTTTTATTTTAATATGCTTTTAAACTTATTTTTGAATGAGTCTGGGAGACTGGCAAATATGGTACATTAGGAAGAAGTAGTACAGCTTAATTCTCCCTCACAATTATACCCCCAAAATGTGGGGAAAGCACAAGCATAAGAATAATGACCAGGAAATCCAAGAAGAAACTATGGTGTATTGTTTTTCCAGCCCATATCAACATAAGGATACAGTCCAAGGTCTATAGTAGGGCAATGAGAGGGGATGCAGCCAGGATGATTGCAGCATGGGGACTAAACATGGGCTCATTCTGTGGACCAGATCAAGGAGCTGC
Source organism: Sarcophilus harrisii (assembly GCF_902635505.1). Lineage (NCBI taxonomy): Eukaryota > Metazoa > Chordata > Mammalia > Dasyuromorphia > Dasyuridae > Sarcophilus > Sarcophilus harrisii. The sequence goes on from NC_045428.1 coordinate 111,532,722, forward strand.
TGCAGATTCCTAAGGCACTGTCCCTGGTACTGACTCTTTTGAGGGAACAGAAACAGAAACTACCTGGCTGCTGTTTGATTTGACTCCAAAAGTACAGCCTGGACTGAAGAAGGGACCTGAAGCTAAACAGATGCAGAACCTGCCTCAGGCTCTGTACCAGCACCAAGACAAGAAGTCCAGCTTTGAATAGCTTACTAATTGTAGTGTGAGCATAAACAAGTGAATGGTTATCTTAGATTCAGTTTTCTTCATCTATAAAATTCACAAAATATTACCTGTACAACTTTCCTTATAGGGTTGTTACAAAGTTTAAATAAAATAAAAACTACATATAAAGCAGTTGGCAAACTTTAAAGAACCATGGACAAAACCCTTGGCATCCAATTGCACCTGGGGCATTCTGCTTGTCATTGTTGTTATGCAAAAGGTGAGTTTGCAGGATGACAGAGGGAATACTGGGGTGATCCCATTTACCTGTGTACAGGGCTCCAGAAATTTTGCGGAGAGAGATGATTAGGGCACCTAAGACTCTTTGGAAGAGACGTACACAAAGACTGTGAACATGGCAGATGTGTAAATAAAACTGGATTTTCAACATGCCTCTGTTCAGCCAACCTCTTAGAGAAACATCAGAGGTCTTTCTTCAGGTGAGTTAGAATTGCATTTTCAGTCTGACCTCAATTCTTATCTCAGTCCTAGCTCTCAACTGAAAAGCTCATGATTTAAAACAAACAAACAAACAAAAAAACTCATGATTTAAAAAAAAAGAAAAGTCATTAAAATTTAACTTTTCCCCCCAATTATTAAAAATTTATTTTTCTCTTCCTCCACTTGCCATCCCTCAAAACTCTCACAATAGCCTTGCAAAAACACACAGATGCTATACACATAATGACCATATTGACCACATAGATTAGATTGGAATGAACACACAAACCATACATATATATATATATATATATATATATATATATATATATACACATACACACACACACACACACACACACACACACACACACACACATATATATATATATATATATATATATATATACACACATATTGATCTATATGGCACATGTATGTTGTTCTTTCAGTATAAATCCTGAGTTTATCACCACTCTGCCAGGAAATCTATAGCAATGTTTCATTATGAGTTTTCTGGAATCATAACTAGTAATTGTATTAAATGACGTTATTATGTGTTCCATAGTTGTTTATTCTATAAAATATGATTTCATAAATTGTTTTTACTGGTTGTACTTTCTTTACTCTATATAAATTCACATGCTTTTTCTCTAGATTTTTCCCCCCTTTTTTCCATGTCACAAATATATATATATATATATATGTGTGTGTATATATATATATATATATACACACACACATACACTTATATACATATGCATATACACATATATGTATACACACATAATATATATGTGTATATATATGTATATATATACACATAATATATATATGTGTATATATATACACATATATATATAATATGTGTATATATATATACTGTATTTCATTACATTTTCATGCAATAATTTGGTTGCTCATTCCCCAACTGATGGGCATCCCCTTAGTTTCTAGTTATTTGTCACCACAAAAAAAGTGGCTGTAATCATATTTGTACAGTTCTTTTCTTCCTTCTTTGACCTCTTTCAGGTATTACTCTATTAAATGATTATATACAGTATAATCATTTTGGGGGCATAGGCACAAATAGCTTTCCAGAATAACTGGACTGGTTAAATACTTCATCAGTGTGTAAAGTTTCTCTCAAATCTCCCAGATTTTTTCATTTTCCCTTTTTTGAAACTGTGCTACTCTGTGGATGTGAGGTAAAATCTGAATTAATTTAATTTTAATTTTTCAATTATTAGTGATTTAATATACCTATAGGAAGCTTAGTTTCCTCCTCTTAAAAATGGCTATTAATATCCTTTGACTATCATTTGGGGAATATCTCCTTTTCATTAATTAGAATCAGTCTTCTATATATCCTGAAAATGATACTTTTATCAGAGGAACTTACTGCAAAGATTTATTTTCCCAGTTATCTACTTCATTTCCAGTTTTATTGACACTGGTGGTGTCTCTGTAAAACTTTTTAAATTTCACATCATCCATTTTATCTTGGTTACAAACTCTCCCCCATCCATATAATTAAAAGTATCCTCTCCAAAGTTCACAATGATCTCTTAATTCACAAATCTAATAACTTTTTTTTCAATTCTTCTTTTCCTTGACTTTTTTACAGCCTTCTTCGATACCAATAGCCTTTTCTCTCACTCTAGGTTTCTGGAACATCACTCTCTCCTGCTTCTCCTTTTGCCTATCTGATATCTCCTTCTGAGTTTCCTTTACTGATTCTTCATCCAGATAATCCTCCAAATTTCACAATTTGGGTAGTGAGAGGTGTGGCATTTCCACAGGTGTGGCATTTGTTCTTGGGTCTCTTTTCTTCTTCCTTTATACTATTTCACTGGAACATTTCATCAGCTCCCATGGATTTAAATATGATCTCTACACTGATAATTCTCAAAGCTATTTATTCAGCTCTAACTTCTCAGCCAACCTCCAGTTTCACATCTCCATTTGCTTATTAAATATTTCAAAGTAGATGTCCAGTAGACATCTTAAATTCAAAATAGTGGCAGCTAGGTAGTAGAGTGAAAGGAGCACCAGCCCTGAAGTCAGGAGGACCTGAGTTTAAATCTGGCCTCAGACATTTAAATCTTCCTAGTTGTATGACATTGGGCAAGTCACTTAACCCCAATTCCCCCAGCAAAAAAATTTCAAAATAACTAAAATTCAGCTCATCTTTACCCCCAAATTCTCCCATGACCCCTCTTTCAAATGACCCTGGTCCTGTAGAGGACATCACCATTCATCCAATCCACAAGGTTCACAGCCTCAGTGTCATTTTTGACTCCTTATTTTGTCTCTCATTTTAAATCTGTTGTCAATGCATGTTGAGTTCACCTTTACAATAAATAAAAATCCTATATTTTATAAGAAAAACCCCCAAGAAACAAACAACAAAAAACACCCCCCCAAAACTTTCCTAAACCTTTTTAATTTTAGAAGTCTTTCATCTGATTATTTCCTAAATAGGAATATATATTCAGTATAAATATACTGAATATAGCTTGTTGGTGCTTAGTTGTTTATATTTTGTCTCCTCCATTAGACTGGAAGCTCCTCAAGGGAAAGAATTGTATTTTTTTATTTTTTTAATTAATTAATTTATTTAATTTTCATACATATTGCTTAATGGATCAGTTGGGAGAAAAAATTGGGAAAAAAGGTAAAAATGATGGGAAAGGAAAAAAAAACAGAAAAAAGAAATGAACATAGCATGTATTGCTTTATATTCAATCTCCATAGTTCTTTTTCTAGATGCAGGTAGTATTTTCATTCTAAATTCTATTGGGATTTTCTTGGATCACCAAACCACTGAGAAGAACCAAAACTTTCAGAGTTGATCAATACACATTTTTGTTATTATTGTGTACAATATATTCCTGGTTCTGCTTATTTTGCTCAGCATCAATTCATGTAAACCTTTCCAGGCTTTTCTAAAATCAGTTTGTTCATTTTTTATAGAGTGATAATTTTCCATTACTTTCATATACCACAGTTTACTCAACCATTTCCCAATTGATAGGCATCTACTCATTTTCCAATTCTTTGCTAACACAAAAAGAGTTGTTACAAACATTTTTGAACATGTGGTCCTTCCCCCCCCCCCCTTTATTATTTCCTTAGGATATAACCCAATAGTGATACTGCTGGGTCAAAGGATATGATAGCCCTTTGGATATAGTTCCAAATTGCTCTCCATAATGATTGAATCATTTCACAATTCCATTAACAATGCATTAGTGTCCCAGTTTTGCTGCATCCCCTCCAGTATTTATCATTATCTTTTCCTGTCATTTTTGCCAATTTAAGAGATATGTAGTAGTCTCTCAGAGTTGTTTTAATTTGCATTTCTCTAATCAATGGTGATTCATGCTTTTTTTTTTTTCATATGATTATGGATGGCTTTAATTTCACCAAATGAAAATTGTCTGTTCATATCCTTTGACCATTTATGAGTTGGAGAATGATTTTGATACAATTCTTTATGTATTTTAGAAATAAGACCTTTATCAAAAATATTGGCTGTAAAAATGTTTTCCCATCTTTGTATTTCCCTTTTCATATTGTTTCTGTTGGTTTTGCTTGTGCAAAAACTTTTTAAATTTAATATAATCAAAGTTGTCCGTTTTGTTTTTCATAATATTCTCTAGTTTCTCTTTGGTCATAAATTCTTCCTTTCTCCACATGCTCATTCCTTGCTCTTCTAATTTGCTTATGGCATTACTGTTTATTTCCAAAGCCTGTATCCATTTTGAGTTTATTTTGGTATGGGGTGTGAGATGTAAACATATGACAAAGCTTATTATTTTCCCATTTTCCCAGCATTTTTGTCAAATAGTGAGTTCTTATCCCAGGAACTGGAGTTTAGGGGGATTACTATAGATTATTATAGGCCTTGAATATTGCGTCAGGTGTATCTAATCTATTCCAATGATCCACCACTGTACTTCTTAGCCAGTACCAAATGGTTTGATGAGTGCTGCTTTATAATACAGATTTAGGTCTGGTACTGCTAAGCCATCAGTCTTTCTCATTTTTTTAGTAATTCCCTTGATATTCTTGAACTTTTGTTTCTCCAGATGAATTTTTTTATTATTTTTTCTAGTTCTGTAAAATAAGTTTTGGCAGTTGATTGGTATGGTATTGAGCAAGTAGACCACTAGGTAAAGAACAGTTTTTTGCCTTTCTTTGTAACCCCAGAATTTAGCACAGTGCCAGATATATTGTAGAACTTTAATTAAAGCTAATTGACTAAATGATCTTTTTTTTGAGCTCTTAATTTTTATGCTACTTTTTATGTCTAATTTATTTATCCATTGATAACTTATCTTGATATATGTCATAAGATAATGATCTATACCTCCTTTCTACCAGATTGTTTTCCTGTTTACCTGGTAGGTTTTCTTTCAAATAATGAGTTTTTACCCAAATATTTGGGTTTGGGGGTTTGTCAAATACCAGATTATCACTTTTGTTTGCTTCTATATATTATGTATGCTTCTTTTATCTTATTTTCATAAAAATAGTCGAATTTTAATCATTACTGACTGATTACTGACCAGTTAGAGATCTGATAGTATCTTCTTTCCTCACTTTTTTTATTGTTTCCTTTAAGACTTTTGAGTTTTTATTACTCAAGTTGGATAATCCTTTAGTAGATTGAATGATATGACACAAATAAATAAATTAACTTGTACTATTATCTCAACCTGTTCAGTAATTTTAGAACTTGTCTGACTCTTTATAACCCTATTTGGGGTTTTCTTGATAAAGATAGTGTAGTGCTTTGTATTTCCTTCTCTAGCTCATTTTACAGATGAGGGAACTGAGTCAAACAGGACTAATTGATTTGTCCAGGGTTATATAGCTAGTAAGTGTCTTGAATTCAGCAAGATGAGTCTTCCTGACCAGGTACAACACTCAATCTATTGTACTACTTTAGATCAACCTATCATATAAGCAATTAATATTCTTTCAGTTATTTAGATCCATCTTATTTGTTTCAATAAAGTTTTTAGTTGTATTAATGCAGTGTGTCTGCCTGTGAAGAAGCACAGGGCTATGTATTTTCAAAGACAGATTCCCAAGTAGTTCACATATTCTGAAGGTGTTTTAAATAGAATATATTTTCCTACTATGTTTTGTTAGTAATATATATATAGGGGTTCTGATAATGTTTATTGGTTTATTATATATCCTACAATACTACTTTGCTATATTTATTATTATTTCAATTAATTTTTAGTTGTCTCTGTAGGTTTCTCATGTCATCTGAAAAAAATAATAATTGAGTTTCCTTTTAGCCTAAATTTATTCTCTCAATATTTTCCTTTTCTTATCATTATAGCCATGATTTATTTTTATTATATCAATGAGTAGTGGTGACTATAGACAAATATCTTTAACTATCATCTTATTGAAAAAGCCTCAGTTTATCACCATTAACATAATATTTGCTTTTGGATTTAGAAAGAAAGATATCCTTATTTCTATGTTTGTCCAGAGAAGATTCCCTAAATGTCTGCTCAGATGATAGAAAGAAGGCCCATAGTCTGTGACTGTGAGGCTGTATGCCAAAGAAATGGGCTATGATGGGGAGTATAGGTTTCAGTAAGGAAGAAAAACTTTTAATACAGAAGGATCTTACTTTTAAAGAGGGAAGCATTAATATAGCTTTGTATAGAGGTGAATGTGTGTACATACGTTGTTTAATAAGTAATTACAATTCATTTTTCATTCAAAATAGAAAGGTGTTTCTTGGAATTACAATTATTCATAGCAACTATAGAAGTTACCCCAAAATTGATTTCTGGTTTATCTCTCTGGTGCAGGTACTGATAATCTGAAGGGTATCTAGCAGAGAGCAACAATGAAATGAATGACCCTAAAAATTATGAATCAGGTAAAGGAGATGTGGTTTCTTAGCCCAAATCAGAGAAAGCTTACTGGGGAAATGCTAAGTTCTCAAGAATTTGAAGGTCTATTACATAGTAGACTTAACTGATATGTTCTGATCAAATCTAGAATGTGGAACTAGGATTAACAGGTAGAAATAACAAAAAGGAAAACAACAAACAAGTAAACAAAAAAACCCCCATAAAAACACACCTTAATGATCTGAGCAATGCAGTAGAGTATGGTGATACTTGAAAACATAGTGAATTATCTTTTAATGCAGAGCAGTATTATTTCAGGCTATTTCAGGCAAAAGTCTGATAAATACTTGATGAATATAAGGGAGTGGACAGCTTCTGGATTAAACAATATCTCTGAAGTCTCTTACATGAGGTTTTGAGATTCTGGGTTTTTTGATATTTTATTTTTTCAAATATGTGGTTAGTTTTCAATATTCACTTCTTCAAAAGCTTGTGTTACAAATTTTTCTTCCACTTTTCTCTCTTCTCCCCTTACCAAGACAGCAAAAAATATGATATAGATTAAAGGATTCAGTTGTTCTAAATATATTTCCATGCTGCAGAAGAAAAAATCCAGATCAAAAATAGAAAAAAAATAAGAAAAGAAAAGAAAGCAAATAAACAGCAACAGCAACAAAAAGGTAAAGATATTATTCTGTGATCCACATTCTGTCTCCATAACTCTTTCTAGATGTGTAAGACACTTTCTATCAAAAGTCAATTGAAATTGCCCTGAATCTCCTCATTGTTGAAAAGAGTCATGTCCATCACAACTGATCATTACATAATTTTGTTGTTGCTATGTACAATATTCTCTTGATTCTGCTCACTTCACTTAACATCAATTCATGTAAACCTTTTCAGGCTTTTCCTGATGCTGTTTCATAGAAAAAAAAATTTTTTTTGGGGGGGGGGGTGTCACCCACAGTAGTTTCTATATAGTTTAATAAATATTTTTGATTGAGAATCTTCTTACTTTAAAACACCAATGCTTCTTTTTATCATAATATAATGTATCATTCTTCTTTTGTATCCTTGAAAAAAGAATTAACATTTTAACCAGATTTGAAAACATTATTCAAGTCATTCTGGCAAAAACTCTTATTTTTTTCTGGACTGTTAGGATTCTTATAAGGTACTAAGACAGTGGAATTGATAGAGTCAATAATTATAAAATTTAGCATGGTTCAGTATGATTGATCTGATCCTACAAGGAGATGTTATGGGCCAGAACTTGAAACAAGGTACTAAGTGGAATTGATGAGATAATGATTCTCTAACTGACATGTACTTAGTACTTATTATAATTCCACAAGATTCACACCTTTAAGAGAGCATATATAAGGAGGAGCTCTCAGGGCTAAAGAGGACAAGCCCATTAGAGGACAAGCCCACTAGGACAGAAGCCCACTAGAAGGTCTTGGAGGAGGAAACAGATTCATTCTATCTTCCACCTTTGTGCTGGCTAGAGATTGAAGCAGAAACCTTGGCACTCTGGGAGATTCAGAATCCAGGATTCAGTCGAGGAGATTCACAAGCCAGAGAAGGCAGCTTAAGCTCTCGGAACCAAGACTACAGAAGGCTTCTAAGAAAAATTAGCTGATCCCCAAATGAAGGAGATAAGATTTTGAAGGAGACAATAAAGGATTTGGACTTTACCTCCTGGCTGCATTTGGGGTGATTAAATTGAACTGAAATGAAGGCTGCTCCCAGAAGATCCCCAAGAAACCTGCTCTCAGAGAATATTATATTTTAGAGAAGAACATTACACTCAACATTTAAATTAAAACATTTAAAAAATAAATTAAATAGTTTTGTAGTTAAGTATATAAAGCGGAAAGTCTTTGAGGATTCTTTGGGTATTTTTTCCTGGTGAAGGAAGACAACAGTCATTTTTTCAATACATTTTGTGTAAATCTCAAATCTCAGTAAGAAAACTACAGAATTTCAAGTTGGAAATTAATATAAAACTTACATAAATATACATTTATATATAAAATAAAAGTTATATAAAACAACCCATATGAATTAATCAAACTTTCCAAAATAGATATCTAGTTGTCACCAAAAGACAATTAATAATGGGAAATCAACTTTCTCCTTAGGCTTTATAGTCAATGTTTGGATAGTTGGGGGTTTTTTGGATTTTTTTTCTTTTTTCTCTTATAGCCATCTTAAATATAAGCGACTATGACTTCTATATATATTGCTCCTCCTCCTTCTGGGGATGATAAGACCAAGCCTAATTCTATTTATAGAACAGTTTGGAAAAAAAAAAAAAAAGAAAGAAAGAAAAGAAAGTAGATCTCATGCTCCACAAAGTGTTCTTTTACACCTACTACAACCTAAGTCCCTTTAGGTTGTAAAGGGCTAAGTCCCTTTAGCTTTCTTCTTATATCATAGTATTAAATCCCTCCACCATCTGGATTGTCTGCATATAGAATCCTCTAGCTTGACAATGTCTTTCCTGAAATGTCATGTCATATGGATACTCTATTTCAAGTGTAGTTTGCTCAGAAAAGACTTAAATGGGATTATAAATCCCCTAGTTCTAGGCACTATATACTCCCTTCAATGCAAACTAATTTCTAATTTTTTGGTACAAAGCACAATAGTCAACTGATATCAAGCACCAAAACTCCACATATTTTTCACATAATTGTCTATGTATACTTCTCCATCTTGCACAGATACAGTTGGTTTTAATCTAAATACAATATTTTGTAGTTATGGCATTTTGTCCCTAAAATTTGAATTTTTCATATAAATAAAGGAAAAATTTATGTTTCATCTTGAAAAAGTACATTGCATAGTTGATAGATGTTAAATTCTGGAAAAAAGTGATCAAAACTTATTTCTTTCTTCTACTGGCTGTGTGACTCTAGGAAAAGTCACTTAATTTCTCAGTGGGCCAGCCAACTTTCAAAACTCATGCATTACAAATTAATTTTGTTTTTGTAGAATTTCTTCACCAGAGATAAAATTATGTCAGTTAAAAAAGTATTAATTTATATTAACATTATATGTTGAAAAACTTTTTACCTCCTGGTTTTGTTATCAATTTTGTAAGTTGCATCTTGTAACTCTGTTTAATTTCTATGTAACCTGTCCTCTGGACTTATATCACTGATTTTCATTCCAATTTTCAGGACATATTCCAAAAGATCAATTATTACTATTCTTTTGAGCTTGGGGAGAAGAATAACCTCATGGGCTTCTTATATTTTCTAGTATCATTGTCCAAGCGCCCCAGCTAGTACATACCATTCATCACCAGGATTGGTTTTAGAAATGGTAGTGATTAAGTAAGTATGACAAAACAAAAGATGTTATCAAAAAAAAAAAAATTTCTCTCCAAACCAGAGATGGGATGCTCTTTCCCAATGAACCTACAAGCTACCTTAGGTAAGTGGGCTTAAAATGTGTAGTAAAAGAAAAAACTTAAATGTGCAAATATTTCTTTAGCATCTCTTTTTATAGTGGCAAGGAAATGAAAATTGAATCAATGCTCACAATTTGGGAATGGCTGATGAATTTATGATTTATGATTGTAATGGAATACTATTGTACATTTAAAATGATGAGCCTGATGGTTTCAGAAAAACCTGGGAAGATTTTTATGAATTGATTGCAGAGAGAACTTGGCAAAACTGGAAGATCATTGTAAATATACTTAACTGTGAAATATTTAGCATCACTGGTTATCACTGCTCAATAAAATGAACAAAGACAATTCTAAAAGACTCATGGTGAAAAATGTTATCCATCTCTACAGAGTGCTAATTGAAGTATACTTTTTTCACTGTCCTTTCCTTGCTGATATTTACATCTATTTTACATGATTTCACAAGCATAATTACTAAGATATTATTTGCCTTCTCAACCCATAGTGAAGGGGTTGGTGGAAGAAAGAGAATTTGGGACACAATTTAAAAAATGTCAAAAATAAATTAACGTCTAAGTTTTATTCATCTGCTTTAAATAAAAACGAACAAATAAAAAAACTTGTAGAAAATCATAGTAAGGCATGCATGCAGAAAATATATGTAACAAAGAACTAATTCATAACTTCTAATTACAGCAGTCTTTATCTCCCCTTTAAAAAGACCTCAAGGCACTCCCCTTAAATATATCTCTGCTATGCTTCAAGAATTTGTGTTTTTATAGACTCCGGAAGCTGTCTTTGTTCGGTGTGTCTGCTTGGTTTTCATTGTTTCTTTTGACTACTCATGAAGAAGAAGATACTGTGAGTCAGTGCCTCTCCAGCAATGCTGTTGCAAGCTCTAGTAAGAACTCTAAATCATACAACTCTTTGAACCTCAAAAGGATGTAATGTATAATTCCAGGTTAGCTGGCTGTATTATACAGTTCTAGAGATACACATGATTATTTTAGTCAATAAAACGTTTTTTCCTGCATGAAATTATCTACTTTAGGCTTTTTATTTACTTACTTATAGTTCTTAAGATCCTTTGAAACAGATTAAAATTTATTTACACCTAATTTCCTTTTGATTGCTGGATAACTTCAACTACAATGCCTGAGTTTTCTGTGGTTACATTAATTGATATCCTTAAACATACATTTTAAAAGCAATATCTCCATCTGTAACAAACATATTGGACCATGTAGGATCCAGGAAGGATCTCCAGGGCCACTCTCTTCAATTATATATGTGTGTATATAAACACAACTGATATATATATATATATATATATATACATATATGTGTATAGATATATATAGATATAGATAAATATACATATATATAGTAGTTGCTAGGGCCATTATCTTCTAACTCACATCACTTTATATTGTCCAACAGAATAAGAAGCAAAATTTTTCCAAATCTTTTGCTGAAATCTGTCTATACTCTCTCTCTAAAGTACTTCTCTGACCTAAAAGTCTAATAAGTCTGTTAAATAAAGGAAATGAGTTTGATCTATGTAACCAGATGTTGTTGATAAGTTCATACTGCCTTAAATAACAACTGCTTCAGATATTTCATATATGAAATTTCATTAATACATTTTAGAATTTTTCCAGGAATGTAATTGAAATACACTGCCACTTATTTGTAAGACTTCATTGCTTTTGATTTTTTAAAAATCTACGTAACATTTATTTATTTCAAGTTTTATGACACCTCTTCCATTCGCCTCAGAATGGAAATACAAATATTCCAATTCCTATCCAACTTTAGGATACAGATTTGTTTAGATTTTATGCCTAGAATTCTTTTCAACTACTTTTAACCATTATTACTTCCAGACTGAAGAATATTTCCCTTGATCAAAGATGAGCACAAAGAAAATTAGAGCTCAGAAGTTCTATCCTTTTTCTAAATCAATATCATATACATCATACATCTGTAAAAGTAATCCTTGAAGCAACACAGTATAGTGGTAAGAGCACTGTGATTGGAATTAGAACCCTTGGAGATTAAAGAATAGCTTTGCCATCCCACCTTTGTGAGATATGTGTGCGTGTGTTTCAATTAGTAAGTATTACACTTTACCTTTAATTTCTAATATTCTTGTTTGTGAAATAAAGAGATGAGATCAACTCCAAAGTCATTCTGATTCTATCATCTTATATCAATGAGTCCATCCTGGAGAATGTCCTATCATAAAATTGTAGTCCTAGGACCTGATCTATCAAGTTTGAAGTGATATTGGAGAAACCATTGCATAGCAGTGTGACAATAATTAATAATTTTTAATTTATTTACATATCATTTTGTATTATTTTAAGCTTGGTTTGAAATCAGTGTTGTAATCACAATCTAATCAAGTAGTATTGATACTCAGAGAAAGTATCTGTTAGCTAACAGATAATAAACAGATAATAATAAACATCTGGAAGGAAGAAGGGTTTTTAAAAGCAAGTGATATCTTCTGTGATCACTGGCCTAACAGTTTCAAAGACCACTCAACTTCACCCTAAATAGGAGGCTGTTTTGGAAGAATGTGGGTTTTTTAATTTACAGGATTTTTTATTTTATTTTTTAAAACATTGTTTAATCTTGTTTTGTTTTAAATAATGTCCCTGTACTTAATGCTCTGATTAAAACTCCACTAAATGGCACTTTCCTTAGTTTTAGCAAAATCCCAAATTTGGGGCATTATGATGCTTAGATATGCAAGATACCATGGTGGATCAAGTACTGGACTTGGTGTCCTGAACACCTGGGTTCATAATCTAGTCTAATTCTCACTTTTGGTATAACTTTGGGCAAGACAGTCATATTATCAGCCATATTTTTGCCATGCAATAAAAAGGAGACAGTAATACTTGTACTAAATACTGATAGGGTTCTTGCAATGTTCCAATTAACTGGTATAAAGGGGTTTGACAACTTTAAACAACTAGATAAATGTTAGATATTAGTGAGATTTCATTTCTATGTTTCTCTGATTTCTCAAGGAAAGGGTTAAGGACTGGGATAGAGAAATTTCATTTCCTTTTTTTCATTTTAGTTTGCAAATTACTTTTGCTTACAATTACTATTATTTTTATGTAGTTAGCAAATACAATAATAGAGTGTCACCACCTAAATAAATCAGGGTTATATGGTAATTGATTTTATTTGATTACTTGTGCTTTTTTATTTTTGACAAGATGCTGGTTCTGTGCTTTTAATTTGCTTGCTCATTTTCATATTATTGATTGAGAGAGCTGAAAAAACTGGAATCGTGCAGCCATTGTTTTATGGTATTAATTACTTTGATTTATATATGGATTACATTTTGAGTAATTACATTATGACAAAGTAACACTAATGCAGATAAATCATTTACTTTGACTAAACTACTATTGGTGTTTACATTAAGTTAACCTCTCATTCCATAAAGAAGCTGTGTGATTAGAACAAAATCAATACATTTTTTCATCTACACTCTATACGACAAAGTACTCCTATTTCACAAAGCAGTTTATCAGGGCCAACCCAGGGGAACATACAAAAGGAGTGTTCTTCTGGGACATGTGGTAGGCACATTCTTTAACATTTCTGTTTGGGATTATGATTACAAAGAGCATGCTTCTTGGTCTCAGATGACACAAGATTGAAGGTGACAAGAGGTATACTTTGCAAAATATCTGGATAAATTAGAGCAGTGAAAAGAACAAAGTATTCAAGAAGGACAAAGGCAGTGCTGGTCATTTGTAAAGGAAAATATAGACTGCATAAATATTAAATGGGAAAGGATTGGTAATCTGCAAATAGAGCAAGATAAAAGGGCCAAGAGTTTCAATGTTCATAAGTCATTATTATGCCCATGCTATTGGGAATGGAAATAGACTACTGGGATGCATTAACAGGGAAACAAGTATGCAAGAATCTATAGTTAATATTATTATTATCTACTCCCTTCATCTAATTATGAATTCTACATTTAAAAACTCTTGGAGAGAGTACTGAGAATTCTAAGAATGCTTAATGGTTTGGTCAATAAGACCTAATAGAGGGGAAATTTCAGGAATTAAATTAGAATATGTGGATTCAATGCCCTCCTCCAAATAGTAGGGAATGAAAAGAGGAAGTTATAGGCAAAAGTGTGTTTCTCAATTTCTCCTAAGAACATAAGAAAATGAGTAAAATTGGATTTCACTGAAGTATTTAACTAAATCTCTCATAAAGTAACTATGATAAGATGGACAGGTATGTAGTAAATGATATTAACCATAGTTAGAACTAATTGAAAGTTTTGATTAAGAGACTGATGGTAAAAAGGAAGAAGGATCCTTGGTGAGAGGTATGGGTGAAGGAAGTACTCTATAAAGTCTCCTTAACTCTAATGTGCAACAATTTTAGCAACAATAGAGAATGGAGGCATAAATGACATGTTTATCCAGTTTGAAAATGACATAAAATTGAGAGGAAGATTTAATACATTAAATGGTAGAATTTTATTCACAAAAGACCTTGAAAGAGTAGAATTATGGATCACATTCAATAAAAATTTAGAAGAGATAAATATAGGTTCATTCATTTAGGTTAGAATCAGCATTAGAACTAAAACTATTAGAATGTACACTTGCCTTGTACTTGACAGCTGTATCTATATAAGCAAAGTAAACTTTTTTTTAATAATTCCTTAAGTGGGTCAAGTCAGTCATTTCTATTACATTTAGGAGGATTGTGCAGTTTCCTGGCATAAACATATGCTTCTCATTGGTTGATTTGTTCGTTCATCCATTTATTTACTCATTCAACAAGTATTTTTTAATTGTTTACTATATGTCAGGAATGATGCTGGATACTGAAGGTACAAAGGTAAGGTTGAAATAGTCCTTCCTTCTGGATAGTCAGACAGAATATTGAATTAGACTATTAACATATATATGCAAATATACACATATATACAAAAATGCATTTTTTAAAATTCCTTATTCGTTATTTAAATCTTTTAGATCCTACTCGTGTCTGAGTTGCAGAAAATAAATTCTGATTCTATTTTCCAACTCAAATTGTGTAATCCATAGTGTAGAAAAATGTCCTTTTCAGACTGTGATAATCTGATTTAGCATTTTACTTATCAAAGTGGGCAAAGTGAAACAAAGGTAAGACTTAAGAAATATCCACAGTTAGGTGGTGCAGTAGATAGAGCATTTTCCCTGAAGTCAGGAGGACCTCAGTTCAAATCCAGACTCAGACACAATACATTTAACTTTGTGATTTTGCCAAGCCACTTAACTCTAATTGCAAAGAGAAAGAAAGAAGGGGAAAAAAAAAAAAGAAATAATGTGGAATCCATCTACAATCACAAGGCTCAGGATATACTCCTTTCCAGAATTTAAAGTGCATATGATAGAGAAAAATACTTTGAAGATGATATCTGAGAACTGCAGAAATTTTAAAAATCACATTAGCCTACTTATAGTTTCATCTACAGAAATGTGAATTTTGTTTATCCCCACCTGATATGGTAAGAGGAAAAGATCTTGTTGGGGTAACTAAAGTGGAATCTAAGAAAAAAGTCATAGGGATAAATGGTGGAAGAAAGATATTTCTTTTCTCTGCACTTTCATCTGCCCCTGGAAGAACAAAGTGGTCACAAAGAGGCTTTAATTTTCTCTCTTACATGCTTTCTGATAGTAAGATACCCCTCAGTCCCTGGCTAATGGATCAGAAGTGGGAAAACACTGCAAATCTCAGGATAAAACATCTCTACTCATTTTGAAATAGCATAGCATTATGTTGTCAGAGAAAAGAGTGACCCAGTCCAACAGAGGATTAAATAAATAAAAAGAAAAGCCCTTATCAAGGGAAAATCAGAACAACCCAGAAAAGGACCAGTTTGGCTTGGCAGCAGAATGAATCATTTATAAAGTAGTCCAGATTAACTGGGCCACCAAGACCAATGCTCTTTGAACTTTTGTGTGGATTGTTTCTGAGCAAAAGAATGGACATATTTGACTACAATTATATGTATATATATATGTATATGTATATATATATATATATATATAGAGAGAGAGAGAGAGAGATTAGGAAGCCCCAAGGCACATAAATTTACATGTGCCTCACTGAAATGTTACCTCAAATGTATACCTATTCTCCTTAGGGATACTGTATATTCATGAAAGAAAGTAACATTTCTATGACAGGAATGTTGCCTTCTATTTAGTAGAGATAGTGGAATCAGTTGCCTGATTTGTTAGATATAAATTATACTGATGGGGACTAGGCAGTTAAATGTATGTAATCAATCAATCAATCAATCATCCTATACTATTTCTTTCTTTCCCCTCTAGACAAACTTTCCTGATGTAAAGTGCTCTCAAGGGTTCAATTATTATTTCATTGTTGATTCTTCTTATAGCTATATAGTCAGAACTTATCTTTCTCATAAACTCAAATCTCATATTGCCTTTTAAATATCTCAATTTCAATATGTCATAAATAGATCTCAAATCTCCCCCTCTTAAACTTCTCTGTTATGTGGACTGCACCATCATAACACCAGGTACTCAGATTTACAACCTTAGTGTCATTCCCAATTCCTTACCCACAAGAAATCCTCACACATTGATCTTCACAATATTTCCTGTCATGATTTCTCAATTTATTTAGCCATCATTTTGTTCCAAATACCTCCTGCCCACAATGTTTAAATAACATTCTCTTTGGTCTCCCATGCTCAAGTCTTTCCTTTTTTCAATCTATCCTCATTCATTAGTGAAATTGTTTTTTTCTAAAGCATAAGTATAATCATTTAAACTCATTACTCCAAAAACTCCAGTCATTCCTACATAAAAAGGAAACTATAATTAAAGATGATTGAATGATTAGAATTAATTTGAAAGGTGGATGTAAAAGTTTCTCTAGGATATTTGCAAAATATCTGTTCATTAGCTAGTTTGTTTTTCACTTCCACTGAATTTATCTCAATCACTACCAAGTAGATTTGTTCTGGGAACAAGAACAAATGAACATCCCTGCTCTCAAAAACAGATAGTCTAATTGAGGAAATAGCGTGCAAAACAACTGTATACAATTAAAGAAGGTATTAACATTAAATTAATGTGGAAAACTTTTTCATTGAAGGTCACATGTTAGGCAGCAAATATCAAAGTAACAACAAATAACAAAATTCCAGAGCTCTGAGGTCATAGAAAAAATATTGCAAGCAACCAAAAAGAAACAATTCAAATGTCATGAAATCACAATTAGAATTGCACAATTCTCAGCATCCATATTAAAGGATTATTAGGATATTATATTCTGAAAGTCAAAGAAGCTAGAATGACAACTAAGAATAATCAATCCAGCAAAACCAAATATAATCCTTCAGTGGGAAAAATGGACAAATAATGAAATAAGAAGACTTCTATATATGCCTGATGAAAAGACCAGAACTGAATAGAAAATCTTACATTCAAAAGAAACATTAAAAAGCAATTATGAGGGGCAGCTAGGTGGTGCAGTGGATAGAGCACCAGCCCTAAAGTCAGGAGAATCTGAGTTCAAATTTGACCTCAGACATTTAACACTTCCTAGCTGTGTCACCCTAGACAAGTAACTTAACCCCAATTGCCTCAGGGGGGAAAAATAAACATGAAACATGAAAAGTAAACTTAAGGGACATGAAAGCATTAAACAGTTTACATTCATATGTGAGAAGATGATGAATGTAATTCTCAAGAATCTTAACATTATTGTCGCTGAAGGAGACTATTTAAGTAGGATGCATGAGTGAGAGATTTTGTTGAGATAATACCTTCCTACTCCCTCCTCCAAAAATGAAGGAGTGGGGGGATAAAAAGGATGCACTGAGTGAAGTGGGAAGAAAAGGCAAAATGGGAGGGATTTTTCACATAAAATTAGAGGAGAAAATGGCTTGAACCTCACTTTCATGGAGTTGTTTTTTTTCATGTCTTCATGGAAGATATGCATTCAGTTGGGTATAGAAATCTATATTAGTAAAATCTATATTTTTATATATAAAAAGGAGGTAATTAAGGTGGTAAGAGATATTGGGTGATGGTAAAAAGGAAGGTGAATTAAGGGAGACAATTGTCAGAAACAAAACAGACTTTTGAAAAGGACAGAATAAAAAGAGAGAGAAGGATAAACAGAAGAAAATAGGATGGCAAGGAATACACAACTATGAATAGGAATAGGATGAAGTAACCCATAAAATGAGTGTATAGAAAAATGAATTAGAATACAGAATCTAACAGCATGTTCTGTATAAGAGACACATTTAAACCAGAAATACACAAAAGAGTTAAGCCAAAGAGCAGGACCAGAATCAATTTTGATTCAGCAGAAGGAAAAAAAAGTAGAGATAGCAATCAAGATCTCAAAAAAACCAAAAGCAAAGTAGACTTAATTAAAAAGACAATCAAGGAAACTAAATTTTGCTTTAAAAAAAAGTTGCTGCTCTTCATTTTGGAAGACAACCATGACATCAGGGAAGCAATGACATAATATGGAAATGAATTGGATTTAAGTGAGGAAGAGATGTACAAAGTCACAATTTCTTCTCCAAAGTCATTTGGGTCCAATGGATATAAATAGATAAGGATGACTGGGAATGACATTGATTATAGATTCAGACCTTAGCCTTTTTAAGCTAAGGTCTTTAACAGATCTTAGTTTGATTTGCATTTAGTGATTAAGTTTAGGTAAGAAAGAAATGAGGCAAATAATGATTTTTTTTAGCCTAGACAAAAACAAAATCAACCTGAGAGAGAAAGACTCTCAGGGTTTCTAGTCAAAAGGCAAACAATTGCTTTTTAGTTTCACTTTGTGGTTATCAGAGCCCAAACAAAGACCCCAAGGAACTTGGATCTATTGTTGGCCATTCAAAGAAAACCAGAGTGATTTGGGTTTAAGTTATCATCCTTAAAAAAGAAATATAGCCTGAGAACTCCAAGTTATTTTGCAAGACTTATGCTATTCTTTTCTGCTTAAAAGTACTATGGTCAATGAAGTAATAACAAGGTCAAAAATTATAATAAATTCATTTGAGAAAGTCCTCATTTGTCAAATATATAAAGAATTAGTTGACATTTACGAAAACAGGAGCCATTTCCCAATTGATCAGTTATCAAAGCATAACAGGTAGTTTTCAGAAGAAAAATTCAAAGTTGTCTATTGTTATATAAAATACTCTGAGTCACTATTGATTAAGGAAAGCAAAGTAAAACAATTCTTCGGTACCACATCAAATCTATTAGAAATGACAGTTGTTTATAGGACAAGCAAAAATAGGTATAATCATTAATTTTTGATTGCATAGTAAAAGAGTACAATTATTTCAGGGAAAATATAAAACTATAACAATAGGGCTATAAAAGTATTCTTTCATCCAGCAATACCAGTTATAATTCAAAGCAGTCAAAAAAAATTTTAAAAGGATTATTGTGACATGAATGTGATGAGATACTGTTTGCTATAAGAAACAACAAAAGAGTGGTTTCTTAAGAACATAACAAGAATTATATAACTGATGCAAAGTGAAGTGAAAAGAACTGGGAAACCACTGTGCATGGTAACAACAATGTTGTAATGATGATCAACTATGAAAGACTTGACTATTCTGATCAATATGATAATCGAAGACATTTCCAAAGGATTCATAATGAATGTCATCCACCTCCAGAGAGAGAAGTGATGAACTCTGAGTATAAAGGGAAATATAATTTTCTCATTTTTGTGCTTTTTTATGACATAGCCAATATAGAAATATATTTTAGATGATTTCATGTGATAATTGATACTTTCTCAGTATGATAGGCAAGGTGTGGAAGGCATAGAAAGAATCTGGAACTCAAAGAAAAATATTAATAATGATAAAAATGTTTCTATCTTCATAATTTGATATATTAAGAAGTTCATGGGAGTTGTATGTTGCTATTTTCAGATATATATTCAAAATTGAGATGATAAATAATCTAGTTGTGCCTTCAAATTATCTGTATTAGCTATTCATATGGAGTAAATATACCAAATGATTGCCAAGTCTCAAATCATCTCCTTTGTTATAAATATAATTCTACTGAGATTACCTTTGTTATTCTCTACAAAAAAAAAAATCCATTATTAACTTGTCTAATGAAATGGATAAACTCTTCATTTCCTCAAAGGAAATTTTTAAGTATTCTAAAAGCAATTTCTGAAACATGATTCTCTGACTATAGAAATAGGTCTGTACTTTATCACCCTGCTAAATAGGACAGGAATAAAACAGCCACTTGTTTCTAGGACTTAGATACCCATGATAGATGAGTTGATTCTAAGATCATTACAGAGATAGAAAAGGCCCACGCAAGAAATTATAAAGGGAGAATGGTTCTTCCCTCTTTGAAAGACATTGTTTTTGTAATCTTCCAGTTTTCTTTTGGACTTTAAATTGGGAAAAAGGGAATTTCTTTCACCTAACTTTATGAACAGTAATGATGGCTATCATCACCTGGTGACAACTGTGCTTATCTGAGCCTGAAATTAGACCTCAAAGTCTTTATCTGTTTTGTTTTGTTTTGTTTCTTCCTATATTATATTCCTTTCCTTGATCACATGAACCCTAATAGCAATCTTAAAGAAAAGAAATCATAGCCTCCTAAATTTCACAACTCCAGTTTCCCAGTATATTTTAGTTGCCCAGCAAGAAATGCTTATTGTAACTTCATTTTAAAAGGTTTTAGATTCAGATTGTCTAGTCTTAGAAAAGTTTTAATCCCTATAAGACTTTTTCTTTTGCTCTTTAGTTCATTCTCCTCAGAATTCTATATGAAAGATTTTAAATTAGTTATGATTCCTATTTAAATTGTTTTTCAAAAGGTTCATTCTAGGAAAGGTCCTAAAAATAAATATTAAAAAATGCAACACTTGAATTATTTTCTTTATCACAAAAGAAATACAAAAGGTAAAAATTCATTTATTCTAGTTTTCCAAGATTCTCTGCATCTGTAGAAACGGAAATTAACCTGGGTGAATAGTAAGTATATATTAAACCTTTGTGAATTAGATGTCTTTTTTTTGTTTCATTCTCCAGTCTTTGTTTTTGCTCTTGTTCCTTCACTCATATAGCTAACTTCTCCTATTGGTAAGTTCTTCCTGGAACCTCCATTTTGAAGAACAGCACAGAGATGTCATTCTTCATCTTCTGGATTTTACTACCATGACTCCCACATAATTTTCAGCTCCCTTTTAAGTGTTTTCTGCCCTCCATTACAAAGCTTCTTCAGGACAGGGATTGTCTTCCTTGCATTTATATACCCAGTACTGGGCACATCTTGTACCTGGCACAGAATAAGAGCTTACTAAATCCTGATTATTTTGTTGACTTGATTTTTGTTTTCACATCACAGATAGTTCAAGATTTATCCCAATCCACTCCTCCTTCATTCCACTGGAACTGAACCCTCTTTTCAGACAAAGAAACTTTTTCTAAGAGAAATTTGAGCTCTAAAAAACAATAAATAAATAATAACTGTGGAAAACATAAAAAAAACTCTCCTCAGGAAAATAAATGACTATAGGGCAAAATATTTATTTTTTTCAAATATACAAAAAGAAAGTTTTCAGCATTCATTTTTGTAAGACTGTTCAAAATTTTTCTCTCGTCATCCCTCCCAAAGACAGCAAGCAATCTGATATAGATTAGACACACATAATCCTTTTAAACATATTTCTGTATTTGTCATATTATGGAAGAAAAACTAGACCAAAAGGAAAAGGAAAAACCACAAGAATGAAAAAGCAAACAAAAGAAAAAGGATGAAAATACTATGCTAAGATCAACATTCAGTCTCCATAGCGCACACTCTCTCTCTCTCTCTCACTCTCTCTCTCTCTATGGATGTAGATGACATTTTCATCCCAAGTCTATTGGCATTGTCTTGAATCACAGCACTGCTGAGAATAGCCAAGTCTATTTCAATTGATAATCATATAATTTTGCTGATATTGTATACGATGTTCTCTTGGTTCTGAATATATTTTCAAACAGTTTTTTGATCTCATAATCCCTCACCTCTGTCAAGAAAAAAGTTTTTTAGTATGTAATTTGAAGTATTATTGTCATTGTGTATATTGCTCTATGATTTTGTTTATTTTCTATTACTTCATATTGTCTTTCTCATGCTTTTCTGAATTTGTCATATTCATATTTTATTGGACTATAATATTTCATTACATTCACATATCACAATTTGTTTAGCTATTCCCCAATCAATGACCTATTTTATCCCAGTTCTTTACTATGAAAAATTCTGGTAAAATTTTTTTTTGGATATCTGAGACCTGTCACTCTGCCCTCTTCAACTCATTGAAATATAGAACCTAGTAGTAGGATTGTTGTTTTAAATGTTTTAAGGAGGTTAGTGACTTTTTCACTTAGGTACACATACTTGCCAGATTATACATTCGCAGTTTTACTATATCACAAAGATATGTCATATTTAATTCTCTAAATTTATAACTTTGAATTACTTAGAGCTAGTTAGTCACAGAAATTGTGTAGGGATTTGCTTAGTTGTCTTGGGAAGTATCAAATCCTTATTATAAAATGAAGGTAATGGTGGTCACTATGTATTATAGTTTGGAATCTTTAGGACCATATTATGTGACTCTAGAGTATAATATATTCTAAGGTCTTAAATCTGTAGTGTTAATATTTTATGAATATTTTATTTTATAAGTTATAAGTTATGAGTTTTCATAACCCATGAAAAGACCTTAGAGGTACATAATATTGAATGGCTGCTTATGAAGGATTATACACATATTTGAAAATTTTGTAAACAGGAGAGCCTAAAGAGAAAATTGACTTTAAAAAATGCTACACTGAGAGATGGCTTAGTACTACCACTAGATAGTTGTGAAATCTCAGAAAAGTTACATCATTTTTCTGTTGTTTTTGACTCATATGTCAAAATCCTAAATAATAATATTCTCTCTATTTCTGTCTCTCTGTCTCTGTCTACTTGTCTTTTCCTCTCTGTTTCTCTCTTTCTGTATGCTTGTCTCTCCCTCTCTATCTCTCTCTGTCTCTTTTTGTCTCTCCCTCTCTGTCTCTCTCTTTCTGTCTTTTTGTCTCTCCCTCTCTTTCTTTGTCTTTCTCTGCCTCTGTCTCTTGGTTTATCTATCCCTAGACCACATCCTTTATATTTCTGTATTTCTTATATTTCTAGTCTCAGTTTTCATCAAATCTTGGCTTCTAAGGCTGAACTTTCCCAATCTGACCCATCTAAAATTAACTAAGATCCAATTAAGATATGTTTAAATTTTGGAGGAATATCTGGTAGGTTGGTCAGGGAATGAATGCCTTTCCTCTCAGCCTGGTAACAAAGAGACAAAATAGTCAGCTCTAGTAGTATTCTTAGTCACATACTTTCAATATGTGCTTCCAGACATTCTTTTACCTGTATATTATTGGTTATTTCTGCATGCAATGACTTTGTTCTCTGCGCTGCTGAAAATATTCTATAATGAAACATTCCAAGACAAATAACACGTTCTTGGTGTCAAATTTTGTGACCAAAATAAATGAACGTAATTATCTCATTCAAGTTCTATGAGAATGGGCTGGTAAAATAAAAGTGAAATGGTCCAACATGGCTTTTTGCAAAATAATAGTTGTTCTCTTTCACTTAAATTGTAAATCTTGGTACTGTGAGAACCTTAACATATTGATGTTGGGAACTTATTACTCCTCTCACTGAGTCAACAATCAGTCAAGAATGAGTCAGGTAGGGGAAGATCTTCAAAGTTTTTGGCCAACTGACTGGAAAAAGCCCACTTGACTCCATCCAAGGTGAGCAATGATCTATTCTCGTAGGTAGATTTAATGGGAGTGATCCCATTCTTTTGTCCTATAGTGTGTGACTTTCACTCTTCAGGAGAAAACTTCCTCCCAGGAAGATCAGTGATCTAGCAGCTCAGAGGGACTTTCCTATATACCTGTGAGTACAAACAGCTCCAAGTCCTCTTGTCCAATACTATACCTGGTCTTAGGCATTTGTACCTGCCATTATAATAAACACATAGCATGTGTTCAGCAGCACTCTTGACTGGACCTGAGCTCATTCATTAAAAAGTCACTTTCAACAATGAATAATAGTCAGTGTTCTATCCCCAGAAGGGTCCTGAGGAAAACAGAATGTTTTGAAAGAACATGCCATTTTAAGATTCCTCTTTGCTTCTCTGTACTCTAGCCTAAGAACAATGCTTTATATACTGGCTTAGAGTGCCCATAGTACACTCATGAGAGGCAGTTTGTCAAAAAGAATAGAGGGCTAAGCTTAGAGGCAGGAAGGTCTGAGTTCCAAGTCCTGCTTTTGACACATACTTATGTGACCATGGAAAAGGCAATTTGTCTAGTGAGACTTATGAATAAATTTCTCTCATACAAATCAAACAAAAGTAGTTTACTTTTAAGGCAGCTATCTAGATGTATGAAATTTTAGATCCAGATTTTTAAAGTTCAACATAACTCAGCTTCCACTCAAGGCTGTCCATCTGGTTTTTTCCTGCTGTGTGTATGCAGAGGGAAACAACTCCAAATTGATGGAGGCAATGTTGAATGTAAGCTACGGACTTCCAAAAGGAACTTCCTTGTTGGGTTGGGTCAAAATAAATTTGGGAGACACATAGAGAGAAATACTTTGGCATGGCAGACATGCCATGGGAAGCCAGACTCTTGATATCACTGGATTTATTTGAAAATCTAAAGATTATTGAAAATGGACACTCCTGGGTAAGATTGTTCTTTGTTTCATTATTTGAGCTAGAATCTTATTTACTTCACTCCCTTTCTCTTGAAAAAGAATGTTATACATTTCATGTTTTTATTTTGTATCTTCTAATCTGTATAACTTCTCTGACCTGTTTCCTATTTTGCTTAGGTAAAATGAGTATATTGCTATTTTATATTTGTGACATCTTTTGCATAACTAGATTTAAACTGGTTATTGCTAAGAACTATCTCTTCTGTAAGAGTAATCATAGAAACAACTTTTATTCTGTATCTTTCTCCCAATATTTGAGTTGTGATAAATAGATAAAGTTTTAATTGAATGTGCCTCTCAGATACTGTAGGAAAAAATGCCTAGTCTTGATTATGATTTAGGGTTATATAACTTCCTCATTTCCAGTATGCATTGCTATCTGAAATTATACCTATTGTTCAACTGAGTTCTCAGATAAGAAAGCTGGTTTAGGAATATAAATTGATCATCAATCAGTCAGCTCTGTTTTGCTGGACGAACAAAATTACTGAACTATAGACATAGTCTATGACCTAAAATAACTTTTAGTATAGCCAGGGG
This sequence comes from Sarcophilus harrisii, assembly GCF_902635505.1. Lineage (NCBI taxonomy): Eukaryota > Metazoa > Chordata > Mammalia > Dasyuromorphia > Dasyuridae > Sarcophilus > Sarcophilus harrisii. The sequence goes on from NC_045428.1 coordinate 111,558,083, forward strand.
AAAATCAGCTGAATTAGGAGTATATGGTATATGATAAAATAGAGATCAAAGTGTAGTTCTTGATTCTGCATTTTTGTTGTTATCCTCCTGGAGACCAAAACCCTCTAAAGTCATAGATCATAAGATTCAGAGCTGGTAGGAACTTTTAAATTTATCTGGCCCACTTATCTCATTTTTTCAAATAAGAAAATTGAGGTCTACATAGTGTTATGTTGCTCACCTTAAGTTATGTGTGATAGTGGGAAGTTTAAAATCAAATCTTCTGACTCCAAATCCAGCATACTTTCCAGTGTATTAAACTATAATGCCTATTTTTTTCCTTTGTCTTTCCTTCTCTCCCTCAACATGCAAATGTCCACACAGATCTAAACATACAAGAAGGCAGTGATATAGTGAGGTTCCTGGGTACTCAGACCTGTGAGAGTAGTTCTTAGAATGTTAAAAGGAGTTAATTAATCAGGCCTGTAGTACCTCTTTTGCCCATCTCACACTCATTTCAGAGTGTTTTAAAATGTTAAAATGAATGAATGGAGAAAATAAACACAATAAATAAGTCACATTTGAAGTGACAGGACAAGAACATGTAGGTAGAGGTAGGGAAATAAACAAATCAAAAATAATGGCATTCACCCTGAGTGCATATTGATACCAACATAAATTATAATCTCTATTATGTCCATGAAGTGTTAATTAAAATTCTGCCCTACACAGCATTACATACAGCATGTGTGTAAATGTTAGTGCTAACACATTTTACTGCAACTAATTTATCACCTTCAAAATCAACTGTGTATTTGTTATATTCTGTACAAGTAAAGGAACACAAGAGGCAGATTAGGGTTTCCCGTTAAATCACCTTGGCTCATGTGAGACTTAAAAAAACTAAAAGAAAACAAAAAACTTTTGTGTATATAGAATTATAGCATTTAAGGCTAGAAGAGATGTTGGAGATCAACATCAAACCCTCACTATTTTATAGAGAATGAAATTGAGGCTCTTAAAGGTGATTTGCTGCATCTGCAGCATAGGCGCTAGTTTTGCTTCATCTATAGTGCCTGGCTATATTGTGTATCCTGCCACTTACTAATGTGGGATCAGTTTAATCACTTTGTGGTCTTCATTAATAACTTTTAACCTACACTGACTTTATTTCTGTCACCTCCTTTAAGTGTTTTCATTGCCCTTACTTTGGTGCATCTCTTTTTGAAAAATTAGGAACTTGGAATTTTAAAAAAAACTGTCAATTTTAATGTTTTATTGTGTTGATGACCAAGTAATTCAGAAATCTAAATGGAAATGTTTGTAGTATTTTTAAAACATTTCTGTCTTTTGTTTTCTTTTATAAACTTTTATGTGTCTCAACAATTTACTAATAAACCGGAAAATTAATCATATTAGTATTTTAGAATATAAATTCATTTTGTAAAATATCAAAGAGTATGATGGTGAAAAAATACAAGAATAAAAATTATGTCAATTCTCAAAACAGCAAAACAGAACCTAAGCAGAGAATATTTGGTTGCAGAAATTTTGATGATACTCATCCTAAGAATATTTTAGCTTGAAACTGGAAAGACAAAATTTCACCAAAATGGAAGCTATATGTCTGTGTTTGCATAGTGATCTTAGTAACAGTGGAGTTGAACGCTCCTCATTTCAGTACCAAAGTGTTTTAAGAAGTATACATGTTAGCTAAGAACATTAAGTCAAGAATAGTGATTGAACCAAAAATACACTACAAAGAAATGTGATGAAATGTACATAATAAAATGTACACAATATAGAGATTTTAAAGTTATTTCAAATATTAATAAAAACCAAGAATTGGAGAGGCGGGAGAATAATTGATTGCAAAACCCCTCTAATGAAAATGCAAATTAATTCAACTCTGAGGTGCCTCTTCACATCTCTCAGATTTGCTAAAATGACAGGAAAAAATAATGATAAATGTTAGAGAGTATGTGGGAAAACTGGAATACCAGGACATTGTTGGTGAAGTTGGGAACTAATCCTATCATTCTGGAGAGCAATTTGGAACTGTGCCCAAAGGGCTATCAAACTATGCATACCCTTTGATCCAGCAGTGTTTTTACTGGGGTTATATTGCAAAGAAATCATAAAGGCACTCACTCACATGTGCAAAAATGTTTGTGGCAGCCCTTTTTGTATTCACAAGAACCTGGAAACTGAAGGGATGCCCATCAGCTAGAGAATGTCTGAATAAGTTATGGTATATGAATGTTATAGAATATTATTGCTCTATAAAAAATGATCAGCAGGATGATTTCAGAAAAGCCTAAAGAACTAAAGTGAAGTGAGTAAAACCAAAAGAGCACTGTGCACAACAAAATTATTTAATGGGCAATTTTAATGGATGTGGCTCTTTTCAACAATGAGGTGATTGAAGCCAGTTTCAATGGTCTTGTGATGGAGAAAATCATCTGCATCCATAGATAGGTCCATGGGGACTGAATGTCTATATACTGCAGTATAGTATTTTCACCTTTTATTATTGTTTTGCTTGTTTTTTATTTCTCATTTTTTTCTTTTTGATCTGATTTTTCTTGAGCCACATGATACATGTGAAAATGTATTTAGAAGAATTACACATATTAAACATATAATGGATTACTTGCTGTTTCAGAAAGAAGAGTGAGGAAAGGGAAGGAGAAAATTTGGAGCAAAAGATTTTGCAAAGGTGAATGTCACAAACTATCTTTGAATATATTTTGAAAAATAAAAAGCTATTATAAAAAAAAACCTTTAATGAAGTGGACAAGAACTCATCCATGACTACTAATTTCTATATAATTTTACATCATGTTTTCATGTAACTTGCAAAGGCCTCCCCTCCAGGTTTTATAACATTGAGAGAGTATCAATGAAACACACAAAACTTAAATTATTAGATTATGTCTTTGTGTTTCCATATGGTCAACTCTCTTTCTTTCCCATTGTATATTTCTTAAATGGCATCCTTTGCAGCACTTTATTCAATATCTATTCTTCAGAGACTTTAATTTTACATGCTTCACAAATATAAATACAATGGGAAGAATAATGTTTAAAAGATGTGCCTTTTGTTTCCCCTTCTCCTTCGGTGGAGACAGTATAATTAAAGAAACAACAATTTTGCAGTGGCTTTCCAGTTTACTCTTTTCAGTTCCAGGTCCAATCTATTGCCCATTTGCCTTGTCTAATCAACACAGATAAATAAATAGATAGATATAAGTAGACTTGATAGTCATTGTCAAGATGATAATTAATTGCCAACAATTGTGTAGATAGTTAGACTAAATTTTCATAGTAATTATGTAGCTCACATAGCAAGATTTATAGGATTTGGTTCAATAAATACAATGCCATAAATTTATTGGAGTCTTTGGAAGAATTTACCATTAAAACAGTATCCTTCTCTGCTTAGAAATCTTCACTAGACCTATTTCATGATATTGGCAACCAAATTTGACAAGCATATATACACCTTTTACTTTTGTCTTATTTTATAATTAATAATTGGGTCATAGGGAAACAGGACCATAGCTTTTGTTTTGTTTTCCAAGAAATCCAGTATAATTATAAATAAAAATTTGGGACACTGTGTTGTAAGAAAGCCTTAAAGGTAGCATTTTGTTCTGCTACATTAAACACTCTTAAAATAGTCCATAAATATTAAGCATTGTGGGATCTTAATGTCTATATTTTAGTCAAATATGTGACGATAATATTCTATTGAATATAAACTTGGAGATCCTACTGTTTCTTATTAATTTTTCCTTCAAAAATGCTATCAGTGCTTGGAAGAATGATTTTTCTCACATTTTTAAATACAGATAAAGATAGACATATGACTATAGATAATTGTGGTTCTTTTTATTTTTGAAATCTTTTGATTTTTTTAATAACTAGGCTCAGGGGTTTGACTATACATTTGCTAAATTGCCTTACTTCAATCACCATGTAAATTGCTTCCTTTGTGTAGACTTCATTGTATTCCTGTTGATCTTCCTATTTTGTTCTCTATGGTACCATTTCTGCTTGCTTTATAAATACATCTAGGTTGAGAGTCCAAATCTGATAGTCCCACTGCTATTAGTGATGAAAACCTATTAAAAATGTCACTACAAATCTTTTTCATTTTCAATCCGTTTTTGTTGTTCATATTTACTCCTTAAATAACTTTAGGATTACTTTTAGTAACTGGATCTCTCTGCTTTCTTGAGCTTTTTAAAAAATTCTGTTTCTCACTTTTTATGAGAAAATACTGCTCATAGTCTTCTACCATCCTCCTTTGTAAGGTTCTACAAACACATTTTTATTCTAAACTAGTATTCCTTTGTATATGACTGGTGAGAGGAATGTTTAAAGCTCTTTTGATTTCATCATTAGGGACATAATTGCTAGCATTTATAAGTGCATATGCTAGGCACTTTACAAATATTATCTCATTTGATTTTTACAACAACTCTGGGAGGTAGGTGCTGTTATTATCCAAATTTTGCAATTGAAGAAACTAAGGCAAATAGAGAGTAAAAAAATTCCTCAAGGTGGGGGTGGAGCCAGGATGGCAGAAAGTAGACACATCTCTAGCTGAGCTTCTTCCAGCTTCCTTTACTCACCTTAATCATCCATTCTCTTAATCATCAGCAGATTAAGCCTCTGAACTGGTTTTGAAGTCATAGAACCCACAAATATTTGAAGTACAAGAAATTTCCAGAAGTAGGTACTTTGGAAGAACTTCAGAAAAGATATGTTTAAATCAGGTAGGGGTAGAGGCTGCTGAGCTCAAACTACAGGTCAGGGAGCTCAGGGCAAAGAGCTGGGGTGGGGAGGCAGGGTTTTGCAGCTTCTAAGCACCTGGATATTTATGGTCAGGCTTATAGGCTACTCTGTCCTGGTTATAAACCAGTTGTCCAGCAGATTTGCTGTGATTCAAAAGAAATACAAAAGGCAAATTGTGAGCCACTGAGCCCCAGAAGAACTGGGATCTACTTGACCACCTAGCAATGGATATCAATCAACAGCACTGGCCCTGGGGCAAACTAAAGTGGCTGTTGCCCCTTTGCCTTAAGAGCAGACCTCAATCCTTAAAAAAATGAGCAAAAAAAGCAAAAAGAACACAAAAAGGACAGCTTTTATGGAAAAAGAGAACAGAACTCAAACCCTGTGTAAACTAAAGGAAAGTCAGCTCCCAATGAAACCCCAAAGGGTGACATGAGGTGGTCCCCCTTTCACAAGGCTCCCTTGGAAGAATTCAAAAAGGATCTTAAAAGAGAGTTAAAAGAAAAATGGGGAAAGGAAATGAGATTTTTGAAAGAGTGTATGGAAAATGAAAAACAGAAGTTATCTGAAGAAATTTTTTTTTAAAAAATAGATTTGATGAAATGGGAAAACATGTAACTGTACAAAATCGATTCAATGAAATGGAAAAAGCATACAATTCCTTACAAAATAGACATGAAAAAGAAACCAATTTATTGAACAGCAGAATTTATGAAATGGAAAAAATGCAATGAACAAAATACCCTATTTAAAAGTTCAATTGGTCAAATGCAAAAGGAGATAAAAACGTTAACTGAAGAAAATAATTCACTAAAATTAGAATTAAATGGAAATTAATGACTCAATGAGACTTCAAGAATCAGTTAAACAAAACCAAAAAAAAATAAAAAAATAGAAGAAAATGTCTAAATATCCTCATTGGAAAAACAACTTTCATAGAAAATACATCGAGGAGAGACAATTTAAAAATTATTGAATTTGCTGAAAACCAGGATGAAAAAAATGAGCCTAAACATGATCTTTCAGGAAATCATCAAGGAAAACTTCCTGAATTTCTAGAACCAAAGGGTAAAATAGCCATTGAAAGAATTCACCTTCAGAAAGAGACCCCAAAATGAAAACTCCAAGGAACATTGTGGCTTAATTTCATAATTATCACATGAAGGAGAAAATATTGCAAGCAGCCAGAAAGAAACAGTTCAAATATTGAGGAGTCACAATTAGGATTCCTATTGATCTAGAAGTTTCCACTTTCAAAGATCAAAGGCCATGAAATCCCATATTCCAAAAGGCAAAGGAACTTATATTGCAGCCAAGAATCAACTATCCAGCAAAAGTGAGCATCATATTTCAGGGGAAAATATGGACATTTAATGAAACAAGGAAATTTCATCTATTTTCTGATGAAAAAAAGTACCATAGATAATGAAGTAATATCAAAACTAAATATATATATACCAAGTGATATAGCATCCAAATTCCTACAGGAGAAATTAAGAGAACTTCAAGAAGAATTAGACAACAAAACTAGACTAGTGGGGGATTTCAACCTTGCTCTCTCAGAACTAGATAAATCCAATCACAAAATAAATAAGAAATTAAGGAGGTAAATAGAATCCTAGAAAAGTTAGGGATGTTAGACTTTTGGAGAAAATTGAATGGAGACAGAAAGGAACCTGTAAAGGGCTGAAACTCTTGAGTTAATGCACTGAGGTCAGACAACTGAGCACTTAAAGCTAACTACCGATTGGACAATACTCTATAAGCATATGCTTGGAAAATGGCCCTTCCACTATTCTGCGCCAGCTTGATAATTGATAAATAAAAACCAAGAACTTTTGTTTATCCTGACTCTGGCTGATTCTAAGGTATTCAGGGTGCTAACTAGGTCCTCACAGGAACCAACTTTTTTCTCTCAGCAGTACATGGAACCTATACAAAAATTGACCATGTATTTGGGCATAAAAACTTCAAAATCAAATGCAAAAAGGAAATGCATTTTTTCTCAGATCATGATGAAATAAAAATTACATGCGATAAAAACAAATGCCAGGGGAAAATAGACCAAAAATTAATTGGAAACAAAATAATCTAATTATAAAGAATGAGTGGGTAAAACAACAAATCATAAAAACAATCAATAATTGTATCCAAGAGAATGACAATAATGAAACAACATATCAAAATTTGTGGGATGCAACCAAGGCATTTATTAGGGAAAATTTTGGATCTCTAGATGCTTATTTGGATGAAATAGAGAAAGAGAAGGTCAATTGGGCTTACAACTAAATAAAGCTTGAAAAAGGTTAAATTAAACCTCCCCAATTAAATAGTTAATTTGATTAGAAAAAGGAAAGAAGAAAATCAAACTGTTAGTCTCAAAAATGAAAAGGGAGAACTTTCCACCAATGAAGAGCAATTAGAGTAATTATTAGGAGTTATTTGAACCAACTATGTCAATAAATTTGATAATCTAAGTGAAATGGAAGAATACCTACAAAATTTTTTTTATTTGTGTTCACTACCTTAAGCTTCCTCCAGTTTTTTTTCCCCTGATCCATACAAATATATTTTTCATTGTTTTCACCTTTGCATTAAATTTTAATTATTTTTTTTTTCTGAGGCAATAGAGGTTTAGTGACTTTCTTAAGTCACACAGCTAGGAAGTGTTAAGTGTCTAAGTCTAGATTTGAACTCAGGTCCTCCTGACTTCTGGAGCTGCCCCACCTTTGCATTAAATTTACAAATTACTGAAGTATATGTTAATATAATTTGGCAATGCAATTGAGGTCCTCATAAAATTTTCCATATTTTTATTTGCCACAATAAATGTTAAATAAAACATATTACAATTTTTTCACAATTTTTTTTTGGCAAATACTTCTGATGATCATCATAGTAACATATAGCCAAATGTCATTGACATGACATTTCCTCTTGAAAAAGCATGAGTTGTACTAGTAGAGGTTTAGAGATCCATTATTATATCCCATAGAGATTCACATTTATTATAAAGTGTGTGGATAATATGTTGGATAATATAAAAATCATCTGGTTAACTCCATTGCTATCTGGTTCCTAATCTATTAATTACTTTTGTATAATTAGGTGTTATTTATTGAATTTATATAACTTATGAGTGCAACCATGAGAAGCCATACAACATCTCTGGTTCCTAGTCAGTAAAATGATAAGGTTGGACTAATTTACCTTCAAAGTCATTTCCAGCTTTCAAGTTTAATGTGGATTATATTGTAGAAGAAGCAATATCAAACACAATCCCAGAAATATTTAAACAAAAATTAATTAATTAATATATGAATATGAATAATAAATAAACAGTTAAATAGATGAATGAGTAATAAAGAAACACAATGAAATAGGTGAATAAATAGAAAAATAATTTTGGAGTAGTTAGAGAAGACTGTCTCTACTAAACTCAACCCATGTCAGAATTTTTAATGAAGTAGGTATTTAAGGCTCACCAAGTGAATCTCCTCAGTTACTTGAATGTTTCTGTATTACATACAAAATAATTCAAAGACTAGTAAATTGAGATTCACATCTCAGATATAAAAATAGATTTTTCCAATGTCTAATAGCAATCAGTGTATATAAACTGACCATTATGATTTGTTGTATATTCCTATTTTCTTTCTCTTCTGCTTTCATTCTTTTATTTTGTCTATTTAAAAGTGAGTGTTTTTGGGCCAGAACTCTGAACTTGAAACAAAGGATTCTTATAAGGTACTAAGTCAGTAGAATTAATAGAGACAATAGTTATCTAATTTAACATGGTTCAGTATGACTGATGGAATCCTACAAGGAGATGTTATGAGCCAGAACTTGAAACAAGGTACTAAGTGGAATTGAAGAGACAATGGTTAAATCTAATTTAGCATTGATTTAATCCTACAACAAATGGTTTCCTAGTGATATAATGATTGGTGTGTACTTAGTGTACAGCATATAAGCAAGAAGCTCTCAGGGTCAGAAAAGGACAAGAGCACTAGAAGCTCTCGGAGGCTGAGACAGATTCATTCCATCTTCTACCTTTGTTGTGGTTGGAGCCTGAAGCACAAACCCTTGGAAGTCGGGGAGATTCAGAAGCCAGAGAAGGCAGGTGGGAGCTTAAGCTCTGGAAACCAAGGCCAGACTGAAAGGCTCTCCAGAAAGCTGCTCAGCCCCAGGAAGGAGATAATAAAGGATCTGGACTATAAGAAAGCCACCCAGGCCTCAGGAAAGGAGACAAGATTTTGAAAGAGACAATAAAAGATTTGGACTTTTATAAAAAAAAAAAAAAAAAAAAGATTTGGACTTTTAACACTTGGCTGTACTTGTGGTAATTACTGAACTGAAACGAAGACTGCCTCCTGAGACCCCAAGAAAACATCAACAGAGAACATTACATTTTAGAGTGAACATTACAAATGAGGTTGTTATTTTAATATTACTTGAATAAATACATTATTTTTTTAAAGTTTTCATTACATTTTCAATTCTCTCAGTTTCCTAATTTTTAAATTTACAATTACTTACTGTATAAACTGTGCAACTTTTATTTTCAGTTTCTTTTACAAATTTATAAATCCTTGCAATATAAAATATAAATGAACAGTGTTAGTCATTTATTTTGATATTTCAGTTTTAAAATAGCAATTAAAATGTTAAAACACCTTGTAAATAACAATGAGTTAATTTCCATTTTAAAAATACTATAATTTATTTTTCTTTAGTATGATATTTTAGTAATTATGATCTTTTAAAACACTATAAACTCCAGACATCTGGGGCTACTTATATACATAATCAGTTCACTGATCTAGGGTAGAGGGAGCCCAATTCTTCTGATATGGAAGAAAGTAAGCGTGAAATATCTTTTGAAGCAAATTTAAGAGTGTTTCTGCCTCACCACAACAGGTGCATATGAGTAATCTACCTTTTGTAAACTAGCAAAACAGATGGTTGCCTAGCATAGCAATGGATAGCAACACAAGAGAGAAACCTTGCTAAAATCAAAACACTTTCCATGTCATTGTTCTATTTTAAGAATATTTAGAGTTCTTGAATAGCTTTGGACAGACTGTCAGGTAGATGACAATGCTCTTTAAGATCTCTTATCATTTCTTTGTCTACCACACAAAGATATATAAAGCCAAGGCTGAATAAATAATCATAGGCTCATGGAGATCTTAGTTTTGTCTTTTTTCATTTTTAAAATAAGTAAATCCAAAGAACTTCAGTAATTTACCTGAAGTCATAGAACAAATTAATGGCAGAATTTACTGCCAATTAGCTTTAATCTAGAGATTATGCTGACTGTTTTCTATATATCCATACTTTTCTCCAGGAAACAGCAATGTTCAAATTAGCTTAAAGAATGAAATTTCAAGTTCTTGAAGGGAAGATTTTCTCCCTTATGATGGAGAGAGAGAAGTTTTCATGGTGTAGTGGATAATGAATCAGTCTCAAAGACAAGCTTCAAGGTTCCCATTCCTGCCCCATATTGGCTGCATGACTCTGAGAAAGTCATTTCTCCAGTTAATTATCTAAAGTTTTCTAAGTTGAAAATATGCTTACCTGTTGTGTCAGGCAATTTCCTCACCCAGGATTTTTTTTTTAACCAGTGAAATCATAGGTGAATTTTAGATAAAGAACTGGATAATAGAGCCTGTTCTTTTATTTGATTTTGAGTTGGAAAATAACCTTAAGAAAATTTCATTTGATTTTCTTAATTTTTTTTTACAAATAAGGAAACTGAGATATGGAGAGCTTTAAGTGATAATCAAAGCCACATCATAAGTTCATCAGGGAATCAATATCACAACCCTGGTCTTTCCAGATGAAAATACTGCATAATTGCTTTTTAATAAAAAAAAAATCACAGAAAATATGTAAATTTATTTCTAAGCTACATTTTTGGCATCTTGGAATAGTATATACTATAAATAAAGTTTATTGAAGTGTCAAATCTATTATATATTCATCGATCATTTACAGCTATCTGCTTGAACCTAATGCTTTATCCTATTTAGACTAGCTAAGAAATAAAAAAGAGTTTGGGAAAGTGTTTGTTTTTGTTTAGAAAGATGACTTAGAAATGGAATGAATTAACTCATCATACTGCTGTACTCTTTCTTCTGAATATTCCAGGAGTGAAAGGGAATGCCAATTACTACTATCTATTCATAAAATCCTGAAAATGTAAAGATTGAAAATACCTTAGAAATTATCATGTTTATCTTCAATCAGTCTGATGTGTAAATTTTCTATCTCTGACAGATAAAAATCCCAACCTCAATCTGGTGACTTTTCATTAAAACGATCATGTCACAGGGATATGACTCAAGAATATTAAGATTATTTATTCAAGGAGGATCAAATGTATTGCTATTAATTCATGTCATTTTATTAAATGGTGTAAAGTGTCCGGCACATGATAGGAGATATATAAATGCTTAGGAAGAGAGGAGTCAGAGAAGGAGTCATAGTAGAAATAGAAGTAATATTAGTAATATTAATAGTCAAAGTAATTCAATTGAATCTATTCTTTAATTCAAGGAACATTTATTACCTATTTTGTGCTAGCTTCAGAGATACAAAGATAAGAATGAAATCATCCTTGCCTTCAAAAAGCATATATTCTTATAAAAATTTTTCATGATGTTGAGTCCAAGGTATTCACAAAACATCTGTAATTGTGTTCAAGTTGAAATATAGACCCATGATTTATCTCTTGATTTACTAAAAATAATACCCCTTATATTATTTCTATCCCTGTCATATTTTCTATTATCAGACTTCTGCAGGGCTCATGTACATTTGGAACATTCTTTTTACTGGGTAAAACAGGATTCATATGACCTGTGAAGGATTGCAAGTAAAATGAAGTATACATCATTTAAACTGCATTTTCCAGAACACTTTGCCTCCCTTATGTTGCCAGTATAATGGATGCAGTGGTATGTAGATGCTTGGAGACTTTTCTCCTGTGGCCAGTCCTATATTTATCATCTATATTGTCACTGGATACACAAGGTCTGTGAACTTTGTAAGAGGATTTCTGCCTAGAGAGCTATATTTTATTTTTCTGCTAAGATTATCAGTTTAAGAATGACAAAATGGCTTCACTATGAGTTCAACAGTAGTTTCAAAAATGAGTCTCTCTTCTTCTCTGCCTTAACGGACCTGATGTTGTAGCTTTTTCTCAGTGGTTATTCTTTCTGTATAGAGATGAAAGCCCCAAAGACTTCTTTGGTCAATTTTTACTTAGGGTACTTTTAAATGAATAGACTGGGCCAGGCAAAGGGCATGTTTGCTGTCTGCATTAGCTAAAAGGATGCATGAAGAAGCTAGTGCCAAGCTATGAACATATTTATACAGTGCAGTGGAGCAGTGTCATTGCCTTTGCTTTCTGAGACTTTGTCAATTAAGTTAATTATAAAGGTCACTGCGATGTTTCCTGAAATCACAATGAAGCATATTGCAAATTGGACTGTCAATCTTCGCTTTATCATTCAGTATGCATTTACATGAAGGATAATATTTTAAAGTACCTGCCTGATATGTGGCCTTTTTATTAAACATCACCTAGGGGTTAAACCACAGTGAGGTTGGTCTCATCCAAGGAACTGGACTCTAGCATAGTCTTAATGGCTGATATGGATCAACGTACAGGCTAACCAATCAATTGTGTTATAAACAATCAACTGTTAATACAGAGAAACATAACGCATAGAATTTACCCTGCACTGGTTGATTTAATGGCAATGCCTTAACTCACCCAGACTAAAGTGAAAGATGACATAAATAGCCCACATTTAGTCACAGCATCATTTCCAATGCATAGAGGGAAATTAAAGGGCTTTATAGTAGATTCAGGTTTAGTTGCTGTCTGTGTTGTTTTCTGTATTATCTATTTGTTTGACTAAAAATATGCATGAGAGGAGGAAGGAAATAGAAAGACCACTGAGGGGAGTGAGAAGACCAAGGAGAGGGTTTTTGGAAGTATGAAAGTTTTAGCAAAGAAACAACTAACTAGGGGTCACATTATAGACACTTTCATTTTATTCCTCTTTTTTCCATAAGAGCTTCTATGAAAATATTTAAATTTTGCTTCTTTTCAGTGATTAACAATTCACTTTCAACAGGACTTAAGTCAATGGGGGTAGACACTGGTAATATAAAACTAAAACAGAACCTGTCTTCAAGGAACCTATATTACTTGGGGGCAACATCATGTGAATTATAACATAGATACCAAGTAAATGAAAAGTGGATGGAAAATCCCTAATGATGAGTTTGGAATGAGATGGTGATTAGACAAAGCATCTTACTATTGATATTACTTGAGTAAAACTAAGAAATTTTAGAACCAGAGGTAAGGAATAGAAAATAGCTAATACAAAAACATGTGGTTTTTGATTAAAAAGTTGGTAATTCATTGTGATTGGACTGGAAATGGGAAAGATGGAACAATGCAAAATCTATCTGGAAAGATATGGTAAAATAGATAAAAAGCTAGATAAATGAATGAACAGATACATGAATATAGGTATACATGCATATATATGTCTATATACACACATGCAGACATATATATGCTTATACAAATCTCTATCTATGTATCTGTGTCTTTATCTTTAGGTGAATGCCCTGATATTTAATGACTAGTTACTATATAGATATGAATTCATGTTTATTCATATTTTGCCCTCAAGGATAGAGATTCATAAATTCAAAGGAAGATGTATCATCATTGCCAATAAGGCAGGGAATAGTAGTGCCACTCAGCAGACTTCTGAAGATGTTAAATACATTCAATAATTACTTTATTTTGTTTTATGAATACATAAACTATGCATAAAATACTAAAAGTTATAAAAATGAAGGTTTCAAAAACTAAAGAATATTAATTAGAAATATCCAAATAGTTAAAAAAAACTATTTTTAATACATTGCCATCAATTAAATCATTATTACTGTCAAGACAGGGAAAATTGACTTGAGATCCAATTCACAATTGCTTGAAAGAAAGGTCAAGAACTAGAAATCAAAATTACTTTGAAATAGTTTTCACTCTGGTTGTGAGGGATTTACCTCTTTTCTTGAATTTTTTTTTAAATTCTGATATGATCAGAACTTTAAAAAAAGGAGTACCCAAATGTTCCAACTCCTTGACTGAAGGGTCTTATTAGCATGCTGATATCATTTGTTCTTAAAATTGTTACTCAAAGGAATTTGGACTTTATGAACATTGTCTATGAGATATCCTTTCAGGCTGAATGAGCATAAATATAACTATCTTTGATCTGATATTCTGCAAAAAATCTTCAATCACTACAATATGTTGAACTTGAAAATCTACTATATATGTTTCTGATCAGTAGCTTAAAAGCTATGAGCTAGCATATATCATTTTCATATTTTTGATCCCAAGACAACCATTCTAACTCTAGGAATTAGATACAGTGAATGAATACTAGAATGCTCAACAACCAGAAAACTGGAGAGATGGCCCTGTTATATACTGATCTGTCTTTTCAAAGTAGAAAAGAGGACAAGAAAAAGATCAATATAAATTCACACTTTCACTTTACAAATCAGAGGGAAAGATAGAGCCTCCAATAACAGTCCATATACCACTCCAGTCATTTTAAATTTTTTATTTCCAACTGAGCCCTGTGGGCATTATTATATTCCAAGCAAAAGTATTTCTTAGATGGTTTTAAATAAAGCATCACCAAATTAGTAGAAATGGAAAATTCTGAAGAAAGCATTTGCCTAGCTTTTTTAATTTTTAAGATTATAATACGTTTATGGAGAAGTTGGTGAAATATGAATTAGAGCATAATACAATCCACCAAATTTGAAATTTGTTAGCGGGATAAAGATTTGTAGGCATGGTTTAATGTCAATGTGGTAGGAGGAATGGTACACTCTAGAAACATGGGGTTGACTCTATGATTTTATCGTTAAATCCCATCTGGAATATTCTATTCACTTGTGGCCACTTGAGTTTAGGCAAGACACTGATAATCTGGAAATTGTCCAAATAGATGACAATCATGAAGATGAAAGTCTTTGAGTCCATGCCATCTGAAGATTGTTTAAAGGAAATGTGCTGATAGAATCTGGAGAAGATTCAAGAAGCCCAACAGGACAGAACAAAGAGCAATGATTAAAAGTTGCAAAAAAGCTATGTTAGGCTTGATGCTAAGAAAACCTTCCTAACAATTTTTATTGTTATTCTGTCCTTCCAGTGATGTCTGATTCTTTATGATCCTATTTGGAGTATTCTTGGTAAAGATACTGGAATGGTTTGTCATTTCTTTCTCTTCTTTCTCTAGACCATTTCACAGATAAGGAAACTGAGGCAAACAGGGTTAAGTGACTTACTCAGGTCCCACAGCTAGGGACAGATTTGAACTTTGGAAGATGAGTTTTCCTGGCTGTAGACCAGGGGTCCTATACACTTTCATGTCTTCAAATAGATCTTATCTCAGGATGTTATACCAGGGATTCCTTCCATGTAATGGCTGAACCAGATGATCACCACTAAGGTACCTTCAAATTAAAATCTGTGACTTTGAGTTAAAGTTTTGACACTTATTAGCCATGCAATTCTAGTCAAGAATAATCATTAATGGTTCAATATCACTTTTCAGCTAGATCTCCCCTGGGGGTACTCCAAGAATGTGTGATTGGATCTTTTGTTTAATATTGTTATAAATGATTTGGATCAAGGCATAAATGGCATGATTGATGTGGGAATAAAATGTATTATGAAATAGAGTGTATTTTCTTGATAAATGGTGAATTTCCTTTTACTTAAAGTCTTCAAAAAATCTTGGTAACCTTTTTAAAACGTATGTTATAGAATATATTCTTGTTCAGGTTCTGGTTCAATTAGTTGAAATATGAGAATCTTTTCAAATCTGAGGTCCCTTCCAAAATTCCTGGAAAAAAACCCCATAAAATTCTTATTTCATTTTTGTTTCATTTACTGAAAAAATGGAAAACTCTTGTTCTGTCTATTCATACTCCTGGCTAACTATGAGGAAAGTGTTTTATAGGTCTTGAAGTAATATCTAAGAAGTGGCAATTTTATTATTATAATTAATGAATGCTTCAAGGATCAGTGGTTCCATTGATATAGCTAATTCATTCACTAGTTCAAATCACAATTCATCTACACATTAGTAGGCAGTGCACTCTTCTTCATGAATTGCTCTGGCTTAAAAAAAAATCAAAACTATTCGCCAAACTTCTGGTGATTAGATTATAATGATAGCAATGGTTGTGGTGATGATAATAATAAGGATGAAAAACAAGAATAAGAACAAGAATAAGAATAAACACAAGAACAAAAAAGATTGATGATGGCAATGATGATTTATAGAACTAGATTTCTTACAAAATGATTATAATAATTTCTTTCAAAATGTTAATATAGATATGACTAAACATATAAAACCAAAAGTACAGGTTCTGCATTTCACTGAGTATTAAATAACGTTTGTTCCCTCTATTTTTACCAATTGTATGCCCCCTGAAAGTAATCCCATATTTGCTTCATATTTATTTACAAGGCTGAATTGTGATTGTTCTCAAGAAACTTTTCTACCAAAAAATATTCCATTTTTAAGGTCTTAAGAACCAGAGCACATGCAAACAATTAAGGCTTAAAATGAATAGGTTGACTATGTTTGCATAATAAAAAAGAAAGATTAAAGAACTATTATTATGTGGGATTAAAGAACTATTATTATGTGGGAGTTAGATGTAAGTAGGTGGCTCAGAAAAGAGAATTGGAACTGGAGTTAGGAAGACCTGAGTTCAAATCCAGTCTCAGACTTAACCTCTACTTTAATCCAGTGAGGAAAAAAATGGCAAATCACTCCAGTATCTTTGCCAAGAAAATCTCATGGAAAATATTGAAGTCCATGGGGGTCACAAAGAGTCAGACACTACTCATCAACCAGACAACAATAATTATTTGGATAATCTCATTTTCTATCTCACCTCCCTCCCAAACAAAACAATACCTATTTGCCTTCCTGTACCAAGAATGTAAGGTTTCCTGGCTTAATTCCATATCTCATTGCCATAATTTCTAGCATCCAATTGGATTTGTTCAGGTGATGCCCACACAATAACTGAAAATTTAGATAATCAATTGAATTTAATTATAGTTCCCACCCAAAATTATCATTTAATCTGTAGAATTTATTTGATTGATTTGACATGAGGTAGATGAGTTCCACTCTCTCACTTCTACCTCTGATGGTGTAAGTATTTGTGTATACTTTTCAATTTTCTTTTTTCACAAGTCTTAACCAAAACTTGAGAATATCCCAAGAGGTTAATAACAAAAAAAATTCTAATTCAGAAGGGGCAGTCCTAAAAGTAAATTCACTAGCTAATGTGGAATGTCACTAAATGGTAGGGACATGAAATTCCTCCCAAAATGAAATCCAATATCTTCTCTCATTACTATTTTTAACATTCATGACAGAAGAAGTAATAATAAAATAGTATGATAATACACATTTATTAAATACTTATTACTTGCTAGTACTGTATTAAGCGCTAGGTATACCAAAAAGATGAAACAAACAAGCAAAAAACAAACAAACCAACAAAAAACAACAACAATATAGTATTTGCCTTTAAGGAACTTACAGTTTAATAGAGGAAGACAATCCCCTAAAAGGAATCTGAATAGGGGAAAGATTACAGAGGGTATTTTGCTCAGGACCTTAACCTGGTAGAATTTAAACCAAGCAAAGCAGGTGTTGTGAAATGATAATCAGATGTTTTAGAAGTGTGAACAGAACTCAATAGTTGTAAGTTATAAGTCCACTGTTATAAATACCTCTCATCCCACACATCAGGGAATATAAAGTTAATAACTAATATTTATAAACTGCTTGGAAGTTTGCAATTCTCTTTACACACATTCTCTTTTATGGTCTTTTAAGGTAAAAACTACTTATTAAAGGAAGCTTTATTTCATTAAATGACTAGGAAACTGTAGATAAGGAATGTTAGGTGACTTGCCTAAGATCTTATAGCTACTAAGTGTCTGAGATAGTATTCAAGCCCAGATATCACAATTCAATATAATTTAATGTCAGCCCAGGCATATTCAAAAAGGAAATATAAAAGGATTATACAAATATTTCATTTTAGAAGAATTTTATTTCATTGACTATTGATTGACCATAAAAGTGGTGATTGAGGTGATTTAGAGAAGAGGATTATCAAATCTAGAATTTCAAAATTAACTCACAACAGGTTCATTCCCTACCTGAACAACAATATTTCCTACAATATATCCAGAAACTAGTCAGTTACCTGTGCCAAAAATCCTTAGATGGTGACAAGTTAAATGCATAATGTATCTGATTCCACATCGGCAAAATTACAGTTGTTCATGAACTTCTCTTTACATTATCTTGTTTGCTTCAATTTTCACTCATTGCTCTATGAACTACCCCCTGAAGTCAGCCTTCTGGCCAACCCACTAGGTTAATGCTTCTTGTATCCCTAAATGCTGTTTTCTTTTTCCCTGAGTATGGGACAGTTATGGGAAAGACCACTAGGCAAAAAAGCCTGTGACACAGGCTTAACTTGGCTCCTAATTAGTTGTGCAACTTTATAGTGTCTGCCATCCAGTAAATACTCAAGAAATATTTGTTGATGATTAAGAGAGTCTCTTATTTTATAGAGTTGCTTCCATTCTGGTGCCAGAGACATCCAGACTACATTTAATTAATGCGGTAGCATGCTTATTTTCACATATAAGCTCTTAAATAAGCAGTCGGAAGCTTTTGTGAGATTCTTAATTCTCAGACATAGGCTAAGTAATCCCAGGGTTCAAATATGACTCTTTTATGTGGATCTGTTTTGCTTTTTATTTTCATTTAGAAAGGTTGACTGTGCAAAGTTGCATAGGTATGCCAATTTAAAATCTAGCTTCAGGCCAATGTGAAAATTTGCCCCAGAAGGTTTTTTGAGCTACAATATGTCTGTGGTGTAATACATGACAGATAATCTCTTTAGAATAGACTGAAGCGGGATTTGTCGCTCCATAATTCTGCAGGGTAAAATAATGTAACAGCTGTTAAATAACGTAATTTTTAAATGGCATTTTTTTACAAGTAGTAGGGATTTTTAATTGATGTATTTAGCAGATATTAAACAGCTCTCTACACTCCTGTCCAGTGGGAAGTGGCTGTCATGTGCCCCATGCTGTTATCCCATATGGCGGCATAATGTCCACATTCAAAGTTCTTACCATTTGGATCTCATCAAAATCCCGGACTAATTTAGCTTTGCAGTCCAGAACATTGTGAAGAAATATACGCAGAATAGGCATCATAAATACCTTATCTCAGCAAAGTATTTGTCTGTTTAGAGTGTGACTGGACCAAGATGTCAGGGGTGATTTCAGAGCTCTCTTTGTTATGACTAAAATATTTTGGTGAACATTCCTACTCAATTTGTTAAAATTAGCTGAAAAAATTTATTGTCCTTAGATCTAGATTTTAACACCAAAAGTGATTCAGATATAGAGAAAGTTAGCATATTCATATTTCCTCTTTAGATCTTCTTCAATATCTGTAATAAAGGCACATAGATAAGAATAACATGGAAAAAACATATATGTTGAAATGACACAATAAGAGGAATGTAATGTGCTTTGTTCATTGTATAATAATCATTTGGAAAATGTGAGCGTCTTTTCTAATGTTCAGGCCCCCTAATACAAGCAATAAGATAATCACTTTTATAACAAATAAAAAATATTCAAGAGCCTCAAATTAAACTATTGTGTGCTTTTTCAATTAATATTATCCTGTTTAAAACATTGTTGTCACTTTTCAAATACATCATTTAAAGTCATCTAAAAAGATGTGTAGTATTCTATACCAACAGGCTTCCACTTCCCACTCAAGAGATAGTAAATGTACTTCACATTTTCCCTCTCTGGAACCAAGACTAGTTATTGGGTTTAGCTTGTATGTATGAAAGTTTCCCAAAAACAGTTTTAAGAATGTGTAAGTTTAGCAGCAAAGGCTCAGATTCAGATCTGAAACACTTGTTAACATTATGCAAGTTTTGAAAAAGTCCTTCCCCTCAATGCCTTGTTATGGGGTCCTCAAGATGCTTCATATCTTTAAGGAACTCTTGAAGTTTTTGTCCTAAAAGAATAGCATATGGAATGAAAAATTGTATTTTCAGATGTTAAAAATATATATTCGTAGAAAATAATATTTTAAAGTATTTTGAAAACTTCTTAGCTTAGTATTAGTGATAGTTGATATTAGTTAACATAAGTACTAAGATATTAATGACCATTAAAATAAAAATAATTAATTATACATTTTAAAAACATAAGAAAAATATATATATACATATGGGGAATTCATATGTGAACATATTTATGGGAATATATAGAAACATATATGGAAATATGTGGATGTATAAATAACGATATGCACAGATACATATATATATGCATATCTTTATGTTTTTGCATACATATGTTTGTATATTTACATATATGTATATGTATACTTAAAAATTCAAGACTCATTTACTGATGGTAAGTTTCTCTATATTTAGACTAGAGCATATTCAATTTTTTCCACCTGGTAGAATTTGTTGTTGTATTGCATATTTGTTTGTATTTGTGTGTATATGTATATTTACATAACTTTAAGGAATCCAAAGTCAGTACCAGATCATCAGAATATCAAAGTATTGATATTTTAATGGAAGATGAATTCCTCTAGATGATAAAGTTCTGAAGAAGTACCTTTTGGGAAATAGCTTTGAAATTATTTCAATTAAAAACAATGAAACACATTTAAAGATATTCCTTGATGAAATGCTTGATTATTCCAAAGAGATCAATATACACACAAAAAAAGAGACAAAATAAAGCAATTATATGAAAAAGGCCTATTACTCAAGTTAGGGCATGTGGTTAGGTGGGCAATCCAATACCTTGGACAGGCACTGGAGACTTTTTGAGTAGGAAGAAGAAAGTAGACTAGATCATCTTTGGGAAACTGTGCAGTGGTTTTTTATTGATTCCAAATTGTCCCCTGGCATACAAACATATATTTTAGCAATAATATTCTCTAGTGTGAATAGAGCACCAGCCCTGAAGTCAGGAGGACCTGAGTTCAAATCTGGACTCAGACACTTAACTTCGTAGCTGTGTGATCCTGGGCAAGTCACTTAACTCTAATTACCTCAGCAAAAAAATAAAATAAAAATAGTGATAATATTCTCTAGTGCTATTTTGCAACTGTTAACCAAGCAATTCCACAATCTTGGAGGAAGCAAAATTGCAGATTATCCAAAAGGCAACAGAAAGATATTTGAAAGTATAAGGAAGATACAGCAATTTTTTTTATTTTTATGTTGATGTCAAATTGCTTAATATTTAAAATCATAAACACATACATATCATTAGACTAAAAAGGAATATAATGGACTTTATTTTATTTCAAGCTATATATTTTTCTGAAAGATAATAATGATTGAAATGCTCTGGAAAAAACAGTGGTAGCATTAAAAAATCATTACCTCTCTATTGATAGAAACCCATCAGATCAGGTAATGACTATCTATCTTTCTGTCTATCTATCTTTGTAATCATGATCTTGTATGAATTTAATAAATTGTATTATCTCTCTCTTAACTAGTTTTGAATACAACTGCAACATTAAAATATTGAAATATTGTTCTCTAGGGAAAAAAAGATTCTTACTATATTGAAAGTGTGACTGCAGGAAGCAGATGGTTGAGCAGAGGGATAGAACATTGCACATATATTATCAAATGCATAGCATATAAAAAAGGTACTCTGCTAGAATCAAACTGCAGCTTGCAGATGACCTAATCAGATATGGTGTCCATTAAATCACTAGTGGTTAAAATAATTGATTGAAAATGTGTCAAATGTCTAGTTTAAAGTTTTCATTGCTTATTTTCTCCAAAATGATTTTGTAAAAACTCTGATAGACATTCTTTCTTTGTGTAGTTTATTCTTAGCATCACAATTCTATAGTTACCTTTAACCTATAGAAACATAGGAAATGTTGATTTATAAGAATCATTATTTCTACTGACTAGCTTTCATTTGCAGGTTATTAAAAGGCTGGAGCAATTAATGGAAATGTGAGTGAATGGAGATGTAAAAACTATAACCTCAGAATCATTTTCATACTTGACATGATAGCATCTTGCCACTAGGGCTCATTGTTGCTCTTTCCTAGAGATTTCACTGTTGATTTGTTCATCTAGTCACTAGTCGCCTGCAATATATTTGGGAGGGGGGAAGGGAGAGAGGGAAACACCTTCTAAAGAGGGGATTTGTTTTCAAATATAAGTGCATTTCATCATATTCTATAATTTTACTAGGGAGGAAAGAAAAAAAGGAAGGGAAGGAAAAGGATGGAAGGAAGCAAGGGAAAAAAGAAAAGAAGGGAGGAAAAAAGGAAAGAAAGAAGGAAGAAAGAAAGAAAGGAAGGAAGGAAGTTAAATATCTTCACTAGAAATATTTTGATGAAAAATTATTCAAAATATGAAATATTTTAATTGTTTATTATACCTAAGTAATAGTGAAATTATAGAAATGTCTAAGTTACAAGAGGCAATACTCTTTCTGGTAGATAATATAGATAAATAAAGATGTAGATGTAGATATAGGACTAGGTATTGTAATAGAATTTATTTCAATTCACTACTACTAGTTCTGTACAACTAACTAGCTCTGTAACCTAGAACAATCATTTATTATCTCTAGACCTTAAGTTTTTCTATTGTAAGATGAAATTGTTGGAATTTATGACCTCTAAGATTTCTCACAAATTTAAGCATTCATCATATTTTGGAGGGATTGGACTATCAGAAATAAATTTTCAGAAACATTTAAAATAGTTTCTATCAGTTGTGCCACAATCAAAGGTTATTGTTATTATTGTTTATTTGCTTTCAGTCATATCAGACTCTTCATGACTCTATTTGGGAGTTTTCTTGGCAAAAATCCTGGAATGGTTTGCTACCTAATTTGTCAGCTCATTTTACAGATGAGAAAACTGAGACAAGCAGGGTGTAATTTTCCCAAGGTCACAGAGCTATTAAGTGTCTGGGACTCAGTTTGAATCCAGGTTACCATGACTCCAGATCTGACATCTCTATCTAGCTCACCTAGCTATCCTCCAATCAAAGAAGATCTCTACAAAAGTTTATCCATTTTTAGAATAATTTCTATCTTTAGACAAAAGTTGCTAAAAGATACTGGTTGTGTTTTGTTTAAACCATTTACAGGCATTCATAATCCTTTCCATTTTCTAGGTATGGAGCCACAGCATTATCTTAGCTTTTTACTCTCCCATAACTTCACCCAATCTCTTCCTAAAACTTTGCTATTTCTATCTCTACATTTCTCACATGTGACCCTTTTTTCTTTAATCATACCTAGCCCCTTAATTCAAGTCCTTACTACCTCTCAATTAGATCACAGCAATAGCCTCCTAATTGGTTCCTTGCCTCAGTTCTTTCACCAGTCTGGTCCATCCTGCACACTATGCCAAAGCAATTTTCCTTAAGTGCATCAAGAGTCATGTGATTCTCTTAATCAACCAAATCCAATGGCTTCTTATTGCATCTGGGATAAAATATAAACTCTTCTCTTTACCTTTTAAAGGGCTTCATAACCTGGCTCCCATCTATCTTTTCCTTTTGGAAGGAAATCCAAAAATGGAAAATCCAAATGGAGAACCAATCTTTCTTCTTCTTCTTTTTAAAAATATTACTCTATCGCACAATGATTAAATCAAATTATTTTTTTCTTTTCCTCATACAGTTCACTCAATTCTCAAATCTCCATTTTTTTTTTACAGTGCTCATGTTATATGTATGCAATGAAAACATTCCTTACATCTCCCTCCAGGATCTTTCTCTCTTCCCTTAGGACTCAGCTTCTATAATAGCTTTATCTTACTTTGTATTTAAAACATATGCACACATACACACATGCAGACACATCTATATATCTACATATAAATTATAAATATAAGATACACACTCTCTAAATAGATATACGTCTCCATATTTAGGGATTTATTTACATTATATTCATGTTACAGTATGTTTCTATGTATGTTTTTCCCTCTCCTCCATTAGAATGTATGTTCTTATAAACAAAGAATTGTTCAATATATTTTACTTTCATCCCTGTTGTCTTGCACAGTGGTTGAATGATAGTAGGCACTTAAATCCTTAGTTACTGATTCTAGTCCTCAAAATTATCTAAAAGAAGAAATAGGATAGAAAAAGCAGAGGACAATAGTTGGATGAGTGATTTTTAGAAATTATTGAGCAAAAAGAGAAAACACCATGAGGAGTGGTGTGATTTTAAAATATCATAACAAGATTCACATTTGCCAAGCAGAGTATTATGTACTATTTTCACAAAATTTCCAAGTTCCTAAGATGTCTTCTTTTGTGATATAAAAAAGTTCTTCAGAAATTCTTTTTCAAATATTCACAATCTTACCTAAAAGAAAAAAAATTAGCTGGTAACATCAACTGCTAAAATGGATCCCCTTTAAGCCCTAGCAATAACCCCTTTTTTGGCTGAGACTGGAGTAATTGAAATGCCATTAGTTTTAATATATTTAAATAGTCATGCTGATGTTAAGAGTGAAAAAGACACAGGAGTCTAGGAGAGAAAGGTTGGGAGAAAGAACTCCCAGGGAAGTCTCTGAGGGCATCCTAGATATATCTGAAAAATCTAAATGGTGACTCTAGGGGTTAGCTATTAATCATCAAGAAGCTGTTTTAAAGGGCTGGGCCAGAATGCAGGGCCAGAATTTTAAGAGTTAGAGAGAAGACATAATGATGAGTATAAGTTCCATTAGCAAAGAGATTTGTATCATTCTTATTTTTATTATTCTCTTTATCCCCTACAACAATGCTTTGCATAGAGGAAACAAGAGTGAATGGTTGAATAAATGAATGAATGGAGTTTATAAAAGTGTTGGAGGTGCTAGTTAGAAAGACTTTAAGTAAAAATATTCTCTTTTGACTTTGGAAAATGTTACTATGATAGGTAAAAATACATGAGTCCATTTATTTGACTCTGTGTATGTGTCTATCTAGGAAAAAACAAAACAAAACAAAACCCCTTAGAACTCTCCAGTGTCCTTATCATTCCATATGTTTGTATGTATATAATATATATGATCATATATGTATGTATTATATTACATATGTATACATGTTATAAACATATATACACACATATACATTTTCATTCTTGATTTTAAGTCTATTGGCAACATTCTCTTCAGGTAAAGAAGAATACTATATACTAAATGAAGTGAAAAGAACCAAGAGAACATTGTATACAGCAACTACAAGATTATGTGTTGATCATTTCTGATGGACTTGGCTCTTTTCAACATTGAGGTGATTCAAGCCAATTCCAATGGACTTGTGATGTAGAGAGCCAACTGAATCTAGAGAGAGGACAATGAAGACTGAATGTAGAACACAATATAGTTTCTTTTCACCTTTTGTGTTGCTGTTTACTTGTTTTTATTTTCTTTCTTATTTTTTTCCTTTTTGATCTGATTTTTCTTGTGTAAAAGAGAAGAGTTGCACATGTTTAATATATATTGGATTACTTGCTATCCAAGGGAGGAAGTGGAGGAAGAAAGGAAGAAACATTTAGAACACAAGGCATATGTTTTGAAAATAAAAAAAAAACTACAAAAAAGGAAAAAGAAAATTTTAAAAAAGAAAAAAGAAAACTATATTTGCATGTATTTTGAAAAAATAAAAAGCTGTTATTATTAAAAATGAAGAACATCATAATCCAAGTGTTCATTTGCACTCTCCATATTCAGTCTCACAAATATTCAATATGAAATGAGAAAAAGACAACACCATTGGGTATATTTGTCTTGTGTAGAACTAAATCATGGTATTAGTAAATGTACACAGATGCAAAGCATATTCAAAGGTCTCCAAGGAGCACACTGAAAATAGTTTGGTAAATTAGAATATAGTATGGGGTTCAGATTAAATTTTAGTTTTCTTTCAAAGAATGAATTTTTCAAAGCCTCTTAGACCTTATTGTATTTTAGCAAAGAGACAAACTAAGATCTTCATTAAACTATTATGTCATTTAACTATTTGTATAAAATGATTTTTATGTGAAAACTGAGTTTGGATTTTTCAATATTTATCCTCAATTCACAAAATATTTATTTACTGTATAAGTTTTTCAGATTCTGAAATTACTTGGAAAACTTAGCCCTCAACAAAGCCACAATTTGTTCTCCTATTGTTTATTTTTTGGAATTCAATGTGTTTTGTTTTCTTTCAGTTTATTTCTCTGTGTCTCTTTGTCTTCATTCTTCTCTTTGTGTGTCTCTGTCTCTGTCTCTCTTTTTGTGCCTAAGATTTTCTTTTCCTGGCCAATTACCATTGGGATTTGGTGATTTTGCAAGATTATTCTTCCATTATTGAGAAAAGAGGGCTATTAATGATAAAACATGCTTAATTTACCATTGTATAATGGAATATAATTCTTGATGTGCTAAAGTTGTAGGTATAATTCTAAATTCTGCCATTTTGTTACTTAATTTAATTTTTAATTTTTTTCATTGACTTGTTTGGGTATGTCTCATATCTTCTTACCTGTTTTTATTGTATATGCTGCGAGAGTTCCTTAAGACTCAGGGTAAAGGCTAGCTAAGAGAAGATGGACAATGTAATTTGAATGAGGGAGATGTACAGTGATACTTTTCCTTTCAAATTACCTGACAATTCAAGAGACAAGGGTTATATATTAAGGATAGAATGCAGTCCTAGACAGCACATTCCTGCCTGCTTTAGATAAATGGACAGCTTTCTAGACTGAAGAACTTAGATATTATATTCAAGATAAAGTAAGAGTTTGAATGGCAGATCAATATCATGGGAAAAAATACCTGGTTTATCAATATCTTCATGCAAATGAGAACAACAATTCTCAAACATTAAGTGGCATTTTTGGATGGGAAAATAGACCAACTTGAAAGAATGATGAAGAGTTTAAAGCTTCTATTTAAGAGAAAAGCTACATAGGATTTATATGAGAGAATAAGAAAGTATGTCAAAGTGAATCACTAAATTTTTTACTTAAGAGAAATAATCTACAACTTAAGAAAAATATGAACAATACTAGCAAATATCCTTATGAGGGAAAATGTTAAATCTTCTGCTAAAACATTTTACCCCATGATCTAGATAATTATTGTATTATATAATCCCTTAACATCATGACTACGATTGCTCAGAAGACCTGTTTGTACTAAATTAATCTGCCAAGTATTTATTAAATGGTTTCTATGTGCTAGAGACTGTGCCAGGTGCTAGGAATGTGAACATTTTTTTCAAAGTGTATTTTTTCTAAGGGAGATAATTTATATATTTAAGTTTATGCAGAATAAATAATTATGAAATAAATGTAGAATAAATATGAGGTCACTAAATACATGGCAGTTATGGATCAAGACCACAAACCATTAGAGGGATTAGGAAGACTCTGTATACAAATATATGTGAGCTTTCTTGAAGGATTCTGTGAAGCAGAGATGAAGAAATTTGTTCCTGGCAGGAAAGACAGTCATTGCAAAGTCCTAGAGATAACAAAGACAATTGAATGAATATGAGAAACAAGAGAAGGTGAGTTTGAATTCTCTGTAGAGTGTGGGAAGAGGAGTTAAGCATAAATGAAGCTTTAAATTTTGAAAAGTCCAATAGAGGAGTTCATATTTTACCCTAATAGCAATAGGGAACCATTGGAGTTTATTCAATGAGAGACTGATAGGAACAGACTTATGTTTAGGGAAATCACATTGGTAATCATGGTCCTTTCTTAGCTCTTTCTCTACTTCCCTGAATGTTCGTTCATTCACTGTTCATTATTCTCTCTGTCTGTCTCTGTCTCTCTGTCTCCTCTGTCTGTCTCTCTCTGAAATAGCTTCAATTATCATTTTTAATGTAGCTGATCTCCAAAGTTATAAGCCATTTTTTTTTCATTCATATAATCATATATGAATCATATGTTGTTTCTAAAAAGGGTTTCCATGTGAACAAATATTTTAAAAAATGTTTTCATTTGGGTAGATCTATTGGAACTACCTTCAAGGCCAAGAAGAAAAGTATCAGTATTACATAGAAAATCTGTGTCAACATAAATGTATTACTATGGACATATAAATTCATGCCAGTCTTGGATATCTTGCAGATAAAATAGGAATCTGAAAAATCATATATATGTGTGTGTGTGTGTGTGTGTGTGTGTGTGTGTGTGTGTAAATAAAAAAGCTATATTACTGGAGGTCATTGTAATTTACATACAAATCAATTCCCTTTGTAAAGAGGTTTATTGGCACCTGTCTACTAAGTATTTCTAGTTATACATTGATTGGGCAGATTCAATACCTACTATCAAAAGGGAGAGAAAACCTGACACCTTTCTTCATGGTTGAGTGTTTTATTTTAAGGACAATATTTTGATCATTACTTGAGGAAAAATTAAAACTTCTGGAATAGGTGCTGTGATAAATGTATATTAAATAGATTTGAAAGGTGTAAGGAGGAATTCCTCATAACAGTGAGGGCCAGTTGAGTAGATTAAACATTTGGAAAGTTAGGAATATTTGAAGAAATGTCTGTCTGTCTGTGTATCTGTATATCTATCTATCTAATTGCCCCCAAAATGGAGCATTTGGGTCGAAGGAAAGGTTATGAAATTGAACTCGTTGAGAAAGATTGGGACCATCAGGATCCGGAATGATGGATAAATTTGAATAAAGTAGGTCTCAAATGAGAAATCACTAAGTGACAGTGGTCGTCAGAATCTGAAAGTAGCAATGGAGACCTAGACTTAATTTTGCTCTGCTTCCTCTCTTCAACTATCAGTGAGTTGGAAGGTATGAGTAAATGTGCAGCCCATATTAGAGTATCCTAGCATGTTGTGTCATCATGGGGGAGCCAGGTCTTAATGAGTACCATAAAATATAAAGAATGAGAAAGAGGAAAAGCTTTAACATGAAAGCAAACTTGTTAATTACAGAAGCAGGAATTGTGGAGAGCATAACAGAAGGGAGAAGCCCATTTGAAGGAATGGTAAATTGAAGAAGAATGTGACTAAGGGAAAGGGCAGTTTGAGTTAAAGAAAGGAATTTGCGCATTGGCAGCTAGGATTCAGATTCCCTGGAATAGAAAACTAAGGTCAGAGTTAGCAAGACATGGATTCAAGCCCTACCTCCATACTAATATAATAAGCTATAAAGGAGTTAAAAATCTATATCAATAGTGATAATTTCTACACTGAAAATTTTTTAACCAATAAATTAACAGAAGCAGAATTTACTCTCTACACCAAATACACACCAAAAAAAGGCTATTACAATAAATTATTTATGCTATATTAATATTTATTGACATGGAGTCTTTCAAAATAACATTTTAATTATTTGCCATCTATTATTTATATATTTTGTTATTAAGTATCATTTGAATGCCTACTATGTACAGGTGCTCTTAGTTTGAAAAATCAAGATTTGGAAGTTTTATTATTTGAATCAGGATTTCTGAATAAGAATAAGATGATCAATCTTTAAAAAAAATACATCTATCAATATGATACTTAGGGGCTTATTTGATTACTATCTTCTGTATTAATTAGATGAGCTTAGTGGCAAAATTATTTTTAAAACAATTAAAAATTGCAATTATAAACATTTGTAATTTTTGTTATTTTTAAAAATACTGATAAAATTCTCTGGTAATAAAAGTCAATAAAGCAAAGAAAGCCAGAAATATATTTCCAAAAAAAGACCAAAACCTCAAGGTGAAGAGAGATGAATAGAGATAATTCTCTACCAGATATTTCTTTTTTTTTTAATGAGATAATATTTGTACAACACTTAGCACAGTGCTTGACACATAATAGACATTTAACAAATATTTATCACCTCCCTTTTTTTCTTCAAGTTAAGATTAGAACTAGGAATAGTGCAACCCTCTTCAAAGTAAATTACTTCTGAGAATAGTACAGGCCTTCCTTCTCCTGGTATATGCAAAATGTGGGAAAAGAGACAGACAGACAGACACAGAGAAACAAGAACAGAGACAGAGAGACAGAGATATCTGAATTCAAAATAATATGATATAGCTCACTGTTCCCTCTTAACCTTATAAGACATTTTTCTAGATTATCAGGCTAAGATGGAAATAATTTTGGCTTCCAGGGACAATATCAGAAAATGAAAGGATAAAGAACTTTTAAAAAATTCTACATACATAAATAAGTATATATTTTAAAATATTTCCTGTCCCACTTTACATATTATAACATAAGAAAAACACTTAAAAATTAGAAAGACATCAATGTAAAATAATAAGAATGATGATGAAGTTCCAACCATGCCATAGAATCTCAGCTAAAGCAATTAGAATTGTCTAATAGTGATTTGTAAATTAGGTTCTTATGCAAATGTACATTAAGGTCTAAGTAAAGGGGCTCATAGACTCCAAGATTTAGAAGTCAAAGGGAACTAAGAGATCACCTAGTGATTTTACAAAAGTAAAAACTGAGATTTTAAGTGACTGGATTTTTTCTACTGATCCACATTTACTGTAAAATAACTAAATCTTTTATTCACTTTCAATCACATGGACAGAGCTGGTAATATATTTAGTAGTAACTTCCTCAAAGAAAGTTGTTCTCTCTCACATATCTCAAGTTCTTTCTTTTCCAAGTAACAAAACACAAAGAAAGTATAATATATCTTTTAATATGAGTTCTTGATGTGAGTGATTATAATTTTAGCAGATGCTACATTATTTGATGAAACACTTTAGATCTTGAATGAGGAGTCCTTGAAGACAAAGAATGAAAATTATATCCTGAATGTGCAAAATAAATCTGACTTCTTATTACCAGTTTACTGCTACCTAGAGTATAGTGCCATTGTAAAGTTCATCAAGAAACAATAGATGTTTCCTTCCCCCCCTCAGTAAATCAATTATCCTCTCAAGTATTTTTAGCACATTGTATTAAACTCTAAAAAGGGTAAAATATTCCATAATACATAAAAACAATTTCTATGAAAAAGCTATCCTTCTTATTGGGGTAGAGTTGGAGAGGGGCATTTTAAAAGTGTTGTTTTGTTTTGTTTTTTTCTATAGAGAGAATAAATAGTAATTTTTGCTATTTAGTAGATTGTCTTTGAAAAGTCCTATTCAGTTCAATTGTACAACTCTAAGTTATAAGAACATGACCTAGGTTATATGTTCATTCAGAGGAATAATAGTTTCTATCTCTTTTATATTCCCCATATAATCAGAGCAATTCAGCATATATAGTCAACCTACTAAACATATGACTATGGCAAGAATATTAACAGGAAATAGCCTATTATATTAATAGTAAGCTCAGTGATACCTATAGCAATTTCAAAAATAACTGTCAAAAAGAATAATTTAACCGTCACTAAGAATATTGTGTTGGAGTTAATGACAAGGTCATAACTATAGTAAAGTATTGAAGTTCTTTACTCATCAGAACTACCTATATTGATATTAAAAGTAAGTGCTTAGGATTAATAGGTCCATGATGTTTTGCTTCTTTACAACTATTTTTGAATTCAAAAAAGTCCACCAGGTATTAGTTAAAAGCCTACCATCTCTGAGACATCATGTTGAGTACTGGGAATATAAGGATAAAATGAAAATTAGTTTTAGCCTGGACTAATCAGATGTATCAGGAAAGACTCCATGCATTCATTCATATGGCCTCTTCTCCCTAAATTCTAATTATTATTATCCTTCCCTTATTTACAGACTTATCAACTCTTTCTTGTTTTTCAAAATTGATCTAAGATTCATGTCCCTCAACAACTCTTTTAGACCACATTATTTTATTTAGTACTTAATTATAGTCTATCTTATATTATTTCATGTCTGTTAGTCTTGTTCTTGCAACTAGATTTAATTTCCTTAAAAGAAGTAAGCATTAATTAAAAAAAAGAAAAAAATTCCTTGACTACTTACTGTAAAGTTTGGGTTAAAGGTTTAAACCTGGGATACTCAAGATCTAATCACTGATTAATGTCTCCCCACTACTCTTCTCTGTTGTTATTACATTCCTACTGTTGTCATCACTAGTATTCAGTGGCAACATCAAGGAATTATTTGTCCAGAGATCTAATTAATAGCTTGAAGAAGAATATTGTTACTTTTTCCTTTTTAAGCATATTCAATGATAGATTGTAGATTAGATCTGACCTAGGCTTTCAACAAGAATTTAGAATAGTATACTGAGGATAGTCCTTAAAAGAAATGTCTTTAAAAGTGACAGAACCTGTGGTAGAAATTGTAGTGGAATATTTATCCTAAGATATTCCTAATTCACTGTTATTATATTTGACCGTATAGATTATTAATTATTCAATGCACATTTTTAGTTCAGTTACTAATAAAAAATATCTAGCTTGACATTGGTCCATGTCTTTAATATATCTGTGTCTTTTATGTTATCTTGGTTTTGTTGTTGGTATTGTTTGTTTGTTGTTATGTTAGTGTATGAAAATATCTTCACTAAAAATCTAATTAAAACAAATAGTCACAACTGGATTGTAGTTGGAAGAATAAGTCTGTAGCCTTAACCACTTCTTTCACAAATTAATTAACCAGACATTTCTCCAGAAATGATACTTCTGATAGTGATTGCTAAATGGTGCAGTGGAAGACCTGAGTTCAAATTCAGCTTCACAAATTTACTGTGTGTTAATTCTAGGCAAGTCTTTTTTCCTCCTGGCATGTAGTAGGTATTTAATATATATTTATTCTTGCTCTTTCCTTTCTCTTCTCCCTTCCCCTAAAATAAACAAAACAGAATATCAAAGTTTAAAAAACCACAAGTATTTCAAGATGAAGAAAACTACCTTTAACAAAATCATTTTATGTCATGAGGAAAAATCTTTTATAAGTTATAAGATTAGAAATCATCATGAATTTCTTCATATGCAAAGTAGTCATAGATGTTATGTGAGTATGGTTTTTAAAAGGGGAGAAAATGGAAAAATTCATTTTAGTGTAGTTATTTTCAAGATCTTCAGCTTGATTCAATCTATTAGCTTAAATTGTTAATTATTCATTTCATTATTAGTTAATTATTAACTAAGTAATTTCAAATAGTTATATCTTTCTTCGTTCAAACTAGTTTAAATGTACTGAGAAAGAATTCACAAATGTGTCTCTGAGACTAGAAGGTTTTTGTCAAATGAATATACTTTTGAGATCCTCCTTGCAAAAGAGTTACAAACTACAGTGACTGTAACCATCACAGACAGGTTGCAATGATGTTAAAAATACAGCCAGGCTATCTTCCTACCATTTATGTCTTCAAGCAGGACTTCTGCAGGAATAATCCATGATTTTAGCTATGTCCACACTGAACCACTGACTCAAAGCATGTGTGTACCCTTCTTCCCATCCTTTTTCTTCCACCTATTTGCATTTTATCAATAATGATGTTTTCAAAAGGAAGCAAATATTTCTGTCAGTAAACCTGTCCACTGTAAGAGGTGACAGTGGATAGACATCTGGCTTCAATTTAGAATGCCCTAGTCATATCTCTACTTACCTACTTCTGATGTCTTCTCATTCTCATCCCAGGCAAGTTAACCTCTTAAGGCACTTAAATATCCCAGTGCTTAGAAGCAACTCTATAAATGTCCAAGTTGTAAGCAAAATGAAGATTTGCATTGCTAGAGGGAATATTCTTATCCAAAGATTCTCTATATAAATGAAATCACAGGCTCAGATCCCCCTAAACTCTTCAGCAGCTCTATCTTCATGCTAAAAATGTTTTCACTTACCCTACCTTTCTAGGTTCTGAGTTAGCTGAGGTGCAGCTAATGTTTAAGGTGGATCAATTCTACCTTTGCAATAAAATCACATTGAGAACTTTAATAAACATTGTATTGTTTTAAGGTTACATTAAAGATAAACCATTTATAATCTTTAGACCTGCTATTGGAATGTTGGAAGAGAAAAATCTGTTGTTGGTGATGCTGTTTTTCTGAAGTTTATTAACATTTATTCACACTTTGGATATCTGCTTCCTCTGGTTCTATAATAGCAAAATGAGGAGGAAAATGAAGTAATTACTTGGACAATTTAATCAATCTGGATGAGCAGAATGGAAAATTGGACCAAACTCTTATTTATCAATAACAGGTTTGTGTATTTTAATTGGCTTTGCTCTGTACTTCATTTTCCCTGTGTTGTCACATCTCAAATGTCTATTTGACAACAGTAGATAAAAAACAGTAGACAAAAAGTAGATAAGAGATTTTTTTTAAAAAAGAGGAAATATGCATTTTTTTTGGTACCTCAACATATTTTTTAAAAAAATTATTTTTTTCCAATTAAGTCTAAAAGCTATTTTTAACATTATAAAAATATGTTGAGTTCAAATCTTGTTCCTTCCTTCCATACTCTACCCTGAGGCAGCAAACAATTTGATCTAGGTTTTATATATATATATATATATAGTCATGAAAAAACATATTTTTATATTGGTTATATTGCAAAAGAAAATAAAGATCAAAAAGATACACACACACATATATACACATCCACATATATGCATATACATATATACATCCGTCCATACATATACATATATATTCATATATAGAAAGTAAAAAAATATATTTTTTGTTTCAATCTACATTCATACTCTACCAGATCTTTCTTGAGAGATGTATAGAATTTTCCATCATGAGTCATTTGGAATTGTTTTGTACTTTTATATTGCTGAGAATAGTTAAGTCATACATAGCTGACCATTGTACAATAGTACTCTATATAGTATTATAGTTCTGCTCACTTCACTTTGTATCAGTTAATATAAAATTTTCTAGTCTATTTCTGAAAACATTCTACTCATTTTTATACTATAGTAGTAGTATTCCATTACTCATATATCACAGCTCATTTAGCTTTTCCCCAATTGACGAGCACCAACCCAGTTTCCAATTCTTTACCAACACACAGAGAGAGAGAGAGAGAGAGAGAGAGAGAGAGAGAGAGAGCGCTGCTATAAATTTTTTGTACTCTTTTGTCCTTTTATTTTCCTTTGTCCATTCCTCTTTTTTATCCCTTTATAGTACATATTGCCTAGTGATATTGCCAGGTCAAAAGAAATACACAGTTTTTGTACAAATATCTCCAGATTCCAAATTGTTTTCTAGATTTGTTGGATCAGTTCAGAATTCCATCAACGGTGCATTAGGGTCCCAATTTTTTCCATATCTCTTCCAGTAGATATTTTTCTTTTTTGACTTATTATCCTATCTGATAGATGTAAAGTGGTACTTCAGAGTTGTTTTAATTTGCATTTCTCTAATCAATAGTGATTCAGAGCAATTTTTTTCCCCATAAAACTACAGACACCCTTGATTTCTTCTTCTAAAAATCACCTTTTCATAGACCTTGATAATTTATCAATCAAGAAATGATTCATATTATTTTTCCCAAATATCTTACTTCTACTTTAATCTTCCAGGACTTTTTAAAGTTCAACCTCTTTATAAATGCAGTGGAAGAAAGATCCATTCTGAAAAGAAACTTGAGCTATAAATGAACTTGAAAGTAGTAGATGTTAACCTCCACTCTGGTCCATAGATGGCAGCAACATACTAAAGCTCACCTAACTGTACCCATGGCATGATACTGTTAAGTTAGCCATATACTAAACACTATGTTCACTTAATAGTACATGAAAATTATTTAATGGGAACTATAGCATCAGTAGGATATGAACAATGATGGAAAATCTTCTGCAGTTTATCCTAGTCCTTTATGCAATAAACTAAAGGACTTATTCAGATAACCCAGCATGGATGTCTTTGTCATTTTAACTGGATGTCACAATAGATACTGATAAAATTATTTTTATCCTAATACCATTTCAAAACAATACTAAGAAACTGTCAGCAGTGGCTATTAAAATAGCTTAATACATGTATTATCTTTTATTCATTCAATTAAAAAATAAAAAGGACTTTAAAGATTTTACATGTAAAAAAAAAAAGGCAGAAGGAAAAAGGCAAGAAAAGAAGAAAAGAGATCAGTACATTTAGACACAAAAGACAAAGCAAACTAAAAGAAATGGGCCCATGGGAGAAAGGAAAAACTACAAGACTAGATTGAGCTGAAGAAAAATATAATAAATCCAAACAGTGTCATTGACTGCCTTTCATTGAACAAAACATCTTTTGGTCATCTATTGAATTTTCTGTCTATAAAATAACCTATCACATGATGAGTCATATTGAGTAATTTTATTTTCTAAGTTAACAGTATGTTAGAAATTATTCTGAAATTTTGCTCCTATCTTACAAATAAAGTTATTCAAAAAAAAATGTTTAATCCTAAGGAATAAAATAATATTTCTAAACCCCTTGATCATGCAGCAATTTAAGTCTGAACATTACTATCACTTTCACAAATGGTTTTGCAGGTGGTTTAAATAAATCTGAAAAGTTTCCATTTCAAGAAAAGGGGGAGAGGAAAAGAATAAAAATACAGAGAGAAATCTTAAGGGATCAAGATAGAGACTTTATCATATAATATTCAACTCCAGGGAAGCCAGCTGTTGAGGAAAGGACTGTTGTTTTACAGTGCCTCTCAGGGTTCAAAGCTGAAAATCTAAAACAACTTACAGATGTAGGTTTTGCTAAATATTAGGGCGAAGTCTTTCAGAATTGGGTTTGCTTAGCTATTTCCACTCCTTCAAAAAAATGTTTAAGTCCTGTAAATCTTCCAGAACCCACTGTCTAATTGTATTGGGTATCCTGCATGTCTACTCAATAAAAGCTACTTTTCTATTTTAATTACTTGACTTTCAAGCCTTTGAAGATCAGCCTGTGTTCTGCTGATTTTGAATGGAAATAGACTGGATTTTGTTCTCCATCCTCAACTATTTCATTTTCAGACCTTTGTTCCATTTCATCCTCTGCAGTCCTGAAATTCATACATTTGCCAACAAGAATATGTTTCACCCTTTGCATTAGCCAAGACTGGAGTGGAAAGAAGAAAGAAATAGTGATAAAGAAACATTAACAGAAATAGTAAGGCAGAATGAGACATAGAGGCTATACTGCCTTCAACTTAGAAGAAATCAGTTCATCAAAAAGTGATAGTTCCTGATATTACCCATTCCATAAGAAAATTAGGTTAAAGGAATTTTAAAGAAATACAACAAACACATTTAAGAGATGAAATCTTAATTAAAGGGTGTAGATTTTCCGCCAATCACATTTAAATCATTGCAAAAAAAAAAGGAAATTTAGAACATCTTTTCTTATTGTATTTATTAATCTATGTTTGAACAAAGAGATGAATATATGTGTGTATTTGTGAATACATACGTTTATAAATTATTAGCATCTGAAAATGGTTATATCAATTCATGGTATATAAAATAACTTTTTTATTATCTGAGATTTTATGTAGGCTGATTTTTTTTTTTAATTTTGGGTTGAAGGGGACATGAAATTGCTATTCTTTGCAAAGAAAATAAAAGAAGTTAAAAAGTTATATAATCTGGGCAAAATAAGGCTAAGTACTCTTTCCCTCCCCCAAAAAAAGAACTCAAAAATACTGTTTATAATAGAGAGAGATCATCATTTTATTTGTGATAGAATAATTAGAATAGACATATTTCTTTTTTGGAGTGGTGAAAGGATTTTTAACTGAAGCTTAAGTGAATTTGAAATGGAAAAACAATTAAAATTTTTCTTGAAAGATTAAGTATCAACACATCATTTCCAAATTACCCAAGTCAGCAAGTTAAAAGCTAGATAGGTGCTATCCAAGCATTTATCAGGAAAACATATTTCCTTGAAGATTGCCAAAATCTTTTAATAGCTGGTTTAACAGACTTCTGCTATTGGTTTTGCAGGGGGGAAAAAAAGACACCAAGTCAAAGGCAAAAGTGTACTTTCTGAATGCATTGTTAATCACTCCAGACATTCGTGGCAGAGCTCTCCAATGGCAATTACTTCTGTGGTGACTGTGACCGTGTAATTCAAGCCCCAAATATAAGTGTTTTATTTTATCACCCTATTAGAAGAAAAAATATCCTCTCCCATTTAATGAATAATAACGGGCACTGCAAAGAATGTATAGTAGTCCATCTGACCAAATGTCCTTGTACTATAGTTAGTGTATGGATCAGACTACAAAAAGGATGATTGAACAAATGTGTAAATGTCTCTTCTCCATTAAAAGAAATGATGAAGCCCTCAGAAAGCCACATGCTTTAAGTGGGGACAGATTCTCATCTAAAATGCAGAGTGTGTACTGCTACATATCTCAAAAAATCTGTTGCAGGGCTAACCATATCCAGACTTTAAGAAATATAGGGTATTCCACAAAACATGGGGTGATTGATATAAAAAATGCCTAGAAACTTATCAGCAATCAAATGTGGGGTCAAAATATTTGGGAACAGTAGTAGAGAAAAATGTCTTTGGTATTTAAAAAGTCAATAACATCAAAATTGTTGATAGAGTGAAGTATGAAAAATTAAATTTAATAATAAATTAAAATAAAATAAACAAAAATTTAATTAAAAACCATCAAAATAAAATAAATATAATAAATAATTTAATTATAATATATTATTGAATTATTAAGTAAACAGTAGTGTTGATTATTTAATAATATTGCATAAATTGTTAAATTAAATAAAAATTTGAAAGTTAGGGACAAATATGATGCCATTATGGAATGATAATCACTCATATTAATAATGATAGCATTTTTGTAGCACTTTAAGATTTAAAAGTACTTTATTACTTATTTGACCCTCAAAAAATGCTGGGAGGCAGTTTTTTGTTGTTGTTGCTTTGTTTTATCTCAGTTTTATTAGAAAGGAACTGAAGGTCAGAGAAGTTAAGTGATTTATCAAGTGTCACAGAGTTTAAAAAATGTCAGAAGCAGAATTCAAACCCAGGTCCTCCTGTATTCTCACTACTACTTTACATAGTATCACTATTATAAGTGAAAAGGATATCCAGGGACTTGGAAACAGAGGCACGGTTAGAGAGTCGTATATGAAGAAATACTGCATATTTTGTGACCTTAAAGTTTTTAGGCACATAGAGTCAGAGTTGGAAAGGATTTTGGAGCTATTTCCTCTCTTAATCTTATAGATGAGAAAATTGGGATTGACACAGTTAGGAAATTTAAAAGGCAGAAGTTGAAACTAGGTCCTCAGACTCCAAAGTCACAATGTAATGGGCAGCCAGGGGAAAAAAAAAATAAAGGGGGAAAAAAACTAGTTCTGTCTCAGATTATATTGAGAGAATCATATTAATCTGGTCCTGAAGAGGTGACAGGTTCAATGAACTTTGCCCTGGTCAGACCATATGTGAACTGCTATTTTCCCTTCCAGGCACCATCACATTTTAAGAGGTTCATAATTAATCTAGTGAGATTCCTTCAGAAAAGAAGGAACAATAGGATGAAGGATCTTCAAGTCATTTCATAGGAGGATCAGTTGAAGTGATTGGAAAATTTAAACTTAATATGAGAAAACTCTGCTCAGGGTAGGGCAGGGAATGCATAAAGGGGATTGAGGACTCATGATAGCTGCCTTCAAGCATAAAAAGAGGAAATTTATTTATTCTGCTTGACCTCACAAGACAAAATTAGGTAGAAATTCCAAAAATATGGGTTTTCACTAAAAGTTAAAAACAAATCTTAACAAAGCTTTTTTGACAGTGGAATTACTTATCTCTGACAGCAGTGGGTTTCCACTCATTCCACCAAATAACACTACAGTGTTATTTGGATAATTACTTTCTATGTTTGTTGTAAGAGGGATTTTCATTTGATTATGGGTTGGACCAGATTGTTTTTAAGAAAAATCTCCATACTTTCCAACTTCTATGTAATAATTGTTGCATTGCTGTATAAAATCCAAATGAAATTCATATTATGGATAAACATCAGCACAAATGTATCTAAATTTCAGTGTAGTATAGTAGATAGTGTTTATAGGAGTGAGAAAGATGTGAATTCAAGTCTCACCTTCATACATAGAGACTATATGACTGAGGAAATCACTTAATGTTTCAGACATACAACTCTCCAAGACTCAAATATGCAAAGCAGCTACCCAAGTACATTGGTAGGAGTTTCCAAACTGGAAGGTCCACACACCAATGAAACCATAGGTTAATGCCAAAAAGAAATAGCATAATAACTCCATTTGTTTCTAGGTACCTCATAGTAACATACAGCAAAACATCCCATGTACCAGGAATAATCTTGCACATCAAGTTCTCCAAATGTGCAATAGTTATACTATATGTCTCACATATTACATACTTAGTGATTATGATTCTTTCCCCAAAGGAGAGCTGAACCCTGCATCTATTGTTTCCTCATTTGAAGAAAGTCCTCAGTTCCATCACACCTTTCTCTAGCTACTATATTATATAAATATATACATTATATATATATATATATATATATATATATATATATATATATATATATATATATATATGGCTATGAAGATAGTAGCTGAGGTAAGCAGAGTGGAATGCTTAGAGCTTGGTCAGACATTGAAAGCTCCTGAGTCACCCACTGCATCCTGGGCTTTGGCCAGTCTTCCTGACTTTTATCTTTTCTCTGGACTTTCATAATTCTGGAGGAAAGAATAAAGCTGATGATGTACCACAATGCCCCACTTAAATCCAGTTCACATATAAAGCAAGATATTTCACTGTGACATCATTGAAAATGGAGGGTGAACAACAGCATCAAACATCTCTAAAAGAAACAAAAAGACAATTCCAAAATAAGACCAAAACCCAAACAAAGGAAAAGCAAAATAAAACATTTTTGTCAATGGAAGAATCAGGTTCAATATAGCCTTGGATAAAAAAATTTCCTAGTGTCTTATTGCTGGTAAGTTTCCAGGGATATTACATCAAGGAATATAGATTTCTGATCAGTTTATTCCTCTTTGCTTCTCTGTAGTAGCATATATAGACATCTAATGTACATTTACACAATTATCCTTGTAATTGAACTCCAATCCTGTTTTTACCCTTGCTTTAGCTCTCAGGTAACAGTGATCTCATTGCTATAATGAACTCCCAACAAAGAAAACATCTATTAATACATCAGCACCTTCTCTGCAACTTTTAATCTTAGATAACTCTCCAGAATCTTGAAAGGTAAAGTGATTTATTCAGGATCCCACAGTCAGTAAATGGTTGCAGCAGGATTTTTCTTGGGTTTTCCTGGATTCAATGACAGCTCTTTATCTACTATTTTGTGCCATTTCTGTAAGTGAAACATATTTTCTTTTGGTTGTCTTTTTCTGTCTTTAATTCTAAAACACACATGCAGACCTCTTTGTCACTGAGAAAGCAAGATCATTTCTGGTTAGCTTCTTCAAATCATATATTCAGATTCAGGCTGGAATGCTTTTCTCATTTCCCCCAAAATACTAAATAATGATATTCACATTGTGTCCTATTGATAGACATCTTTCTGAACTAGTTTTTACTTGAGGGTTTTACCCCCCTCTCACTCCTGTACTTAATGGCCTTGTAGCCCTTCAACTGGTATCAAATCATCCTGCTTTTTGATCTTGTAGTTTCTCTGCACATCCTCCTTTGCTGGTTATCCCTCCCTGGATACCAGATTGCATGGATGGTAGAGAGGTCATATTCACATTTCTTGACCTCTCTGTCCTCTTACTTGTCAATTAGTCCAGACATTAGCATACTTAAACCTACATTTACATATATATGAGATGATCTTTTCATCTACAATAAAAACAAGTTACAATAAAACCTGTAATAACTTATAGAAAGGGGATATTTCTTCAAAGATATAACCATTATCCCAGTCTCCCAAACTAAAAAATATGGAGTTATCATTGAATGTAGGGTGTGAAGGAAATAGGAGAGACAATGCTTCCACCACCTGTCTATTCTGCTTTTGAAATGTATTCTCAAATTCATTTCTTTTTCTTCTTTTTATTTTTAAGTCCCTTTTTAGTACCATAATCTGAGTTAATTCTCTGGACAAAATACTTGGATTACATTAATATCCCTGAAATTAATCCTTCCCTTTTTTCAATTCTTCTTCTTTGCTTGCGAACTTCCTAAAAGATCACCAGAATCATATCATTTTTTCTCTTCCATTAAAAACCAGAACATTGGACTTTTTATTTGGAACAACTGAATTTTAAACTTGCCTCAAATTCTTACTATCTCTGATTTTGAGCAAAGCTATGCCTAACAGTCTCAATTTCTTCATCTATGAAACAGAAATAAAATATCTACCTCACTGTTGTTCAGATGATCAAATAGAATAACATCAGTAA
This sequence comes from Sarcophilus harrisii, assembly GCF_902635505.1. Lineage (NCBI taxonomy): Eukaryota > Metazoa > Chordata > Mammalia > Dasyuromorphia > Dasyuridae > Sarcophilus > Sarcophilus harrisii. The sequence goes on from NC_045428.1 coordinate 111,600,381, forward strand.
AGCACTTTGCAAACCTTGAAGTGCTATATAAATATATTTTATTAGAGTTTACACTAGGGACCCATAGTAAGAGAATCTTTTCTATATTTTAAATTCCTTCATACTATGACTACTTTATAATGTTATTTCCTACAACATTAATTTTCTAACCTAATAAGTTCCATCTTTTCATTACCCCTTACATATTCCAGGCTGTTTCACACTCCATTTTATAATCCATTCTGTAGCCTCCACCTTCTATTTCTGTCCAGATTCTACTGATATTTCAAAGCCAAACTTTAACTTAAATTCTCTTTGAAGCTTTTACTGCTATTCCAATATCGTCTACAGTTCTTTCCCTTTCACGAACAATAATTCCACTGAACATAAATGACTTTGCACTTCAGTATATATTGGTTTTTTTTTGTTTGTTTTGTGTGTGTGTGTGTGTGTGTGTGTGTGTGTGATTTTCTGTTTCAAGTGTTAATCTTTTCTATCTGATTAAATTGTGAGCTACTTGAGGCTAGGTGTAGCTTATTATACATATGTATTTTCCTTTATAATACCTAGCATAACACTGAGCAAATAGTAAATGCCTGATAACTATATATTTGATCTATTGATTTATTCAGGTAAAATCGAGGAAAAGGTATAAAAAGTTCTTTTTTCCCTTGCTGGGTTCAGAATACTTCCCCTTTCATTACTTATATATTTTTTTCATTTCTTATATTTTAAGGTCATTACTGAAAGGCCTAGATACACATGCTTTGAACCATGGCTGAGAGGAACTAAGAGACTCAGACCTAAAGTATTCAGTCCTAGCAATCTACCAATGATCCTAGATTGCAGGTTACTGAAAATGAAACTCATATTGAGTTTATCTAGCTATAGGGTTTGTTGACAGCCTAAAAGTAGATCTAGTGGAAAAAGAATAGAGACTACATGTTTTCTGACAGCCCCACCAACACCAAAATCTGGTTCTCAGTGAAGAAACAGTTTATACAATAGTCTTAACAAAACAAGCCTTCCCAGAATTGGAGTTCAGAATGTGCCAACATTAAAGTCTATGGGATTTAATAATGAACTAAACAGATGGAACAGGATTCCTTTATAAATGTACCAATCAATAGTCAACAGAAATTCAATCAACTTTGAATATGACAGTCATAGGCTAGCTAAAGATGAGTCATAAATACTATTGATGCCATAATGATCTTATTATTCTTTCTGTTTCTGTCTATGTATTCCCCCCCTCTCTGGATAATTGTTAAAACAAACTGAAACCTGTATCTCCTAGTGCATATGATATCTCTCCAAACTCTGTCCAGATTTGATCATATCTTCTTTCATGTCCCACATGGTGATAGTGGAGGAAAAATAGGAATAATTCTTGCTTCCCCATGATTCTTTCCAGGAGTTTTGTTTTTGTTTTTGTTTTTTGTTTTTTGTTTTTTTAACCACTATCACTCAATATGACCTATTCTCTTTTTAGGTACTTTCCATTCAGTGATATCAGCCTCTTCCAATTCTTTTTGAAAATATCTATCATATGACATGATGTCAACCTTTGGTTTATGAGTTCCTTTCTTCCTCATCACCGTTTTTTACCTCAAATCCCACATCCTTCATCTTCATTCTTCATCATCCACTCCTGCATCAATTAATCAACAATATTTAAACACTTATTTGCTAGGCATTGTGCTAGAGAAAACTGGGTAGTTAAGTGTTTCACTAGAACCAGCCAAGTCTGGTGTCAGGAAGACTTAAATTTAAATATGATCAGAGAAACTTGCTAACTCTGTGCATCCTGAACAAGTCATTTGATTCTCTTAGCCTCTATTTCCTCATCTGCAAAACAGGGAAAATATTTGCCTGTATCTGACAGATTTTTGTGAGGATAAAGTGAGATAATATTTGCAAAGCACTTTGAAAATCTAAAAATACTATATAAATAATAGCTATTATTGTTGTTGTTCCTATATGAATACAAAGAATAAGTTATTCCCTACTATCAAAAAAGCTTGAATTCTGTTTATTCATTTATATACATAAAGCATAGAGACAACAGGCCATCTTCAGGTAAAAAAAAATGAGGCACCAGAAGGAACTATGACTCAAAGACTATTTAAATAATTCCAGAAGGATGAGATGAATGCACAGCCTAATCAATTTCTCTGTCTGCCAGTCTGTGATCCATTCTATAAGAAGTAATTATAGGTTTCAAGATTAGAAAAATATTCATTGGGTAAATGAACTTGACATTTTTCAAGGTGGTCACACTTCTTAGACCTTACCATCACTTGACTCTGAACTCTGAAATTACCTTCTGAGTATAATTGTTTTTCTTCTTGATTTTCATAAAGTGAATTGAGAGAGTAGGCTGAAATTTAGAATGAAAGGTCTATCACATCTAGAACACCTTGTTATCTTAGAATATTTTAGAAACATAGAATAACAGCATTGAAAGGCTGCTAAATGATCATTTAGTTCCAATTTTATAGTTTGAATGATGAGGAAAATAAGAGTCAGAGAAATTCAGATTTGATGCCTTAACAAAGATAATACATGTGCTTAGTGTCAGAGTTGGAATTACAACCAGTAGTTTTCTTGATTTCTATATCTTTCCAGAACACACAAATTACCACAAGATACTTTCCCTATCTTTGATACATGCATGTAAACATTTAGTCAAAATACAAAAATTGTATTTTGCATAAGTTTTTGAGATACATGTCACATTTTCATGTGACAATACCTTCCCTTTAAAAAAGTTTACATTTTACTTAAAAACTCAAAAGTTGGGGCAGCTAAGTAGTACAGTGGATAAAGCACCAACCCAGAAGCCAGAAGGACCTGAGTTCAAATCTGACCTCAAACACTTAACCCTTCGTAGCTGTGTGACCCTGGGCAAGTCATTTAACCCCATTTGCTTCAGCAAAAATTCAGAAGTCATCTGTAAAGAAGTTTTAATTGAAGTCATTAGAATGATTTTGCTCTATGAGAAAATACAGAGAGAGACAAGAGACTTAGGAACAGAATTTATTGAAGGCTTTTAATAAAGGATTCAGGAGAGTAATAAGAAAATAAGTCTTTTAGTGAGATACTTGATGTTTCTGAAGTTAAGGAAGGAGAAAATATTTGTTAGTACAGGATAGTCAATAGTGTCAAAGGCTGATTAGAGAAATTTTGCTCAAAGATATTAGGTCATTAATTAATAGGTCATTAGGAAGACAGCAGTAGCTTTTTAACAATTTCAATAGAATAGTGATGATAGAAGTCAATTTGACAAATACATAATTCTTCACAAAATGGAAACATCATATATAGCTGACATTTTAAATAATCTAATAGTAAGGGGAAAGACAAATAAATTGGAAGTTGAATCAATTAGAAAGGTCAAGATTTTTTTTTCTTCTTAGAATCCTAGACACCATATGAAAAGATGCTCCAAATCATTATTGATCAGAGAAATGCTAATTAAGACAACTCTGAGATACTACTACACACTTGTCAGATTGGCTAAGGTGACAGGAAAACATAATAATGAATGTTGGAGGGGATGAGGGAAACCTGGGACACTGATACATTGTTGGTGGAGTTGTGAATGGATCCAACCATTCTGGAGAGCAATTTGGAACTATGCTCAAAAATTTATCACACTGTGCATACCCTTTGATCCAGCAGTGTTTCTACTGGGCTTATATCCCAAAGAAATATTAAAGAAGGGAAAGGGACCCACATGTGCAAAAATATTGTGGCGATCCTCTTTATAATGGCTAGAAACTGGAAATTGAATGGATACCCATCAATTGGAGAATGGCTGAATAAATTGTGGTATATGAATGTTATGGAATATTATTGCTCTGTAAGAAATGACCAGCAGGATGATTTCAGAGAGGTCTGGAGAGACTTACATGAACTGATAATAAATGAAATGAGCAGAACCAGGAGATCATTATACACGGCAACAACAAGACTATATGATGATCAATTCTGATGGACGTGGCTCTCTTCAACAATGAAATGATCCAAACCAGTTCTAGTACCTTAGGTAAGAGAGGCTGAGGATTTAAAATAGGATTGTGGCAGAATGATTAAAGAGAAGGCATAAATTCAGGAGATGTGGAAGTAGAAACAATAATGTTCAATTGATTGGATATGTGGGGGTGAGGGAAACTGGGAGAAGAGATTGAGAATGAGTGACTAGAAGGATGGCAATAATAGGGTATTAATAAGTATGAATAAGTAATGGGATTGGGCTCCAGCTTCCATTTTGGAATCTACTTTCTTAAAAGATTACTCTACCATACCCTTATCTAGCAAAGGATAGTACTTCAGAGTACATTCCTCCTAAATCTAAATGGGCTATTTATATTAGGGGTTAGCTCTTAACCCTACAATGTCTACACCAAAAGGTTTTCTGAAGGGATAACCCAGGTTGTTCACAGAGTACAAATAGATCCCAATTAACCTTAGTGCTGCTTACCTCCTCTGCTGTGACTTAAAAATGTCATGAAAGTATTCAGGAGCTAAATGACCTTTCCAGTTGAGATGGTAATTAAGTCAAAAAGACCTCCATCCCTTGATATTGTAATCCAATTCCAAATTCATTGAGGAATGACTCATATTCTTATAGATTCGACAAAGTTTATATATTTGAGACAAGAACTTTATCTGAGAAACTTTCTATAAAATGTTTTCAATTTTCTGTTTACCTTGTGTCCTTGGCTACATTTGTTTTATTCATACAAACTTTTTTTTTTTATTTAATGTAATCAAAAAATATTCATCTTACACCTTCCTTTGCCTTCTATCTCGTTTATTCATAAATTGTTCGCTTATCCATAAGTATGATAGTAATATGTTCTATGTTCTTCTAAATTTCTTATGAAATTCTCTATCTAGGCCATGTTTCCATTTTGACCTAACTTTAGCCCCCTTTCCTTAGCCTACTATATTTTTTGTGCCAATTTGTTTCTGATTTGTGACTGTTATGGCAAGAAGGGTTAGGGTTAGGGTTAGGACAGAGTGGAGGATGAGAGTGGCAGAGTGGTGGGTAAAGAGAAATAGAACAAGGACACCGATAGTGTCAGTGATTCATAAACAAAAGTTATTTTTATAATGGCTTTACATTATATAACTAATTTGAATATAGATTTTACCTTGGACTCAGTTCACCTAGTCTACTTCCCTTCTTTTAAAAAGGAATAACTGAGATTCAGAGAAGAACAAGACTAGATCAAGATCACAGAAAAAAATAAAATAATGGACATAGATCTTGTGCCTCCAAAACCAGTGCTTTACCTACTGTGATCTTTCCTCTCCAAAATATGCTCATAGGGAGTGAGGTAGTAAAAACACAAATGCAAAAAGGTATTAGTAGACAGAGCAGAACTCTAAAATGAGTATTTGTTGGAATAGCTTAAAATATCAGTAAAGTTGTATATTAGTAGAACTTTTCTTCACTGATCTTTAAATAATTCTCTTTTATTTGAATTTATTTTTAATTCAGTCATTTTTTTTTTTTAGTTTTATCAGACTTTTTGCAAACCATTTGAGGTTTCCTTGGTAAATATAATGAGTGGTTTATGATTTTCTTCTCTAGATCATTTTACAGATGAGGAAACTGAGTTTTAAGTGAATTGCCCATGTCACACAACTACTGTCGAGGTCCAAATTTTAACTCAAGAAATTTTAACTTCACTAACTGCTCTTATTCTATACTTTTATTTTGTTGTGATTAGATAAATGTATTGGTAAATATTTATCTATAGATTAAATAAATTAATAGATTAATTCATGATACATTATTTCTTTAAATTATAATTGATCTCATCTCCTATTGAGAAAGAAAATGGCAACAAAACTCTATAGTTCTGCCTTAAAGATCATAGAGTCATATATAGAAAATTTGAAAGAATTTTAGAGTAGATTTATTCAACTTCTTCATTTTACAGATGAGAAAACTGAGGATCAGTGTGCTAAATCCATAGTTGGATTTGAACCAAATGACCTCTGTCTACAGAGACCATGCTCTTGTGTGGCCATTTTTGCTAATTGCAACTCTTGGTACTTCTGAGTTTGAAAAGAAACCTACCATAGCAGGAAGAAAGCCTTCAGGAATTAAAACTGTTTACACTGCTGGTGAATAATGCTTCATCTTTGAAGCTATTTCTCTTAAGACAACACACATTCTTCATAAAATGCCAGTATAAAATGAAATATGCACCTTAAACTCCTCCCTTTAATTGTGAGTACTAGTGATTATCCACAAGGTCAATTAGGTTAATATAGTCTTAAAATATCACTCATGTCATCTAATCTTATTGAGCTATATACTATGATCCTTGCAAGCATTATAAATGCAACAGGATGGATTCAATGCATAATTTGAATCAGATTTTTTTTTTAAAGGCAGGAATGAGGTAATTATCTGTAGAATTCAGGCATCAACATAGCTAATTGAAGGAAATGAGTATTTTGGCCTAAAATATCCAAATTAGTTCTTTACACTACCTTACTCCTGGATAATTGTCAACCTATTTTTACTTGGTGCTGTGTAAACCTGGTATAAGCAAGTTCTTATTTTTCTTAAAAAAAAAAAAATATTATTTTTTGATCATTAAGAAGTTGGAAGCAAACTCAGCAAGTGGAGTTCATCCCTCCAGGGTCCTTGTGCCATACAGAATACTCAATTGGAGGACCTCTCTCTGTATGTACTTAATTGACAAATACAGTTCTTATAATTTTCCAAATAGATTGATAGGTTTTTGTATGGTTTTGTTTTCTTCTTGAAATATCTCTCTGTGATTGTTGATTGTTTGTTTTTTCTTCTTGGAAGGACACCTCACTGTGTATGACCTTCATTGAAAAATGCAATTCTCATAATTTTCCAAATAGGTTTATAGGTTTTTGTTTTGTTTTGTTTTGTTTTCTTCTTGGATTTTTGGATCCATAAGTCCCACTTAATATACTCAACAAATAAGTGGGCTTTTTTGGAGGAGAACAGGAATTTATTTCCAAGAATGTAATGACATTTGGAGGGTAATTCTTTCTCTTCTATGATTTAAAAATGACATTGTGTTTGTATACACCTGCCAGATTAATTGATTTATTGTTATATTTGGCCATTTCATTTAGGCAGTGTGTACATGGTATGACTAATCCTTTGGAAATTTAGAAAAATAAAATATACACTACTATAATAATGACAACAGTTTATTGCTACCATTTAATTAAGAGTAACTGCTTTTTCAAACTCTGGTATCCAATCCACACATAAATGCATGGGATTTGATAACTAGTGAATTGTCTTTGAAAGGAAGGATGACATGATAGCTAATGCATGCACATGGAAACTAATTAGATTTTTTAGCTAATGAATCCCCATTTAAATAAATGTGATTCAATAAATAATGGATCCCCATGGAAATGAATAGAATTGGATGACTAACACACCCCACTGAAATGAATGTGATTCGATAGCTATCGCATCCTCATAAATGTGTTAGATTGAATCCCATTCATTTTAATTGCAATAAATTACAAAAGCTTTTGTTCTTGGCCTTTTGGCTAAGATCAAGTGTTCTGTCCTCTGCTTGGGGACTATATTCCACCAAGGCAGGAGCAGAGTCTTACTGATCTAATAGGCCCTTTCCTTCTCTAACTACTATGATGTATGATCTATGAATGCCATTCATTCCAATAGGGATGAACTAGCTATTAAATCCCATTCATTTCAATGGAATATTTGTTACTGATTGAATCCCATTTGTTTCCATGAAGAATTCTTTGCTGACACTTATTTTTAAAATAGAATGATTAAAATTAATTGATTTAAACATCACTATGTTTATGAGAAAAGTTTGGCCTGCAAGAAATACAAAGATAAATTTGAAATGTTGTCTATCTTTTTTTAGCACACAGACAACTAAAATAAATGAAGTCATTAAATTAGCTTGTATTTTTAAAAAGTAGACAGCAGGAAAAATCTTTTTTGCAAAAAAAATATAAATTCTATTATATAGGTTTATACTGTCATTCAAAGAAACAAATAAGAAGTTTTAAGATGTAGTAAAAATAAAATATTTCCAATTCAAATATAAAATTGAAGATAGAGAAAAAGAGAAAATTACAGCAAAGATAGATAAATCATAGATAGAAAGACAAACAGATCACATAGATGTTATAAAAAGTATTAGCATCATAGTTCCTCCCTAGCCATATTTTTCAGTATTGTCAGGTCTGTGTGAGTATTTGAGGATGTATATATGTATGTTTAATGATATATCTATCTGCCTGTCTATCCCATAGTTTGTTATTAAATATACTATATAGCTTAAGAAAAAAAGTCTTATAAAAATAATAGAATTAAGAAGCAACTTTAGAGGTCATTTAGCTATTATATTTTTTTAAAAAGACAAAAAAAAGAAACAAAGGAAATGAATTTTAAGAAAATTGATATCAATAAGCATCAGGAAAACAGAATGGAAAGTGTGGTGTCATATTTATGTAACAGCCCACAGACTTAATCTGACTTCAAAAACCCTAGAAGTTATATTTCTTAGTAGTCTTTGAAAAGAGGAAATTAACTTGAGACTAGAACTGGAGGCTTCAGTTTTCCTCCTTTCAGTGAAAGTTTTTGAGAATCTCTAAAAAGAAAAGGAGCAGGTAGGTGGTTCAGTGGATAGAACTCTGGTCCTGGACTCAGATATTTACTAGTGTGTGGGACCAGTAGGGTGCAAGACCCCCTTCCCAATCCAATGAACTAATCAGGAAATGATGAGATTCCCAGCTTTCTCTCAAAGAACAAAAGGCAAAGTGGAAGTGGCCCCAAGTACTTATGCAAAGTAAGCCTCTAGATAAAGAAACTCTAGCCCCAGGAAGTAAAAGGGTTAAAAGATATAATAGCAGCAACCAAAAAGTCCTTCAGGGCAGGGCTGCAAATTAAAATATCTACATACTTGTATATCTCACTGACCCCTTGCTCTGATTACAGACATTTGCTATAAGAGGAAAAATCAGGGACAAGATTTAATTAAGGTAGTTTTACTTCAGATAACTGTCCTAATTTTTAACCATTCAACCTTAAACCAGACCCAGGAATAATCAGGTGTGTTCTCATTCAAAAGAAGACCACTGGGAAATTGAGTCAGAAGGATCCCATCTTCAGCAAGAGACCAAAATCGTCCTAATTCATTCCCAAATTTTACCTTCCACCTGTAACAGCTTCTTCTTTAGCAGCTTGTGGCATATTCCTTTCAGATGGTGGAGTTTGATCATCTATGCAGACAGTCATATCTGAATCAAAACTCCAAATAAATATCTGTTGCAATCCTAAAAGATATCATCTCCTATAGCAATTATCATTAATCAAAACTCAGATGAATCTAGCTCTCCAGAATCATAGTAAGAGTTTACACAGCTTATACAGCTTAGCTTTCATATCTAAGTAGATGGTTCTAAGTTTAACATTACACAGATCATTTTGCTTTTAAAATACCCAATACAGAAAAAAAATTCTAAATTGCATATTGATCATCCTGTTTCCACATAAAAGAAACTTTCAGATTTAACATTAATACTCTCTTCATTCTAAAAAAAAAAAAAAAAAAAAAGAATTAAACTTTTGGAAATAACCCTTCAAATTATCAGATCAGATTAAAATCCTGCTCTAGCTTTATTTTTTTTTTTCTTTATCATATTCCTTAAACAAGGAGACTAATATGCACTTAAATAAACATTAAATAATTTGCTTTAGACAGATGCCATATCTTGGTAGAAATAAATTGCTTTCAGAAAACTTGCAGAGTTCCAACAAACTTCTTACTAAGACCATATAAATGTAGGCTATCCCTTGTTCCTTTAAACAGTAGAAGCAATTAATGGGGGAGGGGGATTAGATCATCTGACAGAGTCCCTTTTTATGTGGTCACCTTTCCCCCCATTCCACCATGCTTCCCAACCCCAATTTATCACAGCTAACCTTTTTAGGGTACCATTTCCCCCAGGATCCAATTGCCCAGTTTAAGACAGGCCCCAACCTCATGGGGTATCTCCTTTCCCATGGCAAATGGCAAATTCACTAGGGATTTGTGCCTTTTTGTTCCCCATTTCTGAAAAGCTATTTTCCTTTCTCTTCTTCCTTCTCTCACTCACTCTTCTCTTCACTCTCTCTCTTTCCTCCCATGGCCTACTTGCTCAAACCTTCTCCAACATACCTTAAACACCCCCAAACCAATACTAGATGCTTCATTTAAACTATTAATTGCTTTTGCAAATCAATCTCTCTTGTCCCTTGTCTTTAAATCGCTTTTTTTTAACTTTAAACTTCTAAGATTCGCAAATAACTTTGAACCAAATTTCATAAAACTTACACATACCCAACAGAGCTGACAAAATTTTTAAGGCATAACTCATAGTTTATAAATTACCCAATACTTCTAGAAAGCAACTTACCATCTAAGTAGGGAAATACAAACACAACCTCCCCTAAGGTAAGCTACCAGCATTTTGTTTTGATAACCTATATTTTAACTTAAAATCCAATCAAATACAGCTTTAAATTCCCAATAATATAAAACTGCTTTTGCTATCATATTTAAAATAATGAATTGCACTAAATAGCATAGTTTTCTAGTTTCTTTCTCTCCCCCTGGCTCCACATGGCCCTGCTGCAGTCAGGAAAGGAGGGAAGGAAAAGGAAGAAACTACCATCTTCACTCTCTCTTCACAATCCTCCCCATTTAATTGAATTACTTTGGAATTTTGAAATGACCAATAGCCAAATTCTCTAACCATTATTCCCAATGGACTTTCCTAAAGTTCCAACTTTGACCAGTGTTGAAGCCTAGAGGAAAGTCTCTTTCTCTTTTTGTTCCTAACAAATTCTAGCTCACAGAACAAACATGACAGACATTCTGCACAAAGACACACACACAGACAAAAAAATCACATGGAAGAGACCATCTCTTCTCACTTTCCTACATAAAAATACAACAAAAATACCCAAGTGCACTTTTTTTTTTTCTCCAAAGATTTGAGTTGGATTGCTTTCTCTCAGAGCATCCAATCTCATCCCATTGGTCTCCGGCAAATGCACAGTGGAACCCCTCCAGGGTCGCTTGGTAGACCAGGGTCAGAAGGAGTTGCCTACCATCCTAGCCAACCATAGAACGCCCCTATCCTGTGCTGTTAACAGAACCCCTTAATCTGGATCATTCAAGGCTTGATGATCCCAGGGCCCACAAGGATAGTTCAAGGGCACATTTACAGATAGTGTCTCTAGGATCATGCATGCATAAGTTACCTGGCTTTCTTCACCCGGCTTCATCTTTGAAGACTTGTGAGTCTTCTGGTTGTACCTGAGTGTCTCGTCTCCCTAGGCCCATTCTTCACAGAGAGGGAGGCTGAAAGTCTGATCTCAAGGTCAGTTGAAGAACCCAACCTGGCACCTACCTTGAATCAAGGGCCCACCAGCATCTCTCTGGGAAGCCAGATCCTGGGCAAGCCCCCATAAACTGTGTGGGACGGGTCAGGTGCAAGACCACCTTCCCAATCCAATTAACTAATCAGAGACATCATCAGGTACAAAGACAAAATATTTATTTAATCCCTGCAAGGAGAGGTCCAGACACATACCTGTGAGCCCTCCCAACTCCCACCAAGTGCTCCTGGAACCCAGCCAGCTTCTGGCTTATCCAGGATTTAAAAGCAAAAGATGAGCCTTCTCATTGGATAGACTAACAAGATGTAACCATCCGGACCAACGATCACTAATGCTGGCTGCCTCCCACAAGTCATGTCACTTCCTACAACAACCTGTATCTCAGGTTCAAAGTTCATTCCTCCAAAGAACAAATGACCTCCCCAAAGTCTCAAAGTTCTGGGACTGAGAAAAACTTCATCCACTCAGTCTCATTCACGAGCTATTTAATTCTAAACAAGTCATTTAACCCTGTTTACCTCAATTTTTTTACCTGTAAAATGATCTAGAAAAGGAAATGACAAACCATTTCCTTGATGTTGCCAAGAAAACCCCAAAAGGAGTTACATAGAATTGGAAATAAATGAACTGATGACAACAACACAAAAGAAAAGAGGAAAAAGAGAAAAGAAATGCAAAGATCTTTGCTAGTGCATGGAGCAATAGTATAATGATAGTGGAATTATCTTTAGTTACTTTCTTCAAATCAAAGCCTCCATGGGAATCCATGAGATGGGCCTTGTAAACAGACAAATAGGCAATATATATATATGCATATACACATTATATATAGGTATATAATGCATATATATATATATATATATGTGTGTGTATGTGTGTGTGTGTGTGTGTGTGTGTGGGTGTGTGTGATGAAAGATAAAATGAAAGATGAAAGATAAAATGACTAAGGAAATCAGAGTTTTGATCTTCTAAGTCTAGCTCTTTATTAAACAATGCTTTAAGCCAATTGCCTAACCAAATAGGATCATATCCCTTCAGCTTAAGACTGGATCCTGAAGACAGAGAGACTCAGACTTTTAGATATTAAAAACAATTAATCAAATGAGGTCAATTACTTAAAAGGAAACTATACAATATCAAGCAATCTGATTTTTAATTGAATGAAAGATTAGGGAATTTGCAAATTGGGAGGAGAAGAGTTACACTTTCCTTAATTCAGAAGGCAAGGTGATCTACTCCCCAATTATCTGTAAGTAATCAAGAGAACATAAAAACATTAACTGATTGATCAATACAGGGCCAATTTTCAGATAAGGCATATGTGTTCCTTGAGACAAAGAATTGTGAGAAAACTACTTTCATTAATCACTGCATGTGACCAGATTTCTGGTCTGCATAATCTAGGTCCTTATCATTAAGTGTCTCTCTGTAACAAGTTAAGGTGCTCTAGTTTTGGAGTTATGCAGGGCTAATTTTAAACAATGTATTAAGATTTTCTCTCAGTTTTCATATTGATAGGTTTTCTCAAAGACAAAGCCCAAAACTGAATAAAAACTAACCTAGATCTAGAATTGAGTCACAAGATGGAGTCTATGTGGTAAATTCAATTCTCACAATTAGCCACTTGATGTCCCAATTTCCTTAATTCCTTCATATGTATTTATGCATGCTTATGTGTTTACATGTGTGTTTAAAAATGGATTGAGATGCTGTTCATGTGTTTGTGTGTATTCATATGCTGCATAATTATTCTTTTTTAAATTGTTTTATTTTTTCTGATTATATATGCATATTAATTTTAATACACATTTCTTTATGAATCATGTCAGGAGAGAAAAATGAAAAGAAGAGGAAAAAACCATGAGAGAAAAAACAAAAAAACAAACAAACAAAAAAAAAAACATAGCATTTACAATGAATCTCCACAATTCTTTTTCTGGATGCAGATGACATTTTCTATCCAAAGTTTATTGGGATTGTCTTGGAATAATTATTCTTTAAAGAAAAGTTTTACTTGAACTTGTTGTCTTAAAAAAATATATGTTATCAGACATGAACCTAATACAGAAATCTGGGGTTACGCTTAAATGAAAATCCACGATAAATGGATCTACAGAACTATACGAATTTTTGATCCCAAAAAAAGTGATATAAATCATGATCTTGGCAAGGTGCATAGTTAGTTTCAGTTTAATGGAGAATAGTATAGACAAAGAAAAACAAAGATACTCAGATACCAGCAAAAAACCACTACTGGGAAGGCTTCCAGATAGACAAGGAGTGAAGCAAAGTGGAGTAGCAGAAGAGCTAACCCTTGACAACTATCTGACAGCCTCCCATTTTAATATGATATTATAATCTTCTGGGTAACTAAGTGCTAATCGCTGTTGTTTATAAACACTAAAGGAATTCAGGAGCCTTCTAAATTCAATGCTGTGAGGCAAAACCCTTCTACTACTCACCCTAGTTATATCTCTGCTTTTGATTTCAAATTTGTATTCAGCATGGGTTGAGTTACGCAATGGAACAATTTTTAAATAGTTCACAAATATTAATGGATCTAATAGTGGTTGATTATGTAGATATGAATTGAGGAAACAAACAAGCAAGTAAGAGCCTTTCTTGTACTAAAAAAAAAAAAAAAAAGAAAAGAAATGACAATTAAGAAAAGACAAGCAACAGGCAAAAAAAAGGAAAGAAAAAAGAAAGAGAAAAAGAAAAAATGAAAAGAATAAAACATATAAACATAAAAGTAGAATATACTGAAAGATATGATTGTATCTGATTGAATTAGAATTAACTCTTTCCCTACTTAAAAAAAAAACAAAACAAAGATGTTTAAGCCATGTCAATTAATTTCTCTCTCTAATAGACAAGAATGAAAGAGATTATAAATGATATCACAAAAATAGTCATAAATTTGAACAATTTTAAAACTAGTAGTCCCATTACTATTTTAAATGCTACAAAATTGTTTAATACATATTAAAATAACATAAAATAATCATAACGAGCATATAGATCATTGTAATTATTTTTTACAAATGAATATATTAAGAAACAGAGAACTTTAGTGAAGGGTCAAGCTCAAATAGCTAAAATAAGGGCTTCCTTTTATTCAAAATTCATTTTTGTTTCTTTGTTTTACCTTTACTATACCATAGAAGATAAGGATGAATTTTAAAGCAAGTGTATCAGATTAAGGAAAATTGTAATGTTTCTTTCATTTAAGGGAAAGTATATGTATACATGTACATTGTTTTACTTATGTGTGTATGTATGTAAGTAATTAAATCTCAAATTGTGTGTGGGAAGAAATGGGAGTGCACAGTTAGGCCTTAAATTAGCAAGACAGAAAAATTTACATAACTTCAAAGTTCAATACATATATATCATTTTCATTGATTAATCCATCTCTGTGTTCAATATCTCCATTTGAATTGGCTCTTTTTACTCAGTCATCTCCAGCTATAATCTTGTCTTTTTCTTCTATCATTTCCAAAATTCAAGAAAAAAATTATCTATTTTTACTATCTCTACTTTTTTACTTAACACCTATTTCTTAACATATAGAAGTCTGGCTTCCATTTTTCAGACACATGAACATTCTGAATCTTTCCAAATCCAAGTGTTTCTTTTCTATCTTTTGTTCTCTTGACTTCTTTTTAGTATATGTCATTGTGGACCTACTCCTTTTTGATTGATAACTTGTCCTTTTTGGCTTCTATGTCATACTAAAAGCTATCATTCTTATATCATTTTAAAGTTTGCAAAGCATTTTATAAATATCTTCTCATTTTTAATCCTCAAACCACAAACTAAGGTATCAAATCTTAAGTGATTTGCCCAGAGTAATCAATGAACTTATGTTGTTCTTATTTTCAGGTCTAGAACTAAGCATTTTTCCAACTGCTTTCTAAAATTATGTTCTATTTTCCTCTCATTTGTCCTATCCCTTAAATTGGTATGTTCTCCAATATTTGCTTTACTTTTACATTTAAATCATAGGATCATAGATCTAAAGTGTAAAAACTCTCCATAAGCAGTATTATTTTAACTTACATTATAGTTACTTGTGAATATGCCTAATACTCCCTACTGAAATATAAACTTCTTAAAGGAAGCAATGATGTAATGTTTCACTTTTGCTTCCCCAGCACCAAGCATATAGTGGCCCTTGACAAATATTTGTTGAGTTAAATTGCAATTACTACCAGGAATAAACTTTCAGACATGTTTTAAAGGAAGTCATTGGTCATAATTGCTTTCAGTATACTTACTACTGTTGACCACCAACTTCTTGTAAAGAGCATCAATCAAAAAAGAGAAATAAATATCCCAGACGATGGATAACTTTCCATTTTATTTTAATGCTGGTTTAGCAATGATAAAAGTAACTTACGTTTTTAATAATTAATTATATTGTTTACATATTAAACTTTATAAACTAAATATAAAAGAGAATTAAACAGACTATTTACTCAATGATGGCAAGTACAAAATGGCATTATTTTAACTTTATTTTTAGAAAAAAAAAAACCCATCATTTATCCTAAGTTGCTTATCAGAAAGATTTTAGAGATAAATGTATCTACCTATATCAAAATTCCAGATGATTCCATTACTTTTAATTACATGGACTTAGTGTATATGGTTCTCTTTTCTGATTATAGTCTGGAAACTTAGGATGAAATAATTATGATACGCTTTGCCTTTTTGTGACTCTGGTAACATGGTGTTTTATTCCAGATGCTTTCTGTATAGTTCTCCTATAGTACTTTACAGTAAAATATCTTTTAATGTAATTAAACAGGCTCTGTTCTTTTTGTAGAAATGGGGATCATATCCTTCCTAGCAGTTAGCAGAGAATATTCCTGGGCACAAGGACACATGATGATCTTTGAACATATTATACAAATGTCATTTATGTTTAGGAGTAATCCATCAATTAATGTTAAGATAACACTATGCTTTTATTATCTATCTCCAAGGATTTTTGTGAAATTCCAATTAGACAATGGACAGGGAAATTCTCTGTAAGTATAGTGCTTTGTATTAGCTAATACTTATTTATTATTTTTTGCAAAGCCATTTTGAAACAACACTATAGAAATTTATATCCCCATTTATAGCTGAAATTGAGGCTGAAAAATGTTTGGGAAATTTACCATTGTGTGTCAGAGAAACCAACATTTGAAACAACTTGGCATAGTGGCTAGAGTTGGACTTGAGATCAGGAAGAGCTGGGTTAAAAATTCTGCCTCATATACTTAAAAGCTATGCATCTCTGAATCAGGCAGTTAACTTTTCTGTGCCTCAGTGTCCTTATTTGTAAAATGAAAAGTTGAGTTTATTTATGCTTTACAATTCTAAATCTATTATCCCATATCTGCACAAATCTTACCCACCTTAAGAACAAACAAACAACAATAGAAACCTCTTTAGGGTTCGATATCCTTAGGCTATTGTATGATAACCCATTATTTCTCATGTCAATGTCTTTGCACTGGTTATGCACCATGCCTAAAATGAATTCCTTTCTCTCTTCCACTTTATTGAATCCTTTTCTTCCTTTAACATGAAACTGAGGCACTTACTGGATCTGTCACCCGGTAGGTCCCTCCCTCCTAAAGTACTATGTTAAATGACATTGTATTTATGTATGTATTTTATGTATGTGAATTTATGATTTTCCCCTTTTGAGTGTTCTTTTCTTTTGGTAAATAGAAATTATTTTATTAAACATATTTGTATCCTCAGCACCTAGCACAGCTTCTAGCACATAATAGTTACTTCATAAATATTCTTTGTTTGTTTTTCATACTTCCGTAGAGTATGCTCTTGAATTACTAAGACATAAGGAATAAAAAGGAACTGAATGAGAAGCAAAGGGCACTCTTTCTTAAAAAATGTGGAGGCTTGTCAGTAAATGGAAATACATTTGGTATTTTGGTGTTTTCAGTATCATTTTTGGACTAGAAAGAATAATATTATGTTACAGTAGAAGGGATTTTTGCTTCTAATTTGGCCTTCCCAAAAAGGTGAGAAGCTTCATTAAAGATATTTCTCTGTTCATTAATTAATTGATAAGCAGTTGTAATAAAGTGCTTAGAGGAGTGGTTGTCATTAAGAAATTTCTCTAGGGGCAATGTTTCAGGAAAAACTAACTATCAACTGAGGAATATAAAGCAATGCTTAATATGCACATAGAGTAAGGCCAAAGGAAGTTTATATTTTCTCTGAAGCAGTTGGAAATATATTTTGAAATCTCTAGATAATTAGATATTTAGAACATTATTCCTGTGGACTTTTTAATGAGTTTAATAGTACTCAAGAGATAAGAACAACTTTTTTAACCCTATTTAGGCTAAATCTTTATGCATGAATTTGTAATTTTCTTGCCTGTATAAGCATAACTGATATGAAAGCAATCATTTTGAGCCTTATTTAAGAACTAAGATCTTCTTTGTTCTTTCTTTCTAAGGGATTCCTTGACAATGTGCACATAGGTACAAACCTTTAGTAAATAGTCATGTTCTATATTATACCTGCTTCAACATGTGCTGCTTTCTAATTGAATATTACATAGCAATTAAATTTTGAATTTTTTTTCTTTTTTTTCCCCCAATAGAGGAAACACATTTATTTGGTTTATTCATCCCAAAGTCCCCTGTAACCAGTGATAGACTTTCTTGAAACCAAAAAATTTAGTACATTCATTGACCTTTCAACAGAATGTTGTGAACATCCCCATTTGGAAATTCAAACTGTAGTCTTGACCTCACTATTGCTGAACTATTAGTCAATAGATATAACCAGCCAGGAAGACTATTTGGAGCTCTAAACAATTATTTATTTTGTCTTTGTGTCCCCAGTTCCTACAATGGTCCCTTGAACATCTACTGTGGTCAATTATTGAATTGAAATTATTTTTCCCTTAATTTTTTAAAAGTCCAATAATATGACAAAATCATTTAACATTAAATTCTCCACCTTGCTTAGGGAGATTTGTTCCCACTATTGCCAGCTAAACTTTCAGTGACATTTAAGAGGTGTTAGAATTGAAGGTAGTTCTAGAACATAGCCCTTTGTTAAGTTGAACTGAATTTGGAGATATAGAGGTAGTTCAAGAAGGAAGACTCAACAATGAAATTGTCAGTGACAAGAGGGAAAAGATGAATAATTAAATCAAGAGACACAAATATCACATTAGTGTTATGATAGATTATGGGAGGCCAGGAGAAAAACTAGAAGTGATAATATTGGGAGCAGCAATTGCAATAGCTAGTAGTCTGAGTATTCAGGAAAAAGAACTTGAAAGGTCAAGCAGGACCTAGAGAGACAAGCAGCAGGAAACATGCCCTCTAATCATCTTTTAAGTCATGATATAAAAATAACAAAAGAAGTAATTAAGAGAAATTCAGTTAAGTTCTAGAAAGAATTAGTTACTCTAATGTAGGAGTTCTTAATCCATTTTGATTTCATCCACCCTTATGGCAGTCAAGTGAAATCTATGAATCCCTTTTCAGAATAATGCTTTTTAAATGCATAACATAAAATAAAATAAGGATACAAAAGGAAACGAAAGGTTAAAGAAATAATAAATGTATTTTTTCTCCATCGATGTTCTCAGACCTCCTAAGATCTATCCCTAAGATTCATGGAGCATTAGTAAAACTAGGCTTAAGTTAAACACCTCTACACTTTTACAGCATGAAATAGTACTGTTATAAGCTAAGTGTTTGTGGAAAATATCTGGAGCAGTTTGAATTAACTGTCCCCAAGTGAACTTATTGGAACCCAGATGTGGGCTTTTTGGATTAAGAGACTATAATAGCAAATTGGAAAATTTGGAAGAGAAGTTGCTGAGATACCAGAAAACTATTTTTTACCAAAGTGCTTTTAATCTCCTTGCTGGCAGCTTTGACCTTATGAGGTGCCTTTTTTTTTTTTTTTTTTTTACAACTTTGCGAGTTAATTTTACCTGGGGGTTATTTAATCTGTTTTTATTAAAAGAATGTTTTATCTGAACCTTTAGACTTGAATCATCCATTATGCCAGATGTGGAACTATGACCAGCACATATGGCATCATCTTAAAATCTTTCACCAACCTGGTTCCCCTTCCCCAGATGTTCTCCAGCTTAGCAATGTCCTACTTAAAACACTCCTCCAACTAATAGCACTCTTACAGTTTCATATTTGTTCTTAAGATGTTGAGAAGATTAAGAATGATATTATATCATTTTCTTATTGTTCTTATTCACAAATTTTATCCTGTAACTGCTTAAGTCATGTTTCTTCATCTCTGAACCTAGTTCAATGTTCAGATGACCTATAATGAGTTAAGTTTTAAAATCCAACTCTCCTGCCTCAAGGAATTTAACTGACTTTTCAGAATGCACAAAGGGAATTTGGGCTTGATATCTTTATTTCATTAGTCTATCCTTCAAAGATGTCTGGTTTGATGTGGGAAAGTCTGAACCACTATTTCACACCTATACTCAGACAATGAGAACTTCTTAGTCTAAAAAGAGAAGGGGGAGAATAATAGCTATCCCCCATTACCCAGCTTCCAACCAATCATGTTGTTCCCTCAGTCTCAATTCTGTAGCCAATCTTGTTGCCTTTAGTCCCAAGATGTCATCAACCCTGTTCTTTTCTTTGTTCTGGACTGCCCCAAACCTTTGTAAGATGGCTTGGATCTTTGACATTAATATAGACAACCACTGATCAATTTATATAGAAAGATAGCATGCCCCTATTAATAAATGTTATCTTGCCCAAAAAGCTGCCTATGCTTGCCCTTTTATTAAAATATTATATATGACACTAATATGGCTTTTTGATTGAATTTTATATTAAATAATTTTATTAAAATGATTGCTAAAAAGAAATTATGTTGAAGATTTCTGCATTATTATTTAATTATATTATAGTTCTTAATACTACTGGTATGCCATGACCAAGGTAAAATATAGTGAGATTATCTCCTCCATATTGGACACTATTCTTCTCAATGTAAGTTAATATTATATTGGGATTTTTCCACAGTGATATCATAGTATTAATTCAAATTTAGTTTGTAGTCCACTATAACTCCCAGATACAAGAGGAAAAATTGGATTTTACTTATATTACTTTCATTTTATATTTGTGAAGTAGAATTTTAAATACAAGTAAATCAATTCACTTCCCAAAATAAAGGGCCTACTGCATACTGAATATTTTACTAGGCTTTCTAGGATTTAATTTATTTAAAACATGGTTCCCCTAGCCTCATGAAACTTAAAATAAAATTTAGAACTGGTATAATTTTTAAAAAAATTATATAATACATATCACTTAGCTTTCTTATACCACAATTTCTTCCTTTATCCCTATTTCACAGGAAAAGGAAGTACTTCTTGTCAAGAAATTGGCCCTTTACCTGCACGAATGATCATGTTTCCTTCTGTTTTTGATCTCCTGTATCATCCTCATTTTCTCACTTATCTTTGAATTCTGTTTTACTACTTCCTATAAATATGTCAGTATCTCCCATATCTTCACCAAAAAAAAAAAAAAAAAATCCTCACTTGATCCTTCCATTTCCACTAATTCATCATCTCATATCTATTTTGCCTTTTGTGGTCTATAATACATTTTTATTCTTCCTCTTATCTTCTTTCTTGTCCTACAATCTGAGTTTTAGCCTCATCATAACTTTTGACTACAAATCTCCAAAATAGTCTTCTTCTGTCATCTATGAGTTCAATGATTTGCCACAGTGTCTCTCTCCTTCTAATTCCTGCCCTCATTCTAGGGGAGTTCAGAACATATATTGATATTCCCTCAAATACCCTTACCACATAGTTCTTCATTTTATTCATTTCTCATGACCTACTTTTACACTCCACTTCAGCACAAACCAAAAATGTTATAGCTTTGATCTTGCTCTCATCCACAAATGTACCACACCCATTTTTAAGAAACCCACAAATCCCATTATCTGACATAATCTGGTTTTTCACCTCTTCCTTTGACTTCTTTTATAAAACCAACTCTTTTGTCTTCATGGTGATCTCTATCTAGTAATTTGATCTCTCAGTTCTTTCCAAAGCCATTACTTTGTACTGGTCATTCACTCCACTTTCTCCCAGCTTGATTCCTTGGTGAACCAATTCAACTTTACACTGCACTCCTTTCTTGAACCCCAATCTGATCATCATTTTGCTGATTATGGATTGCTCCCACCACTTACCACCTTAGCTCCTTATACACATGTTGCTGAATGAAGATAGAAAAAATTATACAACCATTCTGACAAGTTTCATTACAAATTTATGTTGTACAACTCAACTAGGCCCTCACTGCTTGTAGTCAATTCTTGTATACCTTGTTTATTAACTCACTATCTCAGTCTCTATAATAGTTCTTCCCAAAGTTTTCCTCTTTCCTCAATTATTCTCCTGCCCTCTCAACTAAAGATTTTGTCTCATATTCTTTACTCATTGTCTCATATTATTCACTCATTATCTTTCCCCTAAACTTTCTGGCTTCTAACCTTATTACTGTGAAAGGTAACTCCAACCTTCTAGTTACCCAGGCTTTTAACCTACATGTCATTCTCAACTTCTCATTTTCTTTCATTTTTGGTTACCAATATGTTGCTAAAACCTGTTATTTCTTCCTTTCTAACTTCTCTCTTTTATGTTTCTTTCTTTTCTTTTGCTATCACCATGGTGTGAGCTCTCACAACTTTTGAATGCTGAAATTGCCTACTAATTGGTTGGCTTGTCACAAGTCTTCCACATTAGTCTATCTACTACTTAGCTATTGCTTTTCAATAAAATTCAGTGATCAAAGATAAACTCTTATAATTGATATTCAAAGACCTTCATAGCCTGCTACCTCTTACCTTTTCAGTCTTTTTTTCACATTAGTTTCCTTTACATTCTCTGGGATTCAATGATGGTTTCCTTGTTATTTCTTGAACAAGACATATTTTTTAACTTTGGGCAGTTCAAATTTTTACTGGCTGTCTTCCATATCTGAAATTTATTCCCTCCTCATATCTTTTCTGGCTTCCCTGTTTTTCTCCAAATTTCAATTAGAATCTCATTTTCTACAAGAAGCCTTTCCCAAGGGCTCTTAATGATAGTGTCTTTGTCTTTTCTCTGTTAATTATCTCCAATTTGTCTTGTATATATTTTGTACATAATTGTTTGCATATTATATCCCACATTAGACTGTGAGATCCTTGAGAACAAGGGGCTATCTTTTATTATTGCTAGGGCTTAGTACAGTGCCCAGCTTATAGCAGGCACTTAATAAATATTTTTTGATTGACTGAGAATCCACTGCAACACAATCTTGGAAACAGCAGCAATCTCAGAAGTCATATAAATGGAGGATAAAATATAAGCTGACTTTATTCCCCCTCAGGTCAATAGGGGTTTGGTTCAGTGTCAATTGTTTTCATCATCCTAAGCATAAATATTTCAAATAAACCAACTCTGTATATTTCTAACTATAATAAGCGATTTGATTGATAATAGGAGTCAAGATTAGATATCAGAGTTAACAAAGATGTCTAGCAACTAATGAGAAGCTCCATACTTTCAACCACATTAGACTTCCAGAAAGGAAGTCACTTATTCTAAGATTATAGAATTCATTGGATTTTTTAGAATTATGATATATTTTAAAGGTTAAACAATGTTATTTAAATGTTCTAGGAGTCTATAAATTAGTTTCTATAGATTTTTTTTTACCTAACAAAGGCACTTTAAAACAAAGCAGAATGAATTAGAATTTCATTGATTTATTCAGCTAAAAGTGTTTTATATATATATATATATATATATATACACACACACACAGACACACAGACACAGACACACACACACACACACACACACACATCCTCATTTCATTTTTCATTTAGAAATATAAGCCAGAATTCCTTAGGACACTTGATTGTAATTTTGATACTAAATTAAACTACTTAAACTATGCCCACACTGATTGTGTGTGTGTGCATGTGTGTGTGTGTGCGCGCATTTGTGTGGCAGAAGATTTACAAAGAAATGCAATCTTATTAATAAATCTTGTCCTTAGGCAGCTGAAAAAGAATAGGCTTATTTGAAGAAAAAGATATGTATAAAGATGGCTCGACAAAAAAGAGGGGAACGGATTAAAAACTTTTCATATATGATTTTTGAGTTGTTAATGTTAAAATATAGGTCACTAATATTGATTTGCAACTGAAAAAGTTTCTAAACTAAGTGCTACTATGAATCAAATCTGACATGTGATTAAAATAATTCCCTCAGATAAAGTATTCTGTTATGAGGCATATTCAATGTAGGATACCTGAGTGGCTGGGGAGATGGTGCTGTTCCAGAAAGAGTCAGATCCTAATCCTGCCTTTAATAAAAACTACTTGGATAATTGGTCAAATCATTTTACCTCTCAGTGGCCTGTGATATTCTTTGAGGGAGTAATTCAGTGAAAAGCTGTTCATTCACATTGGTAGGAAGTTTGTTCAGGAGAAAGTGCTCACTCATCTTTCATTGTGCAAGACTCATAGAAGATAATTCCCAATGTCAAGGATAATGAGTGTGATTCTCTAACCCTTACACTCAGCTTGAATTTGAGGCATCCCTGAAACCCCCAACTATTAAAAGTCATTCATATAACCAGAGTAACAAGAGACATACTTGGGCTCTTCCTTTAAGTACAAGGAGAGGAATGATGTTAAATTATCTTCCCTAGAACCTGACCAAAGTCCAAAAAACCTCTACCCTACCCTACTTTGGCCCCATTTGGCCTACCACTAATTAGGATAGTATACATTTTGTTCCCAAAGCAGGACTTTTCCAAAATCCAAAATCATCAAGGGATCCCTTCTCTAACCTCAGCTCCTCCTCAACCTGACCAGCTGAGGGGAAGGACTGAAAACAGTTGGAACTTCTGCTTTCTCAAACATAAGTTCTTCTGTTCTGATCTAGTTGAGAGGAAGGACTGAAAACAATTGGAATTTCTGCTTTCCACCCACCCTCAATGAAATCATAAGTACACACACACATACACACACACACATACACTGCTCTCAAGAAAGGACCTAAAATCATATCCATGTTACCTTCACTAGTCTTCCTGAAAGCCTCCAACTACTCAGCCACATTATCCATTCTTTCTCCCTCCTTAAATGCTTCTTATATTCCATGTACTGTGCTAAATGTTGGACATACAAAAAGAGACACAGCCCCTTTCCTAAAGTAGCTTATGTTGTTATACTAATAGACAATAAAGAAAAAAGAACTAGAGTTAGCATGGAGAGGGAGAAAGGCTGAGCTGAATTGTGATCTAGAAATGGCCAAGAATTTTGTCCAATGAATCAAAAAAAATTAAATTGAATTTTTAAAAAGCTAGTGTCACTCACTCTGTAGTCTGACTTAAGGAAGAAAAGCTAGAGTGCACTATTCTACTGGTCAACTCTTGGTATTTAGGTTTAAAGTAAATGAATTGTGCCCAAATTATGTAGGGTAGATATTTTACTGATTATATTATTCCAATGAAAAGTTTCTCGTGAGACCTAGTAGTTTCTCTGTCTAGTATAGCTAAATCTTACTACATAAAGGGAAAATAGTTGGAACTTCTTTTGATATAAATATGAAATAGGCAATGAGGAACTCAACTCAGAATAGTGTCAATTGGTTATCCTCTGGTTCTCTGTATTGGGAAAATGTCTCTCTTTGGACATGTATTTCCAACCTCTAACTATGTATCAGATTCCATCCATTCTTTTCTCACAGTTATCTTCTCTGCTTTTACTGCCATTATCTCCCTAGTCAAAGTTCTTATTATCATCTCAAACCTTGTACTGACTGTAATGGCCTCCTAAAGCAACTTGTAACCAACCTCCCTCATTTCCAGTCTATACTGTTGATGCTTCCAGATTAGTGATACCAAAATCTAACTATATCATTTTATATTCTCTTTGCTAATTTCAATTCATATCAACAAAGTTTAGTGTGAACTTACTTCCTGTATTTAACATTCGTCAACCTTGCTAGTAGTTCTGCCTTAATTTTTTTAAACCATATTCCGAATTACTTGCATTAGGTACTTGTATTTTGTTCTTGTGATTAAGCCTTTGTTTTATACCCCAGACTTGTTTTCTCTTCTGGAGAGAAGACCATTTAAATTCCCACCCAGAAACTGGGTAGAATTCTATCACTCAAAAATAGAAATATGTATTATCTGTTTCCTCATTCTCTTCCTCTTATGTTATATCTGACCCTTATAATTCAGTAAAGACACTTTGTGGTGTTACCATCATATTTGATCATAGGAAGATATGGCCTAAGGAGAATGCATAGGGAAGCAAAGGTATCACTAGACACCAGTGTTGTGTCTGACAAGGGCTCTCTATCAGACCCTAATTATGTCACTTAACCTCTCAATGCTTCATGTTATTTTCTAAAAATATAACTTGAAGAGAAAGTACAGATCTAAAATTATCAGTAAAACTTATTCACCTGGAAATTCACTCTACTAATGAAATCACAGAGCCAATTTGTATTTTTAATCTATGGACTATCCTGTAAATGATAAAGGCATACTCAATAACAAGAGTACTTGTACTTTTCAAGTTTTTACTTAGATGTAAAACGAAACTCTTTGTTCCACTTGTTTTTATCATATCCCTAGGGACTGGCACAGTACTTATGATTTCATTGATGTTTTAGGCAACTCTCAGATGAGAAAATCTCTCTACCAATATAGTTCAATAATTCATTTTGCAAACATATACTTTTAGATAGTAGAACCTTGAAAACTGAAGTAACTTCTCCAGGATCACATAGTCACTAAAAAGATAGGATTTTAAGTTAGGTCTTCCTAACTCAGAATTCAGCTTTATCCCTTGTATGAACTTCCTCTCTTGAAGTTCTTAGTTTATTTTAACTTTCCCCCATTCTAAAACATGTACCTCCAAGTAATCAAATGAAAAGCTGGAAAAATAGTAATTTTGCTATTGAGATTTTAACTTACATACAAAAAATCCTTGATTACAAAATCTCTTTTTCACTAGGACTAAAAAGAATGAAAAAACAAAGAGAAAGATATTGTTCTTTTTTTTTTTTTTAATCCTACTAATATCATGGGCTAAACAATCCCTTTTCCAGGAAGATTGCATACAATGTACATCTTATATATTTGTTGCTCCTCTCTACACTTAAAAGGCTTACATTTCCAAAGCTTTACATACTTAAAATATTTTGAAAGGAATTAGTCATTATTCTCCAATTAAAGATCACACCAAAATTTCAGTGTGTCATTTATTTCTATCATACATATATAAATGTATAGATACATTTATATATGTACAAAATTATCCCTGTCCCCCTTCCCCTACACTAAAGATAAAGGATCATTGCATTTAACAACCATACAAATAGTAGTGAAAAGATATTTAAATCCAGATTTCAAGGAAACAATGATAAAAGGCTTATTCTGAACACATTAATCTCCATCACTACAAGCTAGTATACTGCCAATAAGCCACAAATGTACACCACATGAACAAGTTAAGAAATGCTTTTGTAGAGTATAGAATGAAGAGTGACTGTGAGCAATATGCCTATCTATAGATCCCTTTGGCAACATTGATACACGTGATTTCAATACACACACACACACACACACACTGAAGTTTTCTGATCCTCCTTTATTTTTACTCATATATATGTATACATATATATATATATGTATACATATATATGAGTAATTAGCTCATATGTATATATATATATATATATATGTATTTCCTTTCCACATAAAAAAATCTTATTTTTCATTATTTTTCAGTTGAGCTAATTTTCTACCTTAACATTTGTTAGTAACATATTTTCAGAAGCTGGATGACATTTGACACTGTTCGTTTTCTATACCCACAAAAATATTTATGCTTCTCAATAACATTCATGTAATTCAGAGTTACTGAGGTGAGTGAACAAGAGAATTGGTTAAGATTGATTTTAAAAGAAACAAAATGATATAAAATCTGTATGACTTTACTATATTCCTTATGCTAAATCTGAGAATGCTGATGGGGAAAACTATTTCTATTTAACTGACCAATAAACTAAAGGAATATGCAATGATTTTTCAGTTGTTTAGAGCAAAAAAATGTCATTCCTTAGAACTCACTTCTATTAGACAAAATGATTGAATCTGCATCATTCAATGGAATAAAATCAAGTCATCTTAATAGAACATAGTGGATCAATGTTTCCAGCTTTGAAAATGAACATCTTGGCTTTCCTGTGGTATTTATATGGGAGCAAGAGATCATTATTCTGTGACAACATTTCATTTCATTGACATTTCTAAACAGTTCTCCCCTCTGTGTACCTGTGTATTTGAAAGTAATCAATAAAACTCACACATGCATATATACATGAAAATACATATAGGTTTGGGGAAGGTACTTCTACCATCTGTTGGATAAAACTGTGTTTCTGACAAGTTGCAATTCTCTTTTTTTGTAGAACTACTCCCTGTTTGCAACTTTCTAAACAATGAGATATACATTATTTTTTTCTGAGAAACCAATACTTTATGAATCAATAAATTATAATATGTATTCACTAAACAACTGAGAAAATTAATGCAAATTTTAATTATGTTAGACTTGTAACCAGAAATTTTCTTTGACTCAAATAATTTCTGGTTTGTAGTTATTTTTCATGTTTTGAGGAGTTTCCGAGATCAAATTTTTAATTTTGTTTTTCCACTGATAAACACTTTTGTTTTGCTCAGAATGAACTTCTATAAATTATCTTTCATTTTTTCATTGTTGTATTTAAAATTGGTGTTTGAGGCAGAAACTCCTTCTTCCTCTCAATTTCTTGTTACTGATCACTTCCCTGCATGGGTGAATCAAAGCTCTAAATTGTAAGTATCTCTCTAAATCTATTTTATCATATTGGAATTTAAGGACATATAGTTTTAGATCAAATTACATGACATAGCTGAAGAACAGTTCCTAGACTGTTATTTTTAAATCAAAGAAGAATGACAGTTCCCAAGAGGTGAATAGAACAATAATAATTCTGTCAACAGAAAGTCAGAAGAAAGAATGGATTCAGAAAAGAAGAAATTGAATATAAGCTCCTTGTGGACAGGGACTATTTATCTGTGAAGCTCGGTGAAAAGAAACTACAATAAAAACTCCATTGTTCCTATTGAGTTAGAATTTATTGCCTCAGGTGTGTTTGCAAGAATTTTGAAAAGGGCAACAAAAGACCTTGATCCAAGCACTGACTGCCATTTATAAGATATTTGATTTGAGTGAAGCCATTTAATCTACCTGGTTTTTCCTGTACATATGAAAAATGATGGAACAGGCTAATAGATCTCTGAAGTCTTTTCCAGTTCTGACATTCTGTGACTCTCACTATGACTTATTTTATGATCATCAGTGCTACTATATTTGTTTGTAGAGGAAGCAACCACTGTATGAGGAGCAAATTCTGTAAAGCTTTCCCTCCTCCTCATCTCTACCAGGCTTCCTACAAGTCCCAGCTGAAATTCTACTTTCTACAAGAAGCCTTCCTTTTTCCTCTGAATTCTAGTCCCTTCTCTTTGTTGATTATTTCCAATTTAAATTACTTTTTTGTAACATAATTATTTGGAGGATTGTTTCCCCATTAAATTGTGAGTTCCTTGAGAGTAGGAGCTCTTTTTGTCTTTCTTTGCAAACCTGATACTTAGCTGAGTTCCTAACACTTAGTAGGCTCTTTAAAAAGTGTTTATTAATTGACATTAGAATTTTCTCCAAATGCATACTCAAGCAGAAACAAAGAATTTGTGTTTTGAGAAACAACTTTATAGTCAAACTAGGTTCTTTCCTGATCAATTTAGGAATGAGTTTTTGTTTTTTTTTTAAGCAAAAGATCAGACTAAAATGTCTTTTTTTTTCCTAAAGCAACCCCCCCCCCAAAAAAAAAAAAACAAAACCCTGCAACTTTTCACCAAAATCTCTTTATTTGTTCCTAGAGCCCACAGAGAGCAATCACTGTCAGTAGCATAATCTTTTGAACAAAAAAGAGAAATAAGAAAGCAAAGATAAGATAGATTTTCAAGTTTCTGTATTTCTTATATTCAAAGATCACAATCATGATAATGTTGCAAATGATACATCCATGGAAGTTATGGCAATGCAAGTACAAGGTCAATTTTATTTATAGGAAGGGAAGGAACAGTTTGTCCAACCAAATGTTGCTACTCCTTTATGAAGAAAATTCAGAGAAACATTGTTAATATCTGCTTAATTAGCTGGATTGCATCAAGTTTTATTGTGTGCTGTTTCTGGCTCTAGGGGACATAGCTAAATCTGGTTAAGAAGCAATTAGTAGATCTTTCCTATAACTTATTTCCTTCTACTGTTTGAAATACTAGTAAAGTCTTGGTTATGTAGTGCTTGGGTGTCCCATGCATGCCTATAGTGATAGCTTGGGAATCCAACAGACCTTGGTTCAGATTTCACTTCAGACATTTACTTCTTGCAGGCAAACCATTTAACTACTTCAATCCTCCATTTTCTTACAAAAAAAAAAAAAAAAAAAAAAAAAAAAAAGAAAAGGAAAAGAAAGAAAATCCTAACACTTCTTTCATAAGATTGTCATGAAGCTGAAATGAAATAATGTGTAAATAGTATTTTGCAAATCTCAAAGTGCTATAGAAATGTGAATTACTGTTAATATTATTATTTAGAAAAATCAATTGCTTTCCTACAAGGATATATAACCTATTAAACAACCTCTCTGCAGAATCCCTCTATGACCCTTATTGCTAACCACTGTTTATTATCAACATAAGTTTCTTGAGACAATTGGACATGACTGAAATCTCCTCACTCAGCATGTTTCAAATCCTGACCTACTATTTCTTCATTAACACAGGGAACAAAAAGTATAGTTTCTCCAGGGTTCATGTTCACTTTTGTTCAATAAATATGCATTTGCAATAATTACACTAACAATAATTCATTTTTATGCAAATGTGAAGTTATCTTGTTTTATCTTCTCAGCAACTATGGGAAGTAGGTGCTACTATTATCTTCACATTTCAGATTAGGAAATTGAGGCAGACAGGGTTAACTGACCTTTTCATGGTCACAGAGCTAGTAAATGTTTAAGACTATATTCAGACTCAGATCTTCCTGACTCAAGTTCCAGAAGTTTATTCACTGTTGCCACCTAATTAAGCATGCTTATGAATCTGAGTATTTAAGTTCATTTGTGTGAAGTGTATTTCGATGGGAAAAATGTCTGTTGGAAGATTTCATATGGCTTAGAGATGTACTTGGGAATAAAATTAGGAAAGGAAGTCTGTCAATAAACATTGGATACCTACTATGTGACAGGCAGTTTGCTAACTAATGGATACAAAGAAAAGCAAAAACAGTTCTAACTCTTGAAAAGTCTTATGGTGGTGACAACATGCAACCAATTATGTACAAATATGCTATAAACAGGATAATTTGGAAATAATCAAGAGAGAAAGATACAAAAATTAAATATATAGGGATGGGCATTCAGGAAAAGGTAAGATTTTAGCTGAGATTTACAGGAAGACAGGGAATCCAAGAAGCAAAAATGAGGAAAAAGAATATTCTAGGCATGTAGTAATCCAGAAAAAATTCCAGGAACCAGGAGATATGGAATATTGTTTGAGGGTGAGCAAGGAGACCAGCATCATTGGATCACAGAGTTTGTGGTGGGCAAGTAAGGTGTTAGAAGATTGAAAGGTTTGTGTGTGTGTGTGTGTGTGTGTGTGTGTGTGTATGCTGGGGGCAGGAAGATTAGGAAAGTCAATACCAGACAGAAGATTTTGTATTTTATTTTGGAGGAGATGGAGAACCAATGAAGTTTGCTGAGCAGGGGGGAAGATATGGTCAGACCTGAACAACTGGAAAATTACTTTGGCACTTAAGTGGAAGCTGGACTGGAGTAGGGTAAACCTTGTAGCAGGAATACCACCAGTAGGTTATTTCAAAGTGCAGCCATGAAGTAATAAGAATGTATACCAGAGTGTGGCAGTGTCAGAGAAGGGGGCACATAGGAGAGTGATTATAAAGGAATTAGAGGGGAAAGCATAGGCAAGAAGCAGGGTCTGAGGTTGACAAACTGAGAAAGAACTAGAATGAGGATAAATGCAATCAGATAAGGGAATTTCAGAATTCATGTATATAGAACTAATGCCTTTAGGGTTGATGGCAAGATCAAAGGCATTTTTCCCCCTTACCTAACCTAGAAAAGGAAAATTAGGCTCTATACCCTTTGGCATATTGTGATAACCCTATAAATTCCTTTTGTATGATTCTTTCTGGAAGTTTTAGATTAATTTATTAATTTAAATATAAAAAGTGGCCTTCTAGTTAAGGAACTATGGGGACTTTAGAACAACTATAAGAAACAAAGTGGAACAAAGGAACCACGAGTCAACATTCTAATAAATGCAAATATCATTTCACCCCATTAAAAATATAAGCTCCTTGAAGGGAATTACAGTTTTGTTTTCATCTGTTTATCTCTGGATCTTAACATAATGCCTGGTAACTGGTAGGTGTTTAATAAATAATTGATTTCTGAAAATATCTTGGAAGAAAGAAGAGGATCCTAGAGAGTCATACAAGATGTTAAATACAATCTTGAGCCATTGTTTTAATCTTTAAGTTTTTGCCTCACTTTTCTTCAGTTTGTCAAATTTCCCCATTTAAATGATAAGCTCTTGCAAGGAGGAACATGTCTTATTCTTTATTTGTCTCCACAGTGCTTAAAAAGAATACCTATGACATTTCTTGTTTCAATGCATATTTAAGATATAACCCATTTCTTCCTCTGAGAAATGCATTACTAGCAGATCCAGAAAGTCAGTGAGTTGCCACAGGTAGACACTAAAAGAGCCGGTTTCATAGTCATAGAATGTTAGCACTGCAAGACAACTTGGTGGGGTCTTCATGTAGACCAACATACTAATTTTATGTTTGATGTAGATGTCCACATGACCACCCCACAAGGTACCTTGCAGTTCTGACATACCTGAGCACAAATCTGGTCTTAGATAGTTACTTGCTGTGTGAGTCTAGGCAAGCTATTTAACCTTTGTTTATCTAACCCACTGGGGAAGGGAATGGCAAACCACTCTAGTATCTTTGCCAAGAAAGCTCCAAATAGAGTCATAAAGAGTCGGATATCATTGAAACAACTGGACAACAATAAGAATTATATCCAAGTATTTGGGGGGGCATAAGAAAACAGTGCTAAGTTAGGATATTTTTCCACCACATAGCAATCCTTCTCTGTATACATAACATGACACAATATAACATAGAATGGTGTAACAACAACATAGTAATTCTTTGGATATGATCCAAATCATGAATGTCTTTTCCAAAAGGTGGCAAGTAGTGGGTTAGTGGATAAAATACTAGGTGTGAAGTAAGGAACACATTGTCCCAAGTTAAATCTGGTCTCAGACACTTACTAGTTTTGTGATACTGGGTAAATAACTGTTCATCTCAATTTCCTCATTTGTCAAATGAACTAGAGAAGGAAATGGCAAATCTTTCCAGTATGATGGAGTCAAAGACTCAGATCTGACTGAAAATGACTGAACCACTACCATCACAACCATAAAAGTCCAACTTGTCTTTTTTTTTTTTCTTTTTCTTTTTGCACAATTCTGTACTTAATGGTGACAGACAGAGATAGGAAAAGACTGGATCTATGATTTCAGTGATATAAGGGGAAAAACCTGCTACCACACGTTGACATTGTGTTTATTAGAGAATTGTATAGTGTTCATTAGAAAAACCAAGGAATAGACTGGATTATGGGGGAACTAGAATGGAGGAATAAACATTTAATTTATCAGGCATCTTCTATTAAATGTTGATGATAAATTTCTTTTTCTTTTTCTTTTTTTACATTTAATCCAGACAGGGGAGAACAAACAAAAAACTCTTCAGTCTAATTTGCTAGTTATTTTTTTGACTACAAGTATAGAAGAATGAAAACTCCTATATTCACACCTTTGCTTGGTTTCTTAAAAGTCCTAATACAAAACAATGCTCCTGTTCATCGATAGACACTTCTCAGAGGACAAATGTTTTGGCTTCACCTAAGAGGTCTATGAAAGGCTTAGTCTCTAGAGCCTTCTTCTTATATTGGAAATGCATGAATAGGAGGATGTCAGATTATTGACCAACCTGCACAAAATTTCTACTGTACTTTTGTTAATTTGGGGAAGTTGGCTAGTTTTAAAGAGAGGTAGCAAGCTAAATAAGTGATATGTTTTCTTTTTTCAAAGCCATTAGTGAAATCATAAGCAGGAACATCACTGGGATGGGAAGTCAGTGAATCCTAGTCTAGCTCCCTCATCTTTCCTTAAAACCTGCATTAGTCTAAGGACTAAAAATGCTTTATATAATATAGCTTTTCAAACTCTAATCCATATATCAATTATGGTTTCATTTAGAAATCAAAGAGATTCATGCCCATTTGAGCTTCTTGCTATTCTGCAACCTCTGAAAATATTACATAGGTGACAGTAATACCACAATTCAGACGTCGTACCTATTTATGGTAACATCCATTCTGTCAAATGTTAAATATTACTGAGTCTAAGTGAACTAAGCTTCTTTCTCTTTTAACAAAGATGGCAGAGAATATCCCAACTATCTAACAACACTTCTATTTGAATTATATCTTTACTTCACAGGAAATGCCATGATATCACTTTAATTTTCACTTTTAAGTAGCTTTAAATATTATAGAGGCCCTCTGGTAAGATCAACAGCAAAAATACTAGCTCATATATACATACATATATGTATATATAAACACCTATAGACATAAATTTTGCATGTGTGTTTATATATATATATATACTAGCAGAATTTACTTTTTATTTTAATCTGAGTAAGAAAAATGGGAAGGGAACTAAAAGGCTATTAATGTTAACTTCAAAGTATAGTATTGAGATTACTTTTGGATAATTCTCAATGTACATTTGAATATCATGAATAGTTTAATCAAATGATTAATTTTTTAAAAAGATGACTAAAAAATGTGTTTAGGAAAAAAATGCAAAATGCTATAGCACTTGACCTGCACATGCTAGAATGTCATTCATCAATCATTACAGCCTCATCTTTTGGCATTGTTCCATTTCAATTATCAGAGACTAAAATTCAGAATAAATGTTAAGAATTGTGTGACCTTGAAAAAGTTTTTTTACCTCTTTGATGATCAGTTTACTTGTCTAAAAAAGAGAAAGTGGGGGTATCTTTAATGTCTATTTGTGTCCTAACGTTCTCTGATCTGTATTGATTTCTTTTCCTATACATTAACTTTTAACTTAACTAATTTTGCTAGAATTTAATAAAAAAGTTATATCTTACTCTTTTTATATTCCTCTTTTGTACAAATAAATATTGCAAAAAAAGGCTACTTCTAGTAGATCTCAAAGGAAGTTCATTAAGAGAAATATTGTGTTTTGTTTTTATTCATTTTTCAAACAAATATATTTATTTGGTCTTCCATTAAAGTCCTATTCTAATGTCTCAACTTGGCATGGAGATGCAAAGCAGTTCTCAAAGATTAGGGCAACAGTGTTCAAGTACTAACAGTTCCTCCCTGGTGGAAAAGGTTTACACTCTTAGTCCATCAACCAAGAGCCAGGTTTACTTATTTTATCACTAGAAAAATGACTATCACATGATGATGAATGTTTTTTATTGTGGCAACTCATGAACCCATAAATCCTAAAGGATCTAAAAGTTTGTTGAGATCTATATCAGTAGTTGGAAGAAGTGATAGATATCATAGGTATTAAAGTAAATATATATATCTATATTTATATGTACCCATGTATATTTATGAATATATATGTATGTGTATATACATATATGAGTATATACATGCTAAAAGATTTTAACTTCTCATTTTTCTAATGATCCTTTTCAGAATTTTGATCAATGTTTTTTTTTTTTTGACATGGTTATGTTCCATTTGTATTCTCATCTATCCTAAAATGAAATTTCCTTTACAGCAAAGTAATAAGTAAATAAATAAATGAAACCAATTCAATTGATTAGATGAGCATAGGCTATGTTCTATATCCATGAAGAACGTGTCCTCAGCCCTTCTGAAAAGATAAAAGTATTTTTCATAATCTGCTTTCATTATCCTAGATAGACCATTACAATTAGTATTGCTGCAATTTTCTGTTGTTTTCATTTATATCATATAGTCATTGTGTCAGTTGTTCCCCTGGTTTTGTTTTCTTTACTCACTTTCACTTTTATCTATTATATCATGATTTGAATTACATAACTAAGTAGAGGAGCAGCTTGGCAAGTCAGTAGAATATCCAAGTTCAAATCTAGCCTCAACTACTTACTAGTTGTATCACACCAGTTAACATACTCAACCCTGTTTGCCTCAGTTCTTTATCTGTAAAGTGATCTGGAGAAAGGACAAATCACTCTAGTATCTCTGACAAGAAACCCCAAATGGTGTCATAAAGAGTTGGACACAATTGAAAGCAACCTAACAACATGCAATAATATAGCATAAGTTTAAAAGACCTTCAGAATTTATGTGATTTTTTTGTTCTTACGTAGTTCATACAAATCTTTCCATGTTTCCCTGATTTCCCAATCTTACAGCATAATAATATCCCATTGTGGGCATCTGCCATAATTGGCTCTGACATTTCTCTCTTTAACTTATTTGCATTTTCTGAGGATGGGAAAGCAAGACACAGAAGCACCACATTCTTTTCTTTATCTGTCACCTACCTAGAATTTTCTCCTTAAATCACTCCTGAACTAAACTATTAGTACCATAGCATAGAATAGCCTAAAATCATAGGGACTGTGGTAATCATTCCAATTTTCCATGGCCCAGTTATGATTTCACTCATTTCCAAGGACCAAGAGGCTTGAATGGGATTTTGTTCACCGAATTAAATATTTCACTGTTAGAACTAATGCCATTCAGCATGCACATCAGGAGCAAGACATTTCTAGATTTTGATTTGTAACTCAAAGTGGATAAGAACTGTTGAAGAGTTCAAAATGGATACCATTAATTATCACTTTTTTTAATTAGGCAAGACATTTTTCACTTTAAAGTTGTCGTTAAGCAATCACTTCTACTGTATATCTTTTCAAATACTATAGTACTTAGTGTCATGGTTAGTATGGCTTTCAAAGAAATATGTCTGTCAGATTCTGCTAAGAATTCCATGTTCTCTATTGTTTTCTCAACTTGTAGGGGGCAGGAAAAAACCCTGTTGAGATGTTTGTTTATTTTAACACCAATAGCATGTAGATCTCAAATTGGTCTTTAGGAAATTTTCATGTATTTTATTAGTATTTGTTTTCTGTTTATACAAAATCAGTTATATCTGTTAATACTTTGCATTTTGATGGACAAATTAAAGTGTATTATGAAAATCTATATTTACTTTATGTTTGTGAATATTCTTTGGCCTCCATTGTATAATGATTTGAGTTTGCATAACTAAGCAGAACTATTATAACATAAAATGAAAATATCTTTATGGATATTCTATTAACTTTGTGATTTTTCTGTTCTTACATATCATTTATGTGTGTATATGTGTGTGAGAGAAAAATAAAATGTGTATTATATATGTGTGTGTGATATTCCTTTAGTTGATTTATACTTACATTGTATTAGATGCCATTCATCTGCTCAATTAAAAATTCAAATGTCACTGTCACTCTCTCTGAATGAAAGTTAGGAAATTTTCTAGGATAACTTAAAATTTGCCCTTTTAAAATCTTTAATCACTTGTAACTGCTTTTTTCCTTCCTTTGGAATTTGCAATTATGCCTGGATTGTGTATAAAGATAGTATGAATGCATATCTCAATTATTTTGAACTTCTATTCTAAGAATAGAATATCCTATTCTATCTAGAATAGAAGCTAGATATGCCAAAAAATCTTCATCATCATATCTGTTATCAATCACAACTTCTTATTTATAAACCAGGAATGAGCTAATAAATGGAGAAATTTTCAGATTACATTCCCTCTTATTCCCTTATATTTATTTTAAATTTATTCTTTCCATAATCTAATAAATATAGCTATAGCTATAGATATAGATATAGTTATGTCATCTTCCCTAACAGATTTCTAAATTAAAAACAAGGATGGCTTCATTAAAAAAAATCTGGGTCCATAACTTAGCACAATGCCTGGCACATAGTAAATGACTAATGATTGATAGAATGTACTCAGAAGATAAGGGGCTTATCATTTGGCAAACAGAAAGAGAGAGAGAGTGAAAGAGCGACAGAAAGACAGAGACAGAGAATAAGACACACACACACACACACACACACACACACACATATGGAGAGAGAGAGAGAGAGAGAGAGAGAGAGAGAGAGAGAGAGAAAGAGAGAGAAATGATCAAAGGAAACGAATTCCCAGAAAACTCATGTTTCGAGGATACTGAAAAGTATTTGTGGTGTGTCTGATCTGGAGGCAGTGTAAATTCTCTCAGTTTCAATTCCTTCACTGGTAAAATGGGAAAATAATAATAATAAGATCTTGATCTTCCTGAAGATCAAATGAGTCAATTTATGTTAAGTTCTTTGCAAGTCTTACAGTGTAATCTAAAGGTTACATGTTGCTATAATTGTCATGATTCGTTCTCATAATGTCTATATTTTTTCATCATTTTAGTCACAGAAGTACTCCTACCTTGCCCTCATTAGTTTGGTCTTAGTGGGTGCTATACTTTGGACTTTCTCTGGTGCTCAGTCACTAGTATTTTCTTCTTTGGTAGTTGGTTAGCATCCTGGGTTCCCTTTTATTTTCTAGTTTCCAAAACAAAGACATAGTGAGTGTCGCTTGCTGGTCTAATATCCTCACTCAGAGATGTGTATCTTACAAGAGATCTTTTGTTGTGACTTCCTTGACAGCTCAGGAATATGCCATGTCTTCCAGGAAACTATGCTCATTCACTTAGATACTTAGCATCACTACTTCTTCCCATCTTCTAGATCACTTAAACACACATCTAGCAGGATTTTCAGCTCATAGGTGTCTACATTTAGAAAGGGAAGAGATTTTAAAGTACAGGGAATTTGGTCTTCTCATTAAGTGGCTTACTCTCTCAGGCAGGATGCAAGTCCAAATCTTCCTGAATTCAAACGCAGCACTCTGTTCACTAAACCAAAACTTCTTCTTTTTTTTTTTTTTTAAAGCTTTTTAATTGCAAAATAGTCACATAATTTTTAACATTATCCTTGCAAAACTTTGTGTTCCAATTTTTTTCTTCCTCCCATCTCCCCAGTCCCTCCTCTAGATGGCAAGTAATCCAATATATGTTAAACATGTATACTTCTTCTATACATATTTCCATAATTATCATGCTGCACGAAAAAGATCAAAAAGGGAAAAAAATTAGGAAGAAAACAAAATGCAAGCAAACAACATAAAAAGAGTGAAAATACCATGTTGTGATCTACACTCAGACCTCAAAGTCCTCTCTCTGGGTACAGATGGCTCTCTCCAGAACAAGATCACTGGCACTGGCCTAAATCACCTCAATGTTGAAATGAGCCACATCCATCAGAACTGATCATCGGATATTCTTCTTGTTGTCATGTACAATGTTCTCTTGGTTCTACTCCATTCGGCATCAATCCATGTAAGTCTCTCCAAACCTCTCTGAAATCATCCTGTTTGTCATTTCTTACAGAACAATAATATTTCATAACATTCATATACCACAATTTATTCAGCCATTCTCCAACTGATCCATTCAGTTTCCAGTTCCTTGCCACTACTAAAAGGGCTGTCACAAACACTTTTACATGTATGGGTCCCTTTTCCTTCTTTATGATTTTGCTATGATACAAGTCCAATAAGAGACACTGCTAGATCAAAGAGTATGCAACAGTTTGATAGCACTTTGGGCATAGTTTCTTATTGCTCTCCAGAATGTTGGGATCATTTCACAACTTCACCAGCAATGCATCAGTGTCTCAGTTTCCCCACATCCCCTCCAACATTTGTCATTATCTTTTGGTCATCTTAGCCAATTTGAGAGGTGTGTAGTTGTATCTCAGAGTTGTCTTAATTTGTATTTCTCTGATCAAAAGTGATTTAGAACATTTTTTCATATTAGAAATGGTTTTATTTCTTCATCTGAAAATTATCAGTTCCTATCCTTTAACCTTTTATCAATTGGAGAATGACTTATATTCTTATAATTTGAGTCAATTCTCTATATATTTTAGACCAAAGTTTATTAAAATGTAGATTGCAACACCATATGGGGTCCTATAACTAAATGTGGAGGTCAGTAATTTGATTTGTATACCTATTTTATATACCTATATATACCCTGCACTAAACCACACTACTTTGGGAACTCTAATTCTGACAGACCTTAAAACCCAGAGCCTCATGAGAAATATTTCCTGCAATTAAATGGACCTCTATTATTCTTCATTTACTTCTTAGAAACTAGTAAAGTAATTTTAGGTAGTTGTCTTAACTAATTTTATTTTTTTGGCTTCATAATACTATCCCACTGTACTTTACCTGCAACAGATTTCAAACGTTTCCACAGATTTTGCTAGAGCTATAATCTAGAATTAGCAGAAATAGTGACTAAAGTGCCAAGAAACTGAGCATGTACAAATACTATAGTCAGAGAAAGTTATCCACAAATACTATATGATTTTTTCCCCCTCCTAATTCCTCAAGGACTACTTCATTTTATTCATGGGGCTACTTCTTTGAACCTTGGCCAGGCACTAGGAGAAGGAAATATAAAATGGCTTTATTGACTTCTCTATGGCTTTGTGGAGGTTAGGCTCCCACCCTCCATGACTGCTAGTCTAACATGAGATCATCCCTTTAGGTTTCATACATTAAAGCATGTTGTTTGACTATTGAAATTCTGACCTTGTTTTGAGTTATTAGCTTATAGACTAAGCCATCAAGGGGATTATTTGGGTGGATGGAAAAAAGTAAATGAGGATAATGTTTTTAAAAATAAACATGCTTACTACACTTAATCACACATTTTCACATTTGAATTTATTAATTGCTTTACAAACAAGTATAAATAATACAGTACATAATAGATCTTTAATAAATACTTGTTGTATTGCATTTCATAAACAAAAGGAATATGTTAAATAAGAATTTGATACTCTGGGGATTTTCTTTTCTCAATGGAGGACCACATGGTTTAGTAACAATTTTGACATTATTTTATATATGCCATTGTTGTCTGGAAACAAAAAATCCATTAATGAAATTACCAGAGTATTGAATGTTGAATGGTATTTAGAAACCATTGAATGAATAAAAAATGCTGATGAGAAATGTAGTTAGACTAAATGAAAGTCATCTTGAAAAACTGCCAGGTTTTTGGTGAAAGAGTCCATGGTCCATTATTGGGCCTTTGCTTAGCTAATCATTAACCTGCATACTTGATGTTGCATGTAAAACCTATTCTAAGAAAAAAGGCCAGTCAAAATTGACATAATACTAAAAAAAAAGCTCTATTACTCAGATGTATGAACAGTTTAAAATAAATATTTGGAGACAGCAAAATTTGCCTAGCCCTTCAAAAATCTCTGCCTACCATTAGATTCTAAGTAACTCTGTGTATCATTTGTATAACTCACATCACAATTCCATACACAGTTATATGCTATTCTAGTTGTTATATTACAGTCTTTTTAAAATTATATATATATATATACATACATATACACCTATATAATAATAAGAATTGCTATTATTATTAGATTCTAAATCTGCCTTTTCTGATTTAGAATAATAAATTTTTTCCCAAACTCATACTCTTCTTAATTATATTTTTGTCAAGAGAATCG
This sequence comes from Sarcophilus harrisii, assembly GCF_902635505.1. Lineage (NCBI taxonomy): Eukaryota > Metazoa > Chordata > Mammalia > Dasyuromorphia > Dasyuridae > Sarcophilus > Sarcophilus harrisii. Next base: position 111,641,768 of record NC_045428.1, read on the forward strand.
TCACTTTTCCAGTGGTTCAGGTTGGAAATCTTGGAATGACTTTTAACTCTTACCTCATCTTTACTTCAGATATTCAATCAAATATACAAAGATCCCTCTTGCATCTTTTACCTTCTTTCTACTAGCTCATTCTAACTTTTTTTTAACCTCTCAATTAGATTATCATTACATCCTTCTAATTGTTCTTTATACCTCTCTCCTCTTTCCAATCCATTCTCTCTGTACCTGCCAGAGTTATGTTTTTGAAGTTCTGATCCCTATTATCTTTAGAGTTAAATACAAAAATCTGCTGTTTGGCATTTGAAGTTCTTTATAACTCTAACCTATCCTTCAGGATTATTACACTACCACCCTCCCTCATCATATCCCACACAGTATTCTGTTTTCCATGTCTTTGTGTCCTCAGTGACCTAGAAGACATTCTGGCTTTACCTCTATCATTCAGATTTTTAACATTTGGCTTAACTTTAGAGACAGGTAAAAGGGTCACCTTATTACCACCTTAATTATAATTCTCCTGAAATGCTTCCTTACAAAATATGAGTCACACATAGAAAGTAAAATGGTGGTGGTTTTAAAGCATAACTGACTCTGGCCTTTTGACTGATCTCCCATTATCATTTCTTATGGTATCATCCAAAGGGAAGGGATGATTTTCATGACTGAAAATATACACAGTTCTATGGAAAATACATACCTCTGAAATATTTAGATAACTAATTTTGTTTGAGGTAAAATAATTAAGGTGGTAGTAATAGTTTTTCCACCAATAATTATTGAAGATCTACTTTAACTCATTGCCAATCTTTAATAAATAAATGTGCCCTTCCAAAAGTCTATATTTTATTTATATATAAGATATATGGTTCTTAAAGCACATATATCTTATTATGCACGACTCTATTTATCTCTTAATGAGCTATCTAGGGAAGAAGGTGCCAGTCTCATGGAGTAAACATTGACCTTTCTTTTAAGAAAAGATATGTAATTAGCATAAAATATTTACAGCAGTAAATGTAATAATATTGTAGATAAACCTTTCCTTTATTTTCCCAAGAAAATAGTTTAGTTGTTTTTATTATTTTAGCATATATCATCTTAGTATATATGTACATACACATATAGATATAATTTCAGAGAGGCAATTTTTCTCACAATTCTCAGTAAGAAATGTGTGTATTAAAAAAAAAAATGCAACCGTCAACCTGGAGATTCTAAATAGCAAGAAAAAAAGTCTTTAAGGATAAGGAACATATCTATTTGTGGGTTTGAGATTCTGCTTCCTTTTCATTTCTGTTAAAGTGTGTTGAAAATGTAAACCACAAACTCTGTTAAAAATAAGTAATGACAACTTTATTTTTCTTTCACCTCTGTGAATAGTGTATCTAACATTTCAAACTAAAGAGATAATTAAACAGAATTGTATTGTTGGGAAGCTATGATAAGAGTGTGGTTTTCAACCACCTTGTAAAATTTGAGTACAGTTAGGAAGAGTTTTGTCAAATATGCCATATAGCACATATTTTATTCTTTTATTATTTCATAATGCAAAGATATGAATCCTGTCCTTTTTTTTTGCTATCAGCTAATAAAACATTTCCTGAATTATTTAACTTCCTTACAAATTCAAACATTCTTATGTTTTTATCTTTTTTTCTGTCAACAGTCATTCCAGGGAGAAAGACTAGTTATTTCATGTTTGCTTTTATTTAAAATTGTTTGACTTTAAAAGGTACCGGATGAACTTAATTGTGTTTATTTGACTCTGGCTGATGTATGTTATAATGGTGTGACTTTGAGTAAATTGCCATCTTGTTTACTAAGAAAAAGAAAGATAGAGCTAATTGAATGAAAACAGCAAGCAAAGGATTACAACAGTCCATTTTCTTTATGTGAAATATGTCAACACTGAAATATGAATTTTAGAGTACTGTTGGTAAAATATAGCAAAGATTAAAATGGTGCTTGAAGATACCTTTTGTTTAAAATACTATAATTTGCACACTAGAAATCATTTTAATTTTATCCAACACTTACATTATATATTCCAGGAATAAATGATTGACGAAACATTTACTGTAACTTTCGTGTTTCAAATGTTAATGTCAGTTATTGTGTTTATTTTCTTTTTTTTTTGGGGGGGGGGGAAAGGCTGATTTTTTCTTCACATAAATCAGATATAAATCTATGTATACATTTCTACCTCTACAGTTTCTTCACATTAAGAAGTACATTTGCCTGCTGCTCCATCTTTAGCAAATATCTATTTAACATCATGACTACATTTATAAGATTGGGGGGTAAGGAAAAGAAGGAAGAGGAACCTAGGGATTGCGAGTCTGTAATTTCAATGTTGTAGGGAACTCTTAGAGTAAGAATTTTTTGCTACCAAAGTATGCTGTCAATTATTCTACAATTTATTGTTTTAGAGAGTTGATTGTGTTCCTGAAAAGTCAAGATTCTTGTCAAGTCATACTGCCAATAGGAATCAGAAGCAGATTTTGAACCTATGGTATCCTGACTTTGAAGTCTGCCCTCTATCTGCTATATCACTAGGGCTCTCATTTAAAGGAAATACTCAGTGTTTATGAGCACTAATCAAGATAGCCATGAAATTCACATTCATCATCTTCAAGATGTTAAGTATTTTGTATTGTTAGCTTTATCATTTAAAAATGAATCATTGTGGGAGGGAAGGCTTTAAATGAATAACAATAACAAATATTTGGATTTTCTTCAGTATTAGGAATATAGATATCAACTTCTTATTTATTGATTGATTTTAAACTTAAATACAAAAGAGAAAAAGAAAAAAATTGCCATGTGCACAATACAATAGAATAGAATTTTTTAAATATAAGGCAATAAATTTTCATTTCAAAAAACCCATATAATAAATATCACACATTCATTGTGTTCAGAGCTGTCCAGTTTTCCTTTGTCTTCGTGTAAGTTTTCTTTTATTTTCTGAAGTGTACTTCTTACTTTATACTTTTTCCTTCTACCCTCCCTCCCACAAAACACATACATACACACCTATATACAGAGAGAGGTGTGTGTGTTTGTGTTTGTATGTACACACATACATACATGTATGCATATGTGCAAATACACAAACATATATGAATTCACATATATTGTATCTATCTATAATCTGTAGATTTTCTATAGATATCTGTAATCATAATACATATATACATTTACATTCATATGCATCTATATAACTATACTATGCTTGTTTGTCCTATTTCTCCAAAGGTAAATAACATCTTCATAAATCTGTCTTTCCACATTTTCCCCTAAATCTACCAACTCATCATTTCCTATAACACACCAATAGTCCAACTTTATACTATCTGTTTATTTTACATAATCTAAAACAATCTAATATGGCTGACAGTATATTTTGTCTATTTTCTCTTTTGATTAAATCTATATTAGTTTTAAATTTGTCTGAGATCATGATTAATGTCCCTATATTTTTAAATAACAAATTCTACTCATGATCACTATCTTTTGTTTGTGTAATCTAGTACCTAAAATCAATAATAATCATTCCGATCCATCTCCCATTCAGTCACTGAAGTGATTTTCTAAAGCTCAAGTCACTTCAAGTCACTCCCCTACTCTGTAAACTCCATTGGCTCCCTATCAAGTCAGGATCATTCAAAACACTTTATCACCTAACCTCCCTCAACAAATACAATCTTCTTAGACTTCTTGCCTCATTCAGTTGCCTTCCATTCAGTGACTGCCCTTCAGGCTATTCCACAAACATACTTCATCTCAGCTCCACGCATTTTCTCTGGCTGTGTCTCAAGGCTGGAATTATTCCCCTCTCCTGTTAGAGTATTGATTTCACTGGCTTCTTGGAAGTGGCAACAAAAATTCCTTCTTTTATTGTTTATTCTATTTACAATTTCATATATATATAATATTTCATCTTCAATCTCTCTTAATCCTGGAAAATTCAGGAGGTAGATAAAGATCATGAGTGAGGTTATCCAACTCTTATAGTTGCAAAGTAAGACTTTTCCTCCTTAATTTATTTGGCCTCTAAGGTAAGAAAATCTTATTATTTAAAAATACCTTATGATTCCTCATATTTCATTTTTTAAATTAGAGGACAAATCTGATTTTGAGTAGAATAAAATCTTCTTGAGAGAAGAAATTTGGAGATTATGTCTGATGTCTAGCATAATATTTATAGTGCTATAGGTGTTTAATAATGCTTGTTGATTAGTTTTTTTAAAGGAACCGTGTATGTTATATATGCATAAATACACATAAGTATGCACTATAAGATTATATATATATGTACACATATAAATATAAAGTGGAAGCTTTTTGAAATATATTTAATGATCATGAACAATTTTGAAATTTTTAATTATGTTATACCTAGGAAGGTTAGACTTTCCCAGGTAGGAAGGAGAAATTTTATTTTAAAAGAAAGGAGTCATATGGCATTATAGATCTGTTCTAAGGGAGAAACCTTAGCAACTGACAAAGGTCATAGTTGCATCTTTAAAAAATGATAGCTTAGAGAAAAGGAGCACCATGCAATCATGGAGAAGACAGATACATCAGCTTTACATTGTCACATTTCAGCTCAAGATCAAACTGGCTACAGGAATCCTCATAAATATCTGACATGCTGAGGTTAAAGAAAGTATGTGAGCATTATAACGGTTTGAAAAGCTACTAATTGATTGGGAAAGGGCCAAAGCAATCTTTAAAGCCCAGCAATGTTTTTCTTTTCAAATGGAGGCAAAAAAAAAAAAATTGAAATTCTCACATTTATCCTTAAGAAACATAATAAAAGTAAATAGATAGTAAATCTATCCTAATTAATAAAAGACAATGTCATTTTTAATATATTTTCCACAAATCTTACTTTAAGGAAATCCAGAACATAATAAAGCAGTCTATTTTTGCTTATCATTTGGGATATTCATTACCCACTGGCTATTCATAGCAAAGAGAATTTTAGAGTTGTATGCCCTGAACAAGTAGTTTTTCCTTTCTTCTAAATGATTGTGCTCATGAAAATGCACAGCAAATATGAAGAAATAACAACTGTTCTTCAAATAATAACAGCAGTAAAATTCTACAGTGTCAGCAATGCACGCAGGACTGATGCTTAGCTGACATGAGAGTTTGGCAAATCTATTTCTTTGCATCTTGAACTTCACTAGTAGCAGAGAGGAATGCATCAAAAACTCTTTTTAAAGAGAAATTCCAAGTACTTTTTAAAAAGATTTCTTTTAAAAAATAGAGATTGTTTTAAGACTATAAACGTCTTTATTGGAATTATGCTCTTACCCTCATTTATTTTAACAAGATTTGTAATGAATTCTGCCCTTTGATCTCTTAGTTTGAAACACTGCCTGTTGTTCCATTATTCCGCCATCCATTTGCAGATAACAATACATCAGAACCTTTTTCTAGCTGCAGAAACAATGCCCTTTATTTGAGAAAGGACATTGTTTTGACAGATAAAGTAGGCATTTGATAAATTGAAACAGGTTCTGAATTATTTTGAGGGGAATGTGTGCTACATCTGTCTGCTGATTTTCCACTGAAGCAGTGCTTAACTTTCATGTCTGTTTGTGATTTATTGAGCTACAGAAAAGGTTAGGAAAATTTCATGGCTCTTCTCTTATAATTTGTAAGTGAATCAAACAGCATTTGTTACTGTTTATGATACTTAAAAGACAAAATTACCCCTAAACATTTATTCACAATGGAGGTTGTAGTGACAAATAAACCAAAAGGAAATACTAAGCAAAATCATTATCTGTTCCATTAGTAAGATTCCATGTTGGAAAACAGAAACACAAAGGCAAAACAGTTATCCCAAACCAGTAATTTTAAGGAGTATAGAATTTCAGGATATACCACATGTTAATAATTTACTAAGAAAAAGAATATGGATAACAGAAAATACAGAGAGAAAAAAGAAAAAAAATCATAGCAGTAATATGCTACTTTACATTTAATAAATATTTTGAATAAAAATTATTTTTATAAAACATTTTAAATGAAAAGGAACTACTACTTCCTGCAAATGAAAAGCAAAGTGTTAAAGATTGCCTCTTAGAACTTCATATGATGCAAAATTCAACCAAACAAGTAAATAAGCAAACAATATGAAAATCTTTATTCTTAAAATTTTTTGAGAAGAATAAGACATAAAATAAATGTTTCTTATTACTTCTTTATAAATTGGAATTTTTCCTAAATTTGAAAATGTTAATACATTTCTATTTTTTTTGAGGGTGCATATAATGCCTTTTTTTTATACCAAAGGGAAATTTTTTTAGCAGAACCATTCATTAAATATTAATATATGAATGATTCTGCTAAAATTTTAAATATTAATATATAGTATACATTTATTTATTTTTAAATGCTAGAAAGTTTTGATTCATTTTGATATACACTTTGATACTAAAGCTAATAACAGCTTTAGACTTCTAAGGGATCTTACAGATCATATTGTCTATTATCTTCATTCTATAAATGAGAAAACTGAGACCTAGAGAAGCTGAGACTTAGTCACTCACCTAAGTGGCATATACAGGATTAGAAACCAGATTTTCTGACTCTAACTCTATTTTTCACACCAATTGCCTGATTTGTTTCTTTCTCAAGTTTTGTTATATAGGAAGATAAGAGGTTAAAAAAAAAAAAACTGACAGCTATATGTCTAAATTGATAGAGCACCAGGCTTGAGGTCAGAAGGACCTGAGTTCAGATTTGATCTCAGACACTTACCAGCTGTGTAACCTTGGACAAATCATTTAAACTTTACCTAAGTCTTCTTATCTGGAAAATGAGTTAGAGAAAGAAATGGCAAAGTACTCCATTATCTTTGCCAAGAAAACCCTAAGTGAGGCCACCAGGATATCTAGATTTTGAAAAAAAAATCATGGCATCCACTTGCTATTACACAATTAATTAGTACTAGAAGAGGGCCTATCAGTAGAACATGCTGCCTTGAGACCAAAAATATTCAATTGTTGGAATCTAAAGTAAGTATATAATTTACCTAAAATTATCTTCAGTGTTATATAGGTATCTTTGCCATTGTTGTTGAGTTAGGTTCAACTATTCATGACACTATTTAGGGCTTCTTGACATAAATACTGAAGTGCTTACCCATTTCTTTCTCTAGTTCATTTTATATGTTGGGAAATTGAGGCAAATAGGGTCAAGTGATTTGCCTAGCATCACACAACTAATAATTACCTCAGGCTGGACTTGAACTAAGGAAACGAAGTCTTCTAGAGTCTAGGTGTGGGATTGTCTACCTTCCTCATTGTGCTCAATAGGATCCAATATCTGTCTCTCACAAACCACCCCATCTTTTGTGTTTCCCTTTTACTTTTAATGACATCACTTCAAAATGTTACTGGCAATCTCAATTCTTCATTCCCACTCACTCTACTTTTCCAGTCTATTGTTGTCTAGTCATTTCTACCATCACATCTTTTCAACATGTTTTTTTTCTCTTTACTCAGATACCTGTTTTCTTGGTTTAAGCTTTTATAATCTCAACAGCCTTCTGGCTAGTCTCTGTGAAATAAACCTCTCAAGCCTCCATTCTTTTATCCAAGACATTTTCATATAATTTAAGGAAGCCTAACCCATGGCACAACCATACTAAATAAATTACTATATACTATTTCCACATAATGTTTGGTCTTCGAAGCCCCTCCTATTTTCTAGTCTTTCTAAACTCTTCTTCGTGCTGTATAATCTATAACCCAACTAAGAGCTTTCACACACAAACCTATCACCCTGTTCTTCTGTGACTATTTTCTTCATTTGTTGAATCTTAGGATGCTCTACTACCCCATCTCTATCTCTACCTTGCCTGGTTTTCTGGAAGAATTAGCTTAAGGATCACTTTCTGAAGCTTGTTTGTTTGTTTGTAACCCTAACTCCACACCTACTAGTGTCTTCCTGCTAAGATTTCCTTCTATTCACACTGTATTTATTATACACATATACTTATTTATATCTTCTCTCTCCTTTTGGAAAGTATAATATACGAGAGCAAGGATGGTGTTTTTCTTTTGATTTCCTAATGCTTGTGTTAATTTTGGCCTGAAAATAAACATCAAGAAAACAGATTTCTCATCAACCAGAACATCGTCCATAAATGAAATCACTGGTTACAGCAAATGGACAAATCTGAAATGCTGCAAAGTTCATTTAGTATGACAGTATGCTTTCTAGGCATGTCTACCTAGAGCATTACCAGAGCTAGATCAGTATTTTGAAAGCACCAAAGGAAAGTGTGGAAGAAAAGAGGTATTAAGTTGCCTAATAAACTGAAGTTCTACAGAGCCCTCTGCCTCATCTGATTATTGTGTCTGTGAAAACTGGAAAGTCTATTAATCCCATTTGAGTTGTCTTAGGAACATTCTGTATTTGTGTGTGTGTGTGTGTGTGTGTGTGTGTGTGTGTGTGTGTTGAAGACAATGGAAGTTAAGTAATTTGCAGACAATCACACAGCTAGTGTCTGAGATCACATTTGACCTCAGATCCTCCTGACTTCAGGGCCAGTGCTCTGTCTACTATACCATCAAATCACCCCTGTCTTGGGAAGATGATGAAGATTACTTGGCAGGACAAGGTACTGAACACTGAGCTTCTTTCTTGAACTGAACTACTGCAAACAGAGCAACTCCAATGGGCTGACCATGTTTGAATCCCAAACAGTTTTACAGAGAACTCACAGTAGGCAAGTGCTTTCATGGAGATCAGAAAAAACGATACAAGGATTTTCTCGAGGACTCTGTAGAATTTTGGAATTCAGCATAAGACATGGGAGACATTGGCATGGGACCACCCAGCATGGAATATCAATATTAATGAAGGCACTGAGCTGTATGAGCAAAATAAAGTTACAGAAACTCAAAAGAAAAGTGAGATGTGCAAATTAAGAGATATCTCCCTTCCAAATGATTATTTGGATTATTTGTGCCCAATTGTTTTGTTTTGCTTTATTTATTTATTTTTTTAATTAAAGCTTTTTATTTTCAAAACATACACATAGATAATTTTTCAACATTAACCCTTGCAGGACTTTGTGTTCCAATTTCCCCTCCTTTCCCCCACCCCTCCCCTAGATAGCAAGTAATCCAACATATGTTAAACACAGTGAAATAGATGCTAAATCCAATATATGCATACATATTTATACAATTTTCTTGCTGCTATTTGTGCCCAATTGTGGTGAAATCTCCTGAACTCTGATTGGTCTGATTAGTCACAATCACACTATATCTCAATCCCAACATAATGATTGATGTCATTTCATTCCCCTTTAAGCACAAAGGACAACAACCAATCATCCCTAACTTTTAATTCTGGACTTCCCTGGTTTTCTTTTAGTTTCAACTTTAATCCAGTTCTCCAACCCCAGTAGTGCTTACACCTTTTTAATTACTTGCTATTTATCCTCCATATAGCTTGTTTGTACATATTTGTTTTGCTAATTGTCTCCCACTTTGGATTATGAGCTCCTTAAGGGCAAAGAGTGTTTTTTGCCTCTTTTTGTATTCTGCATGCTTAGCATAGTGCCTGGCACACGCTAGGCAACTGATTGATGCAAATCCTACAGTATTTGAGTTAATTTCCCCTAGGAGGATTGTATTGAAACCCAGCTGAAAGCTTTTTGACAAGTTGGGGTTATTTTTCTACTAAGCTGTAGCTTCTAATAGAACGTCCTACAAGACCGGTTTTACCTGGGTCATGAAAGGTTAAGACAGAGAGACACTTCTGTTGTTGATCAATTATTTGGTCACCTCCCACTCCAGGACACCTCATGAACAACAAATAATTTGAAATAAGAAGATTTATATTGTAACTAGTGGGTTATTCCATAAGCATTATGAAGCCCTTGTAGCTGGCTGAGAGTAGTAACACGGAAATGAATGAAAAATCTGCTGTCAAGTTTATTAGCTTAGTAATTCAAAGAGTTGCCAACTCATCTAGGCCATGCTCTATGCACAGGTGTGGAGATGATGATGAAAGCAATGCTTTAAAACTATCGTTTAACTTGGCAAAATGGCTCAAGTCTGTAAGCCATGTCACTGGGAGGCTGAAGCTTGTAGATCTCTTGATTGGGGGAGTTCTGAGCTACAGTAATCAGAAAGCTGAATATTAAACAGTGATCAAGGGGCCAAGCAACAGGCTGATTAAGGAGAGAGAAAGTAGGCAAGGTCAGAAGTGGAGATGGTCAGCATTGTCATCCTGAGCAGTAGTGGAATTGGTTGGTGAGGAGAGAAGAGGTCTACAGGGACAGAGAGACGCAAACACAGAGACACAGACAGAGAAATGGGCAGAGACAGATAGAGATAGAGATACAGACAGAGACAAAGAGACTGAGAGCAAGAGCAGGAGAGATGGAGAGCAGGAGAGAGACAAGAGATAGAGACTCAGAGAGGAGAGGGAGATCCAGAGAGAGGGAGAGAGGAAAAGAGCTAGATGGAGAGAGAGGGGAGAGAGCGAGTCAGAGAGCAAATGAGCAAGAGAAAGCGAGTGATAGAGATTCAGAGAGAGAGAGAGAGAGAGAGAGAGAGAGAGAGAGAGAGAGAGAGAGTGAGATTTAAAGAGAGAAAGGCAGACAGAGACAGAGACAAAGACAGAAAGAGACACACACAGAGAGACAGAGACAGAGACACAGAGAGAGAATGAGGAAGAAGGACCCAGAGAGAGACCGAGACAGAGAGAGAAAGAGATATCCAAAGAGAGACAGACAGACAGACACAGCGAGACAGAGACAAAGGCAGAAAGAGACTCACAGAGAGAGACAGAGACAGAGACCCAGAGAGAAAGAAAAAGAAAGCAAGAGAGACCCAGAGAGAGCGAAGAAGAGAGAGATCCAGAAAGAGAGAGACAGAGAGACGAAGAGAGATAGAGAGAGAGAGTGAGAGAGAGACAGACAGAGACAGAGAGAGAGTGAGAGAGAGACAGAGAGAGACACAGAGACAGAGAGAGAGGAGAGAGAGAGAGAGAGCAAGTGATTGAGAGCAACTCAGAGAAGGAGAGGAAGACCCAGAGAGATAGCGAGAGAGAACAAGAGGGAAATGAAGGTAGTGGGGTGGTGGCAGAGACCCAGAGAGAGGAGAGGAGACCCAGAGAGAGGAGAGGGAGACCCAGAGAGCTAGTGAGCAAGAGAAAGCAAGGGATTGAGACAGAAAGACAGACAGAGACAGAGTCACAGAGTCACAGACAGACAGGTGGTCACACATGGAAAGATAGACACACCAGAAAAACCCTCATATACACACACACACACACACACACATAACTAGACACAGATGGAGGGAAAGAGTATAGGTGGTTATTAAAAAGGGTCCCAGTGTCCCTTCCCTAGAGCAACTTATAGCTGTAGCTAAGTCAAATATAACATTTTCTTGGTTTTAGTTTTGAAGAAAATATTTACATGGCGGTATTATGTAGTTAACATTGAAAAATACCAGGAAATACTATTCCTTGTAATGCTTTCATACTGGGCTGAAGAAAACTGGATTTAATGAATTTATTGTTCCTTTGTTGTCTACTAGACAAACTCCTTGGTCATCATGTCTCATCAGCACTATCTGCAGTAGAAATATCTCCTCTTTTGTTACCTTTAACAGTTGGCAAGGATGGGATTCAGGTGGTGGTCTGATACTGTCGCAGCAAGGAAGTTTAAAATAGATTGGATGGCCCATCTCTAAGGTTGGTGTTTGCTTCTTTTTCTACCATTCAAGCTGTCTGTTGATAAAAAATTCTTTCTGTAATACGTTGGTTACAAGAAATGATATCTATCTTGAATATTCCCATAAGACATAAGACAACATATGGGACATTAACTGACCAAAGAAAATAATTTTAAATAGTCTTGCTCCTAAGACTAATGGTGAAGTTACTGTTGTGATTATAAATTACAGATTTGGTCTCTTAATAGTTATCTCATATTTACTGTAAACCAGATAATTATTTTTTAAAAGAAAGATTTTTACATGTTTTGGACATATATCTTTGTAACATTATCTTCAATTTCTTTTTCTAGAATTTATCATTTTTCAGTCACCAGAAGCATTCAGTAATAATTCACAAAGCTTTTTTCCTCTTTCTGGAAAAGAATACTAAATGGCTGGATTTTACTTTGTTTTAAAATGTTATTTTATGAGACTGTCTATAACTCCCTCAAACTTTTAAAATCACAACCATGGGTGATTTTTAAAAACATCCTAGCCTGGAAAGAAACAGTTTTGTCAATTAATAGGCTTGTTTTCATAGGATATGAAAAAAAGAAAGAATGTGTATTCATTAAGACATCAATTAAATTCCAGAAATAATTTTGAAAGTAGGAAACAGAACAAGCAATAATTTTGAAAAATGTAATTAGAAACAAAGCAGGCCTGGATTGTGGCTGAATTAAATGTCAAGTTAAATTCCCACAGAATACAAGTTGTTTAAATAGTAAATTATGCATGAATATTGTAAAGAATAAATATGTACAAGACATGATGAAACTATAGAAGATTTAGACAAGTCATGCAAACCAGATATTATATTAGAAAGTTACCAGTCTATGCATAATCTAGTTACAAACAAAAATAAAAAATATCTATTATCCTATATCAATGTTCTCAAGTATATTACTCACCATTTAAGAGTAAATCTTTTATCCCAATAATATTAATTTTTTAAAAACTAATGAAATTTTTAATCAAAAGCTTCATTAAATGGCTTTATTTATTTAGAATCCACTAGTTCCATAAATGAGTTAGCATATTCTTTCTTCAATATTATAATAGTTCTATGCTTAGTCAATGTAGATGCTCTCTTGAATGTCATAAATCATCAAATATCTGACATCTTATCTGACTATTATCCACAATCTTCTCTAAGTCTCCCATAGCTGCTCTATTATTCTGAGACACTTCTTTTAGACTTCTTAACAGTTTTTGGTAGCTGGATGGGCTAGTAGATAGAACTGAACTTAGAATTCTGAGGCCTGGGAACAAATCCTGCTTCTAATACTAGTGCAAGTCACTTAACTTCTCTATTTATAAAATGGGGATATTTGCCTTGAAGAGTTATTGCAAGAATGAAACATGATAAAATATATAAAATACTTTATACGCTTTTTAATATTATATTATTTTGAGCTATTGTTATTATAGTTCTACTACAACGACTATTTTGAAAATTCAACTTTATTCCAATAAGATTGATATATTAATCAACAGTTTGAGCAGAATGCAACTTTTGAATTTATGTTCAATTTAACATGGAAGATAAATGTATCATAGTGAAACAAGATGGAGTGACCCATGTGATGGGAATAAGGATACAGGTAATTATTTTGTGAAGTGATTTTTCCCCAGAAAATATATGTAGAGTTATAGTAAAACTGCAAATTATTATTACTTTATGGACCAATGAATAGGAGGAACTTATTATCTTTGGCTTCCTAAACTGACCAGAATCATCATGTAGGTATTTTATTATTGCCAAATGACTTGATCACTTCCTTTTCCAGCCATCCATTTGTTCTTTGAGGAACTTTACTGGAATATTTAGTACTGATAAAAATGATCTGTTTTCATAAAAAGAGTTACCGGAGCAGATAATTAGTTTAGGCATTTTATTCCTCCATAATAAGGACTTCCAGCACCATATAATGTAATCTATAAAAATATAAAAATGTAGACTCTACAACTCCTAAACAACCTAAAATAAATATGGAAAATATTTTAAAAAATAAAAGTTCAATACAAGACAGAAAATGTTGATTTGTGGTTTTCTAAGTCAACGTGTGGCATAGAATTTCTATTAGATTTGACATTACAGATATCTACATGATATCACAGATAAGATAAAAAAGAAAACCATATAAATTAGTTATATATATAACTAATATGCATATATGTATATATATTATATATGTGTGTATATACATATAACTAATAACATATAAATAAAAAACATAATTTTTGCATTGGAAAAGATCTGAGAGGTAATATACAACAAACTTTCATTCAAAGGAGGAGTCCCTTTCACAGCACAGTCAGCTGCTGCTGACTACCTTCAGCAGTCAACTTCTAGGAGTAGAGCCAAGATGGAAGAGTAAAGTCAGGAAGCTGCTTAAGCTTCCTCAGTTTCCCTCAAAAACCACATGAAACCAAACCTATAAACAAGAGTCTGATGAAATGAAACCTCTCTTTAGCTCAATATAGATTGGAAGGTCTTCAAGAAAGGGCAGTTTTACTGGGGTGAAAAGGGGTTCAGCCCAGCTTAGATAGACTCTGGAAAAGCCAGCAAGAGGGTCTGAATCATAGCAAATTAGCAACTAAGACCAGATGAACAGAACAATCTGACAGCTTCCAGTCCCAACTCACAGGGCTAACTCTGGGAAACCAGACTTGTCCTGGGAAGAGCAGGCAAAGCTACTCTCTGCAAACACAAGAAGCCCCTGTGCTCAAAACCAAGACTCAGAGATGCACAGGAAGATTGGTTCAATTTTTCTTTTGCCCCAGAAGTAGAATTCAACCTTAAAAGTCAAAAAAGAGGAAATGCCAAATGAAAAGGAAAGAAAATGAGCAAGAAACAGAAACAGAAAAGGACCTTGACCATAGAAAGTTACTATGGCAACAAGGCAGATTAAAACACAAACTCAGACAAGGACAAAATGTCCACAGAAGAAATTTCAAAGAATGATATGAATTGGTCTGAAGACTCTTTGGGTTTTGGCCTATTGGGCTTTCCGGTAGACGATGACTAGAAAAAGAAACTGAATAGTATTCTTCAAGAGATCATCAAGGAAAACAGCCCCAATATTCTAGAAACAGAGGGGGAAATAAATAATCATTGAAAGAATGCAACAATCACCTCTGGAAAGAAATCCCACAAGGAAAACCCCAAGAAACATTGTTGTAAAACTCCAGAACTTCAATCTCAAGAAAAAAGTACTGCAAGCTGCCAGACAAAAACAATTCACATATCAAGAAGCAACTATCAGGATTACCTAGAATCTGGCAGCTTCCACAGTAAAAGATCAGAGGGCCTGGAATAGCATATGCCAGAAGGCAAAGGAACAGTGGTTACAACCAAGAATAAACTATCTAGTAAGATTCAGCATTATCTTTCAGAGGAGAAGATGGAAATTCAATGAACTAAAAGACTTTCAATCATTTCATCAAAAAACCAGAACTAAACAGAAAATTTAATCTGCAAACACAGGGTTTAAGAGAAGAATAAAAACAAGGGATATATATATATATATATTACCTAAACTTAAAATTGTCTACATCTCTAGAATGGAAAAGGATATCTCTACTTCTTAAGAACTGTTTCTAACACTGGGGCTGACAAAGTGGGACATCATATGGACTAAGGGTGTGGTTGTGTGTGCATGGACTCTGATATGATGACACCAAAGAAAAAGATATTAATAGGTAGAAAAAGATCTGTACTGGAAAAAGAGGAAAGAAGAGGTATAATGGGACAATTAGTTCACATGAAGAGGTTCAGAGGGCTTATTACAATCCAGGGAAAAAAGGGAAGGAGATGGTGATTGTCTAAAACTTGATCTCTTCAGTTTTGTCTGAAAAAGGGAATAACTTAATCATTCAGTTGAGTATAGAAATTTATCTAACCTTATAAAGAAGTAGGAGGAGAAAGAGGAACAAAAAAGGGAGGGTCAGGATAGAAGAGAGGGCAGAAACACTAGAGGAAAATGTGAGAGAAGGGAGGGAGGGTGAGAGAAGATAAGGTAATGGGTGGGTTGGGTAAAAAAAAAAATACTATTAAGAACAGGATAGAAAGAGAGAACAAAATTATATACCGGGAAGAAAATAGGATGGAGGGAAATACAGATTTATTAAAATCATAACTATGAATATGAGTGGAAAGTACCCCTCCCCACCATAACACAGAAGCAAATAACAGATTAGATTAAAAAAACAGAATCCTAAAATATGTTGTTTACAAGAAGCACATTTGATACAGAGGAACACATACAGAGTTAAGGTAAAATGATGGAACAGAATTTGTAATGATTCAGCTGAAGTGAAAAAAAGAAGAGGTAGCAATTCTGATCTCTGATAAAGCAAAAGTAAAAATAGACCTTATTAAAAGGGATAACGAAGGAAACTACATCTTGATAAAGGGTACTGTAATTAATGAAGTAGTAACTATTCAAAATGTGTATGGACCAACTGGCAGAGCAGCCAGATTCCTATAGAAGATTTTAAGCCAGTTACAAGCAGAAACTGATAGCAAAACTATTCTAGTGGGAGACCTCAACCTTCCCCTCTCAGAATCAGAGAAATCTAACCACAAAATAAACAAGAAAGCAGATAGGGAGGTTAATAGGATCCTAGAAAATCTAAATATGCCTCTAGAGAAAATTGAATTGGGACTGAAAGGAATACATCTTTTTTTTTTTTTTTTTTTCTTGGCAGTACATGGTACCTCACAAAAAGTGACCATATATTGGAGCATAAAAACCTCACAATCAAATGCAGAAATAGTAAATGCTTTCTTTTTAGATCACAATCCAATAAAATTATATTCAATAAAAGGCCAGGGAAACCAATTGGAAATTAAATATTCTAATTCAAAAGAATGAATTGGTGAAACAACAAGTCACAGAAGCAATCCATAATTTCATCCAAGAAAATGAAATTATAAGACAACATACCAAAATCTATGGAATACAGCCAAAGCAGTTCTTAGGGGAAATATTATATCTCTAAATAGTTTACATTAATAAAATAGAGAAAGAAGATCTCAATGAATAAGGCGTGCAACTAAAAAAAGCTAGAAAAAGAGCAATTAAATTCTCCCAATTAAATGCCAAATTAGAAATTCTGAAACTCAAAGGAGAGAATAATAAAATAGAAACAATGAAAACTATTGAACTAATGAATAAAACTAAGAGTTGGTTTTATGTTAAAAAAAAAAAACAACAAAAGAGATAATCTTTTCGTTAATTTAATCAGAAAAAGGAAAGTAAAAAAAAAATCACTAGCATCAAAAATGAAAAGGGTGATCTTACCACCAATGAAAAAGAAATTAAAACAATAATTAGGAGCTATTTTTTTCAATACATTTATTTTCTTATTCACATAGAAAGTGTCAGACATTTCACCAAGACATGGAAGTGAGTTTAGGTACCTGAGATTATATAGGAGCACCTTCACTAATTGCTAAACTTTCAATAATTGGAAAAGCTTTAATTATAATGTTTGTTGTGATATGGGAGCCACCTTCCAGTGGCTGCTGAAGATCTAACTCAGACCTGTAGAATGGATCTCTTCATGTGAGCTAATGATGATGATACAAGGAGACTGAGAGGCAGCTGTGCTGGTTGACTTCTCTCTCCTCTTCCTTCTGCCTCAATCTATCTCACTCCCAGTCCAAAAGCAACAACTGTATCAGTAAAGGCGGCTTTGCAATTCCTTCAGATGTTGTGATCCACAGCTGTGGAGGCTCTAGGAGAATTGACATGTCCTTCACTTAGGCATGGTCCTTAACAAATGTTAGCTACAGGCCAACATTACTTTCAAATTAGCCTTTTAAATATTTCATAGTAAGTTGGTCAAAAGATGTTGAGTTATTTGTTGAGATGCAGGAAACAAATGTACAGAATGAATATTGGTCCTATAGCTCTCCTATTTTTAGTAATAATGCAGATAGTATCAAAAATCAAAGTATTTTAGTCATTTATTTTAAAATTTTAGTTCTTGTACTTTTGTTTCTCACTGCTAAATATTTAGTGAGTGATTTCTATGTGATTAGCACTGTGGTAGGCTTTACATAGGACACCAACTATAAAATATTTCTATTAAAAATGCTATGGATTATACCTATGAAGAGAAAACTTGTTTTGTGATATCAAGAAGCATCCTCTAATTTACCTGTGTAAAGGAGTGCTTGCCCCATGAACATCCAAATCTCTCAGCAAAGAGACACATTGCATTTCCAATTTCTCCATTGCTCATTCTTAATTCTCCTAAAACATAGGTAGAAGGGGAACCTTTCACAGAAGGTGAATTTTAAAATTTAGGTTATTTTTAAGAATAGGTTTTTCTTAAAATAAGAATTAGAAAATGAAGGTTATTTTTAAAATAACTTTAAAAAAAAACTTCTATAACAAACAACATCTTAAAAATTTAGAAACAATTTCATTTATTCATTTCAATTTCTCTTCCTCCTTCTGAAGCATCACCCATTCATTGAGAAAGCAAGAGATATGACATCAGTTATACATGTGAACTCTTGTAAAATATTAATAAGATAAACAAATGTAGAAGATGAAGAAGTTGTAATGATGCTCTCGGATACTCTTTGGAGACTTTGGTATGGTAGGAAAAAATGCAGAAGACTTGAGTTCAAATAATTTTTCTTCATTTACTGCCCACGTGAACTTCAGAAAGTCATTTATCTTCTCTAATTCACTTTTTCCTCAACTAATGTAAAAAAAAAAGTATTTTGAATTAGAGGACTAGAGGACTTCTAAAATGAACATAATAAGAGCACTTAGAGGTATGGATACAGCTTTGGGCAGGGAATCAAGACATTAGATAAATTTCTACCTGCCTCACTTTCCCCAGCTAAAAAAATGAGGATAATGATGACATATGCCTTCCAAAGTTGTTAGGAGGATCAAATGAGATCATATTTGTAAAGCATTTAATATTAACACATTTAACTGGTATGTATTAAGTGTTATGTATATACTCCTTATTGTTAACTTTGCGACTCTAGACGTCATCTCTGAATACTTTTCCTCAACCTTAAAATGGGAGCAATGATAGTACCTGTCTCACAGAATTGTTATGAGGATTAAATGAGGTAATATGTGTAAGTGCTAAGCATACTGCCTGGCAAAAAGCATGTACTTAATAAATGTTAATTCTCATTCTTTACATTCTTTGTTCCTTTCCCACTAATGTTCAAGGTTGTTGTGAAAAGTGATTTGCAAACCACAAAATGTTATATAATTAGTAGTAATTATTATTAATTATTACTCAAAATCTGTTAACCGTTGAGAAAAACAAGTTAATATCTTATGTTCCAAAAATTGACCATAAACATCATTTCATGGAACATTTGCTCGCTTCACTTTTTATCAATTAGTCAACAAACATTTATTAAGCACATATTTTCTATCAAGCTTTATATTAGAAGCTAAGGATGTAAATACAAATAATGCTATTACCCTATTCACTTAAAACTATCCTATCAAGAAAGACTACAAGTGTGTATATAAGTATGCACTGAGTATAGAAAATGAGAATCAATAAAAAATAAAATGCAAAGTAGTTATATACAAGGGAGTCAAAGAGACAGTTACATTTGCTATTGAGAAGATCAAGAAAAGCTTTACGTAGAAGACAATTCTTGAGCTGTACATTGAAGGGAGTGAGGGATTCCTTAAAGGTACTCTGAAAAGGGAGCACATTTCAGGCTGTGTATGGACCAGAGCAAAGGCAGGATATAGTACACTCCATAAGTATCCCATTGTAGACTTGGGAAGGAAAGTGCCACATCCAGAGAGGGAACTATGGAGACTAAGTGTGGATCAAGGCAAACTATGTTTGTTTGCTTTTTTTTTCTTTCCCTTTTGATTTTGTCTTCTTTTCCCCTTTTAATTTGATTTTTCTTGTGAAGCATGATAAATATGGAAATATGTTTAAGAATGATTGCATGTGTTTAGCCTTTTTTGGATTGCTTCTTGTCTTGAAGTGGAAGGAGAGGGGAAGAAAAATGAACACAAAGTTTTGCAGGGGGTGAATGCTGAAAATTATCTTAGCATGTATTTGGAAAACTAAAATACTATTAGGGAAAAAGTATCCTATTGTAATAGAGAGAGTATTGGGCTGGAATGCTGCATGGGAGTTGGGGAGAATTAAGATAGACAAGAAAAATAAACTGGGGAAAGGTTGTAAAAAGTGTTCAAAGTTAAAAAGAGAAATTTGACTTTTATTCTAGAGGCAGTAGAGTGTCTTGGAAGTTTATCGAATAGGCAAATGCAATGACTACATTTTTGCTTGACAAAAATCCCTTTTGCAGACATGTGCACCTAGATGAATCAGAAAATAGGGCATAGGACTTTTAGTCAGAAAGATCTGAATTTATAATCTATCTTAGACATTTAGTAGCTGGATGGCCCTAGTCAAGCCTCAATTTTTTTCCCCCTGGGATTCAGTTTTTTCCATCCATAAAATGGGGATAATAATAGCTCTTATGTTATATTGTTGTGAGGGTCAAATGAATTAATATTTATGTAGTGTTTTACAAACCTTAAAGTGATGATGACACCAATGATAATGATTATGGAGGATAGGCTAGAAGAGAGAAGAGGTTTGTAAAATGAAGACCAAATAAGAAACTTAATTAAGTTAACTCAAGGAAGAGGCAAGGAGGGACTGGACTGAAATAGCAGTATTTTGAATAGAGAAAGTAGCTAGTTTTTTAAAAAGCTTCTTGGAGACATGAGTGACTAGACTTGATAATTGATTGGGTAAGAGGGTGGGATAAGGAAAAGTGAATAATTGAGTATAAGACCAAAATTATGTACCTGGGAAACTGGGAAAATAGTGGTTCATTTGACAGAAATTGAAAAGGTGAGTGCTAGATGGGGCTTGGTTAGAAAGATAATTAAGTCTATGAAAATGAATAGTAGATGTATTGAAGAAAATGAAATAGTAAATGAATGACTCATTATGACTAGTTTCCTTCATACATCTAAGTAGAGGCTGAACATATGCAAAGTTAAATTCATGAGCCCTCTGTTTCACAGATTTTAAAATTAGTGTCTACCCTTTTATGGTTGGGAGGAGAGAGAGTACCACCTTCTGAAATTACTATTTGTCTGAGTTGAGAGCTATGATTATGAAAATCACTTATTGATAATGGAGACTTAGCTGTGCGGTAGCCATAGCCCTAGTGCTTCCAAAATGCTGAAGCTTAAGAAGTCTATTCTGTTTCAGAGAAGAATTTAAGATTACCTGTTCAATATCAAATTTGATAATAATATCAGGCTTTCAAAATATATAAGAATCTGGTGAGTAGGGAAAGAGACTTAAAAAAAGAGAGAGAGAGAGAGAGAGAGAGAGAGAGAGAGAGAGAGAGAAAAGACTCAGATTTTCTAATCCTACGTTTTTTCTGGGATCCATTGAGAACATAATCCACTGAAGCAGAGGAAAAGTCATTGATATAGATATTCACCAATATCCTCTTATGCTATGTTCCCAATGATATATTTCCACATATTGAAAATAAATATGTAAATAACAGCAAGAGTATGTGGTGATCAACTATAAAAAGCTTGGTTCTTCTCAGTGGTTCAGTGATCCACAGCAATCCCAATAGACTTTGGACAGAAAATGCCATCTGTATATAGAAAAAAGACCTAAGAAGACTAAATGTAAATTAACACATGTCATGTTCACTTCTTTTTTTCTGTTTTTAATCTCTCCCATGGTTTTTTCCCTCTTGCTTTTTCTCTCCCAAATGATTCATAAAGCAATGTATATTAAAAATAAATAAACTCAGTACCAATAAAAAGAAAAAAAGAAAAGAAAAGAAACGTGTAAGAGAGACTCTTCTTGACTTCCAACAATCTGGTTTTAATTATGGTAAGATGCATAAATTCCAGTCAAGGAAGAAAATCTCAAAGGTATGATAGTGCACACATCTTAATTCTTCTTCATATCTCTTATAGCTTATCTATCCTAGTAGTTTTGGTCCTGCCCTGCTTCTCCTCAATGGACCAATATACCTGGAAAATTTGGAACGCTTGCCCTAAGGCAGATCAATTGGTCATTGAGTTTAAATTTACATACCTGGTTACATCTAGACTTGCTTTATAATCCATTCAGCCATGTACCTAGGTTATCTTGTCCTACTGCTTGTTTTCCACTTCTTACTCTGGGCTAAGTAATCAGATCAATACTATCATCTTCTGGAAAGCATGTGTCAATTAATTACCTCATTTATCAGTGAATCTACTATGACTCATCAGACCAAAATTCCCTTCCCTAGAGACCACGCCCTTGAATTTGTTGTCTATCTCTATTACAATTCCAACTCCAAAGCTTGTTTAACACAATAGCTGGCTTTTCTTGTTTCGCTTTTCTTTCATCTTTCCATATAGGGTATCATACTATTACCTGTAGGGGCTCTGCTCAAAAGAATGTAAATTTTGATCACTGAAAAACCTCTCAAGATATCTTTTGATTTGCAGGCTAGGACCATGCCTTAAACCCAAATCACCCTGGCTTTCCTTGATTGATTAACAATAGGTAACAGGCCAAGTCCCAGTTGGTCATTGAGTCTGTATTGGCTCAGAATGAACATAATAGAAATTGTTTCAGTTTAGACCAGAAACCCTGAGGGTCTTCCCCTCCCAGATTGATTTTTTTTTTTTTACTACATAAAATAACATTTTTTATCTAGCCTTAATTCCAAATTGCACATTTTCTCAGTCAAACTGAGGCCTGTTAAAAACCTTAATTTAAAAAAGACAAGGTTCCCCTCTGAATCTAGGGACATCTCCACTGATCCTGATTTGTATCTTGCCACTATACCTATATGACTATAGGAGAAAATAAGGCTGGTGACTTTATAAAGCCTTTCCTCACAGAAATCACCTTACTAATGTCATGCTTCTCTTTAAAAAATTAAGGACAAACAACAACAACTTGGTCAGAACAAGTGTTTTATCAATGCTTTAAAATATTGAATGCATACATATATGTTTATATATACACACATATGTATATAAATTACTAAATCACTAACTATAATTATATTGGAAAATCCAAGATATCAAAGTGGAAATATTTGATAGAATGTCTCATTGAATTGCTTCAAGGCTGCATGATGTGAAAAGAGAAGCAGAAGAACACAATTTGGAGTTAGAGGGAGATGGGTTCATTCTTGAATTCATACATATTTCACTTTGGTCAACCTACCTCCATACTTTTAGGACTCATTTCCTAGATGCAAAAGAGAGGGGGTGAGTATAGATAAGAGGTTTTTTGTTTTTTTTTTTCATGTGATATATCTCTTTGGAAGACTGGTAATGCTTAGAAGACCCCATTCTCAAAATAAATTTTAATGAATAAAGTAAATAGGATTAAAAAGAAATCTATTATATTGAAATACTTGTCTTTATAAAAAAAAAGAAAAAAAAAAGAATTTCACAAACCTCAGGTTAAGTCTAGATAATTTCTAAAATCCCTTCCAAATTTAAATTTCATCATTCTGTTTTTATGTATATTTAGAAAATTGTTTTTTGGAGAATTTGACATAAATTATACTTACTGAGTGTAATGGGCTGAGGTTTGAGTTGATGCACTGAGGTCCCAAGTACGTGAGGCTAAATAGTAATTGGGCTATACTCTATTAATATACATGATTGGATAAAGAATGGTCCCTGCCCACTCTCTGTGCAAGTCCTGATGTGTTGTATAGGAAATGACGATTTTGGTGGGTGGAGGCAGAGAGAGAGACAGGAAGAGAAGCTGGGAGAGATTGGGCCTGGGTTCGAGACTCCGAGCTGCTGGTTGTGTGGCTGCTGGTCGAGCTAGCTTCTTGACTCAGTTGCACACATTGCTATTGCCGATTCTCTTCCACCTCCGATCCTTCTTCACTGAGAATAAAGACTGACAGTTTTCCCCTAACCTGAATTCCTGACTCCTGCTGATTTAAAAATACACGATCTTCACAACTGAGAAGTAAGATAATGCAAGGCAAGCCAGTGGATAATTATGGTTATTACAGTTAAATGACTTACCTTTGTTGAAACCTGTTTGGTTGCATTAAGAAAATTAACATTTTTTAAAACATTACATTCCTAAGAATTATGTTGAATAAGTAACAAAAATATCAGTTTAAAAAAAAGCAAACAAATAAGCCTCAAGTCTGTAAGGTCTATGGTCCTATAAACAATAGTCCTCAATAATTCATGTTATGTAAGTTGGTAGAAAGAAAAAGAGTGAAAGTGATTATGCTATAAATAATTATGTTTTCTAACTCTAACCTTTCAGGTAATAATACAATAAGAAATCCATCAACTCTCTTTTCTATATATTTCTGGTTAAAAAAAAAAAAGATGGCAGAAATACTTTTTGAAGAAACACCTGGTGATGTTACACTGTGTTGTGAAGTAATCTAAATGATTCCAGTGAAAATAAAGTGAGGTCTTTTATGTAATTATGTTGCCTCAACTCTCCATTTTGCTTTGACAATGATTAAATTGGACAATGATTAATGTCTCTGAAGTAGTCTAAACTGATTCTTTTTTTCTTTATCAGACTTATGATTAGTCTAAATCCAATGTCAGTTCTTTAGTACAGCAACAGCTTCATCTACTAGAATTCCCATAAACAGAACTTTCAACTAATATTTATCCAATGTATTTTATTTTTCTTTTATAAACAAAAGTGGATGAAATCAATATCAAAGATATAATTTTTTAAAAATAGTTCCAAGATGGAGACTTAGGCCTTTCAGTTCAATCTTTTCTATTTTCTATCTATATCTATATTACAAGTAGTAAAAGTAAGAATTTATCTTCAAATTTGTGATCCTGAGATGCTTTAATATTCCAAATTTTTAAGAAAACATTTAGTTATATCTTTAGGTTTAACTAATTTTGCCACAACAAAATTGGATTTGGCCTTATGCTCTGAGAAAGCTATACCAGCCATGTGCAAAGTGTGCGTGATTCTAACCAAGTTACAAGTTATACCTTGTAGGTAGTATGATTATTGTTCAATGACTAGCCTAAATCTAGAGAGGTTTGTCACCAGAAAAATTTGACCACCAGAGGAAGAATTGTTGTTGGTGACAGATTCCTGATCAACAATTATGAATTATGCATTTATTAATTCATGGCATTATGAATTAAGACATACAGAGGTTGCAATATACAGAAATATAAAATCAGACATACTGAACTAAAATAATAATGTTTAAAGGGAAAAGATTTCTGCTTAAATGTTTTCCCAAAGTAAGCTATTATTTTATATTTTTCTAGTCTGTTAAGCTATCTCAAGAACTACTTTATAGACTACTCTAATACATATCTACCCTTTCATTAGTGTGTCTGATGGCAGCATTCAGTAGAATGCAGAATTTAGGATTACTTAATTTATATCCTAATGTAAGAATTTCATCTTCTTAAGATAAGTATAAATTTTTAAGCTATTTATGGATGTTCAAAATCTTTTTTTCATTAGGAATTGCACTAACCCTTTGGAATTTATTTAGAAAAAGTTCAAAGTATTTTTGTTTGTTTGTTTGTTTTTTAGTAGTATAATATTTATACTCATTTTTAGGTTGATGGAAAAATAGCAGGGTAGAATGGATAACATCCTAGAATTAGAATCAGAAAGGATGAGATTAAAAAAGGCTACCTTTTTTTCTTAATATCTATGATCATGGGCAAGGCTTAGCCATGTTGAGAATAAGATAACTATGAAAACTGCACATTAGAATCAGGTTCATATCTACCTCAGTGAAAGGAGTACAAACACTGATAGAAGCTTGTATCCATGTATTAGTTTTTTTTTTTTTTTTGTTTTTTTTTTTTATACATGACCAAAACGCATGTATTAGTTTTAAGGGGAGTTCACTTTGATTATTGTCACATACCATATTTATTAAAAAAAATAAAAAACCCAAAACAAAACAAAGCATTAATATAAAAACTTTTATCTTTGCACAGAATATGAAGCGATAATTTAGAGTGATCTTAGTGGGAACTCTTGGTTTTAACTCTTTGTATGATCAAAATTTAATATTACCATGGTTATTTAAAAGTTCTTTTAAGTTCCTATAAATGTTATGATTTTATTATATAACATTTAAAACATCTTATTAAGAGTATCATAATAATTTCTAAAATGAAATGATTTTGAGATATCTGTACTAGGATTATATAAATCATATGGAACACTTCAAAGAGAAGATAATAGGAGGATATTGCCTAAAATCAAAGCTTCAGTAAATAGTTAATTCTTCTGTAACAATTATCTAGAACTATGTATTGTCATTAATCTCTGACCTGATCTGGTTATGTTTCTCCAAAGTACATAAAGGGAAGGGAAGGGAAAGTAACAGATATCAGTGTTTACTATGTGCCAAGTACTGTGCTACATAGTTTACAATTACAATCACAATTACAAATTATAAACATATCTCACTTGAGAAAATCAAATTAATTACTAATTATTGTTTAAATATAAACATTATTTAAATATTATTTCATTTGATTCTTACAACAATCTGGAAAAGTAAGTACCGTTATTATCATTAGCAAAGGAAACTAAGACAAAGAGAAGTCGAGTAACTAGTTAGTAAGTGTCTGAGCCCATAAGACTCTATCTAGCAACCTAGTTGCCATTAAAAAAAAAAAATCAGGACTTCACAGATAACCCATGGTTTTTTAAAATATGGTAATATCCTTAGAAATAATTAGTTTGTTTTAAACTCTTTCTCTCTCAATATTCCCAGATAAAAAATGTCATAGTATTTGCTCATTCAACTTTACTTAGCTAGTAATGAACTTTCATGCCACAATCCAATGTTATATTCTAATTTTGTGCCTACTACTAATTAGGAAGTTCCTGACATGACTGTAAAGCTGCAGAACATTACCTTAGCTAATAGAAGTATTGTTTTTAAGCACAACATTCCAGTGGGTAAATCCAGTTGAAGCTGAGTATAGGACCTCTCTACTTTCATGAATCATAATGAACATCTTACACAAAAATTTTTACATGAAGGAGTAACAAGGTTTGGATTCTCCTTTATTGGTTTTACTCCTGCCCTTTTGATTCCCACATTAAACCAAAAAACCCCAAGCAAAACAGCACTGAGATGTAAGCATCAAGGATTATTGGCAAAATGTGGAGTTAGAAAATTCATGGGGCTTTCCCTATTCTGGGCTTTAACCTAGATACATTTCATAGTTATAAATGCACTTAAAGAAAGAAGTTTGATGCATTCTCCCTGAATTAATTGGCAATGGGGAAATTAAGTAAAGTTTCAAATTTGAATGCTTATATAGAGAAGAAAATGTGATATAATAATTTGAAAGAAAATGAGGAAAAGGAGAAGGATTCTCCGAAATGTTGCATCTTATTCATTGCTAGCATAAAGTAAGGGAATATTAGGAATAGCTATGATAAGGATATTCACTAAAGCAGTCTTAAATGCTAATGTCTAGAAAGAGTTACAACCCTTCATTTGGGCAGTGGGGGGAGAGGGAGGATTGTAACATGCATCTAAAATAAAGCATTGAAAATACGGTTTTAATGATAGAAGGCACAAAAACACTTAGCATGTTCACTCAAACACGAATGTTTAATCCCTCTGAATTCTTTAAATCTCTGATCTCCTTTGGGAATGAAACAACTGCAAGGCTCAATTTGTACTGGTAGCTTAATGATTAAAGATGAAAAAAATCTTTGCCTATGCATCTGATTTTTATATGCCTTGTTTTATTGCAAATCCTATTAAAATAAACTCTGTTTTTAGTTGCTGAGAGTAATTGGATCCAATACTTCACAGTTGAAAAATGTTGGCCTTTGTTTTGAATTTTTTTTCTAAAAGGAAATGACACTGAAAGGAAAAAAAATGGGGAGAAAATTCTGTAAAATGAATGTCCTACCCAATGGGTTGCAATAGTTATATATATATACATATGTATTTGAATTAATTCAAAATTGTTATCATAGTTATGACTTTTGCCATAATTAACAAATGCTAGAATTTTCCCATTTTCTTTAGGACACAGTAATAACAATACTAAGCTAACATTCTATGGAATTGAAAAGAAAGTTATGTCTGGGTCTGTACAGAATTAAATGGAAGCCAAATGAATAATTCAGGAGTCCAGGACAGGATTGGATTAGTTATGTAACCTGATCAATTAAAGTAAAAGTTGAATATCTACCTTACATTGTTCTCTATATAAACATAATATCAACAAGAAAATTTGTGGATTGAAATTCCTAAAGGTTAGCATTGTAATACTAAAAGTTAAATCCTCTTCAATATTTTAAATGCAAACTGTCTTTTTAAATAATGGGATTACCAAGGACAAATTTAGTTTATTTCTACTGGGTAATGTACTTAGAACTTTATGTATACTGTGAATTTGATGTAGAATTAGTTTAAAAATAAATACACACAATTCATTTACAACACACAAGTGAAATACATGGGTGTTTCAGTACATGTTTCACTGACAAAAAAACAACCATATAAATCTTCCACACAGCTGCAATTTAGTGAAATATGCACTTTTCTGTTTTCCATTACTGTATACAGTATAAATTCTTCCTGCTAGAAGACAGATTGTGACAAATTTGCAAACAGCATCTGTATTCATACATTTGAAACATTAATTTATCCAGCAATAAAAACTTTGATTTCCCAAAAGGAGTGCCATGTCTGAGAACTAATGCCTATCTTTGAGACTTAACTGAGTTTTCAATGTTAGTCATTTTCTTGTGAGTTACTGTGCTCCTATGGAAAAATATACAACTTAACTGCAAGTACAGAGAGTTAAAAGGGTCACACAAAGCATAAATCTGGATGCCTCATTTATGTACGTATATAATTTATATAAATAAAATTTTGACTACCTAGACTTCCTATTGTAGAAAATGCTTTTGTTAGCAACAATTTCAAGTGAATAACAAGCAAAGATCTATAATGTATGTTCTAGATTGGATGTTGTATGTTAAATTTGTTTAAAATGACAAACTTTACTCAGGATGTAACAGTAGAACATCTCAAAAGAGACAAATAAAGTCTGTGCTTATAAACTGATGTCATACTTCACTGCCAAAAGTTTTATTCTATTAGCAAAAAGAAAGAAATATATGCAGATATTAAATATGGAGAAAAAATGGACAATCTTTTCAATAAAATGTCCATATATCTGTGAGTTAGGAATATACATTAGTATATTTAAGTTCATCCAAGTTAGTCAATATTCTTATTTCCAGCTTCAACCATATTTTTGGTTAAAGTGATTTATATCATAAAGGCAATTTCTGGTATGAAAAATCCTTCCACCATCTTTTCTGCAACTTAAAATTTTAAATAATTATCTAAATAACTGAGAAGTAAAGTGATTTGTCCAAGATTATATAGCAGATATATATTTTAAGGCAGGTCTTGAAATCAAGATTGACCTTCAACCCACTGTACTAGGCCAGGTGCCTTTATATGGGCCAATGAAGCCCAGAACCTGAAGCATACAATTATTCTCTGCCTCCTACTTATATGTGGAACTTTGGAGAATTTTTTTTTTCTTTTCTAGGGTTTGTCAGAGCTAGGATTGATATAAACTTATCTGCTTAACTTCAGAGCCAGAAGTACGAATGCCTCAGGACAGATGAAGCCAAAAGTGAGTGGGACTACAAAAGATCCAAATGATATTCTCTCCATCTCTGTGATGAAAGCTTTCAAGTGAAGACTTCAGAGAGGAAAGGAAATTATTTTTCCTGGCTAATATAAGTACAAGATATTTTTGTGTTTATCCTTTCTTAATCTTTGCTAGAATGGTATCCTCATATGGGAATGCCCAGGTGACAAATAAGCTTCAGAAATTCATCCAATTCATCAGAAATCCCATTGGCAACAAGATTTGGTTGACAGCAGAGTTTTCCAGAACAGGAGTGAAAAACAACTATCTGTGAGTGGCAGTTAGAGCAATGAAGACAGTCTTTTACTGGTGTCATTTTCAGTAGTTATGACCCCTTATTATGGAGAGAATATTAGTGATGAGGATTCCACAAAGGAAGAAGAGAACTTTTAAGACCACAGAAAATACTGGAATTAAGTTTTAAGCCTATTCTGCCCATAAGACATTATGCAAGAAGAAAGTCAATTGATATGTGGTCAGCGTTTTGAGAAAGAAGTTGATGCTATAGTTCTTGCTATACCTTCATTATAGTAAATCTGAAGATTTGGAAGAACAATTGATGTCAATCAATCAATTAATTGATAATTGGGACATTATCAGATAGAAACTCAAGAGCAGTTATACTAGAAATCTCATTCCTTTCAATGTTATTGTTCTCTCTGGGGAGAAATGTAGTTTGCCCTGGAATCTCATTTTCTTTCTATTGCATTTTTATTTATCCATACATACACATATACACATTACTTAAAAGTCTACTGGGGCAGCTGGCTTGTTTAATGGATAGAGTGCCAAACTCAGTCAGAAAAACTCATCTTAAAGAGTTCAAATCTGGCTTCAGACACTTACTAGCTATGTGACCCCAGGCAAGTCACTAGAGTCTGTTTGAGAAAAAAGGCTAGGCAACAGGGTGAAAATACTATGTTGTTACTCACATTCAGGCTCCATAGCCCTCTCTTTGGATGCAGATGGCTATTGAAATTGGCCTGAATAGCCTCATTGTTGAAAAGATCCAAGTCCATCAGAATTAATCATCACATACTCTTGTTGCTGTGTACAATGTTCTCCTGGTTCTACTCCACTTAGCATTAGTTCATGTAACACTCCCAGGCCTCTCTAAAATCATCCTGCTGATCGTTTCTTATAGAATAATATTCCATAACATTCATATACCATAACTTATTCAGTCATTCTCCAGCTAATGGACATCCACTCCGTTTCTCGTTCCTTGACACTACAAAAATGCTGCAAATATTTTTGCACATGTGGGTCCTTTTCCATTTTTTATCATTTCTTTTGCATACTGACCCAGTAGAGAACACTGATGGATCAAAGGGTATGCACAGTTTGATAGTCCTTTGGGCATAGTTAGGATCCAAATTTTAGAAATGAAAGAAACAATAAGAAGACATTGAATCCAATCCCCTCAGTTTATATTTGATAAAATCAAGGCACAGAGAAGTTATATGAATTTCCCAAGACCACATAACTAGTAAGTATCTAGGGAAGGGTTTTAAACTCAGGCCTTCCTAATTTTAAGTCCAATATCCTATCCATTACAAGTTCTATCATAAATTCTATCAATTAGACAATTCTTCCTTGGAGTCTTACAAATTATCTAATATATTAATAACTGGTTAGAATTAATCATGGGGCTAATAATTTGGTTAGATAATTTGTAAGGCTCCAAGGAGGAATTTTGTTTCTTATCATTGGAGCAGAGGTTAAACAAGACATTCACAAAGCTCACTTTTCTGCTTCATACTAATCATATGTGACTGAATCAGGATTGAGGCTGGCACAATACAGTGTTAAGGCAGGCCATTTATTGGCTGCTGAACAGGAAGAGATAATGACTTAATGGATATTTAAAGAGGAATAATGTCTCTAGATTCTGGCTTTGGATTCTATGAGGTCCATTTTGAATTGCTTACATAATTGCTAAGAGAAAATTAGTTTAATATACCCTCCAACTTGGATGCCATGTAATCATGAGTAGATGTTCTGCCTGGACAAACCTTAGCCTGTGTTTTAGATTATTTCTTTTGTATTTATTTTTTCCTAATTTTAGAAAAAATGTATCCTGAGATGTCTAGACTTAGAAGTGATCTTTTGAGCTTAAGAAATCCAGAGGTCATGTGTCTTTTGGAGTAAAGATGAACAGCAGCAAGGAGAGCAGCCTCCACTAACTATTCCAGGGCTCTTAGAGATGACAGCCGTCAACAAAAGGTCTTGGTCTTATTTTCTAGAAAATATAAACTTTGAGGAAGACAGTGCAAAACTGACATGGAATGTAAAATGCCTTACCAGCAGTTCTGAAAACTGCTTTAAATACTGATGAGGTTTACATATCAGCTTTCTGAGACATTTTAATAGTGACATTAAATTAAGTAATATAATCACATTTTAAGTCATCCTGTCAATGCTACTATCTTTTGTGACTTTCTACATTTATTTTGTGACTATGAAACAACTACCTGCCTTGTGCAATATGTATTGTATATTGAGTACTCTTTTTATTCTTTCCTTTAGGAAAACCTGAACAAGAACTAAAACCTATGATATAAGTACCTTTTACCCTGGCATATCAGGGCGAGGGTTAACAAAGCATAGTATGAGAAAAGGGAGATGGTGTTCCCTTCTCTCATTTCAGTCCGGATTTTCCCATGACTCAACTGAACCTGACTAGGAATGGGAAGTCAATGAAGAGGAAGTTCATAGGGAAAGCAAGTATTTATAGACGCCTTGCTTCCTGGGCAATTCCTCCATGTTATTTCATGCAATTGCTTTATAAAAGAAAAAATATATCTGTTCTGTTTTCCTGTAGGTAGTTTAAAATGAATAACTTATTTTGATCATTTGAGAAAAGAAACCATCACTACCGTGATTTAAAATACTTGGCTGACCTAGAACAGATCCCTATCAAGCCATTCTATAAACATTTCTGCAGATTCTTTCCTCTACAAAATTTGGCGAAACTATATTTAAATTCATGCAAACCATATTTTTTTTTTTAAATGACATACTATAAGGTTTTAAAATTCAAACAGCTTTCTCAGCTATTTGAATAGTCACGATCTGAAACCTGCATCCATGCTGCTTTTTTAATTAAAATTTTACCCAAAGGAAAACAGCATTCAACAGTTTGTGAGCTTACTCTCCTTAGAAATTGTGTAGTGAATTGTTTGCACATACCATAAGGTACTCTGGTGTCTTGGGCTTTCACTGGATAACTGTCTGATCTCTCTCTCTCTCTCTTTTTTTTTTTCTCTCTCTACCTTTTTTTTTTTTTTTCCTGCTGTTACACTTTTGACCCAATTTAATTGACATGAGCAAGAGCGTTGAGATTGCTCTCTGACTGATTACCTGAACAGGTAGTGGAAACAAAAGTGCAGGCACTCAAGCTGGTAGAGAGACTTTACATTCATTTCAGTCATATGAAGTTGTCATAGAGGGAGTTACTACTCACTGTGAGCACCTGAAGAAAACTTCCCTTTGCAGGAAGGCAATGACCCCAGAGATTTCTACAGCCTCAACGTTTATGAATTTCTCATTTTTAATTAATTTCTCCTTTCAAGTCAATACATTTTCATATATCATTGTCTCAGAACTGCTGTAGGGATGGTAAAAACTGAAAGACTTCACTGTTGGCATTTGTGTTAGATACTGGCACTCATCTCCTGGCCTGAATAGAATGTAATTCCAGTTTTTCATTTCATCATCTTACCCCCTCTTATGCCTTCATTGATTTCAAATCACTGTTGAGTTCAGGTTGATTTTCTTTGTCCCCTTTCCACCCCAGGCCATGAATTGAAGACCCTTATTTATTCTTTGTGTTTCTAGATAACTTTCAACTTCAAGCCTCAATACCTGTATTGTTTTGCTCCTTTAAATGATATATTTTAAGAAAATCAGCTTTTAATATTTTTGAGGTGATATTTACTAGAGAAAAAAAATTATCCTGAGATAAATGCAAACTAAATCAATAGCCTTAAAATGCAAATATTTCATGATTTTGTTTGAGGGCTGGCCTTATTTATTTCAAAATGAATAGTGTGATTTTAGGGGAAGGCCACAGATGTACACTCCATCACATTCCCCCTTCTTGTTTTATTTACCACTGGTGGATGGATGCATATAAGTCAACCAGTTTTTAAGAACTTGATCTCTATCCCAATGAAAACATACTTTGATTATGCACAATGCTAGTTCTTTCTTCCTCTTCAACTCATATTGGTCAGTGTAACATATTGTCACTCCTCAGTTCATATTTATTAATGCAAGTATAATATTCTCCCTCAATGTTTCCACCAAAATGTAAGCTTCTTGAAGACAGCAAGGACTTTAATTTTGTATTCATTTTATCTTTATATTCCTAACCTAATAAATTACCTAACTGTAAGCACTTAATAAACATCTATTGGAATGGATTGGGAGGGATACTACTTTAGGGCCTCAAATATTTAAATAAAGTTTTGGCTTGTTTTAAATTATTTGCACTTTAGTGGTAATGAAAAAAGCCAAGACCCAATTTAACAGAAATGCCTAAAGCAAATAGGGGTAAATGAGAAGGAACAGTGAAGAGATCAACAAAAGACTGATAAAACTGCACATGCTCAAAGCAAATGTTAAAATTATTCAAATAGAATTGGTCTTCATAAAGATTCTATTCAACTCTTTGAAATGAGAAATCTCTAAAAATGTTAATTAAGATATAGACTCACAGACTTGTGAAACTGGAAATATTTGAAGATAATCTATTTGAGGGGTTTCTTAACCTGGAGCCTAGAGTGTCTGTAACTTTGAAAAAGAAAAAAAGTAAATTTTTATTGCTTTAGGCTTGACCTCAATTTATTGTATCCATTTAAAAAGCATTATTTTGCAAACAGGTCCATAGACTATACCAATTTATTAAAGAGAGCATAATATCTTTTTTCCAGTCTCTTCATTTTATGAGTAAAATAAATCCCACAGACTCAGAATCATTCAGTAATTTGTGACAGAAGCAGAAATGGACCCCAAATTGGACCACTGGACCATGCTGGTCCAAAAAAAAATTCTTTTTGTTGTTTGGATTCCCCTGCCCCATGTCAAAATACTCTCCACCACCCCTTAAGTTTTAATCCTTGAAAATCATGCTTTGAAAAGAATTACTAACATTTGTTTTTATTTTCTCATATTTTCTCAAGTCCTTACTTATCTTTCCCCTTCCTTATATTATTTTTTTTTTCAAAAAGAGGACACTCTATTAACATAAAATAATATCACAGAATATTCCCAAAGTACAATAGTGAATGATACCATATTAGTACTGATCAAAATCTAGTGAAAAGTTGCTCTGGAAAGTAAATATTTGTTCTTAATCTCTGTGTATATTTTCACCATTTTGCAGATTGTTATTTTTATTTCCTGTTTGGTATTCTATGAAACTGCTTCTGACATACTAAGGGTTAATATGAGGTACAGGTGAGTCATTCTTGCAATCAGTCATTAGAAGGCTGATGAGAATGCTTGATATTGAAACAAAGGACACATCTGATTCAGGGACAGATTTTCATTTTGGTTCTGCATCACCTAAACCAGAAGGCACCACGGGGCAGATTCCAAGGGATGCTGCAAAGTCAACTATCTAATCATTTAACATGTCAGCGAGCCAGGCAACTCTCTTTAAGATTGTAAATTTCAGAGGAGTTTCCAATCTGTCTTGGTAAAGACAGTACTTCTTATTCCACAGAAATTCATTCCCTATTCCAATGAACTCAAATATCTGGTGAAAAATAAATAAACCCAAAACAAACAACAACACTGGAGAAAGATAACATAAAGGGTAGTGTTTAGAATGCAAGTCTCAAAAGAAGAGATTATCATTCTTTGTATTTATTTCTCCCTTCCTCTCATTCCCACACACAGAATAACACCTGGCACATAGCAGGTGCTTAATAAATGTTTGTTGAATGATTGATTTGGAAGAAGCAGGGCAAGTCATGAATGAAGGACCAAAACTCAATTGAGGATCACTTACAAAAAAAGTTAGTAGCCTGAGATTACTTCTATTGGTTCTAAAGTCAGAATCAAGAGAATCCAGGTTTAGGACCATTTTTAAAACAAGGTCAATACCACAGTGGCACAGCAGGAGCTATAGCAAATATCATTAGCAAGGGCAGCAATCAGCACCTGGCTCAGAGCCCTGTGCATTACAGTCACTTAATAAATGCTGAATTAGATTCATTTGTGATAGTATATCTTGACATTGAACAGGGATGACTAAAAGTAATACAATTGTGGAGATGGAGGGATTACCCACAATTAGCAGCATGAAGAAAATTAAATATGTCCTTAAAGTTCAATAAAAAAGGATACATGGACAACTAAGAAAAAAAGGGGCAAAAAAAGAGTTGTTCAATTGTACCTGATTCTTCTTGACTTTATTTGGGATTGTTTGGCAAAGACATTGGAATGATTTGCTATTTCCTTTTCTGCCTCATTTTACAGATAAAGAAACTGAAGAATACACAGTTAAGCGATTTGCTCAGGTTCACACAACAGCATTGTACTATCTGTACAAATCCTGTACAACAGGATTTGAACTCAGATCTTCCTTATTCAAGGACTAGAAATCTATCCATTGTCCCACTTAGATGGATCCTTTTCATTCTCCTTTGGTCTTTGTTTTGTTTTGTTTTGTTTTTCTTGAAGCAAGACAAGAGATAAAAGGATTAATCTCTTTGGACAAGAGTTTAGGGATTATAGTTGTGCTATTTGATAGTCAATATTTTACCCACAATGGGGAACTCATAATTCATTTAATCATTTAAATTTTAATCATTTGGAGTTGCAAGAGCATATTCACTATACTCAGAATATTCTCAGAATACAACTTTTAGGTAGGCACACTATAGAAAAACAAACAAAAAAAAAGTCCTTACAGTCTAGGATCTTAGAATTAAGGCAGAAGAGGTCACAGAAGCCACTTAGTCCAACAAATTTTATAGATAAAGAAGATTAAATGGAGATTAAATGAGTTGCCCAGGGTTATAGGTACATAACAGAGATTGGATTTGAACTCAAGTCCCTAGGTTCTTTTCACTGTACCACATTACTTTCCTTTGACCACATATACCTAATTTTTTGGTTTTTCTTCTCCCCCAGTTCAGTTAGGTTGTATTACTCTCAGCTCCTTAGGAAGTACAAATTTGAAGTTCAGACAAAAAAGTTTTCTTTGATTCATTCTCCACTCCATACAAAATAGCTTATACATGGTTGTAAGATCTTTCCTAGTTTTGACCCTTCCTATCCAGATCCTATGTTAATTTCAACATATCAGCTGGTTGTGGAGAAACACATCTATAATCCCATTCAAGCTTGTAGATCTTTTGAATCTGGGAGTTTTCAGCTAAAATTGGCTTATTAAGTTTAGAAATCTTGGGAATAAAAGTTAGGTGGGAGACTGGGAGTACTGCATAATCAAAGGACTTTCCCTTAGTAGCCTGAAGAAGATAAGGAAATCCACTCTAAAGTAAAATAACATACAACAATAAACCCTAAACATGTATGTATCCATTTATGTTAAAAGCTCAATTGCCTATGGTCAATCCATAGTAGGATATCCTATTTTCAATTCATTTTCTTTCTTTATAAAACTTGAATTCATAAAATTGTCTCCCCTTTTCCAATTAACCCATTTATAAAGATAGTATCAACATTTCTATTTCACACAGTAGATGCCTTAGTATTAGTTTCTGACTTTTCTCTTTCATCCATATCTTGCATCTAATCAATAATGTCTCCCAAGTTCAATTTTCTCTTACTTTTCCATTGCAGCCATATATGTTTTACTCTAGGCACTCATTTCATCAAAATTTTGTTATTACTAGGACCTCCTAGATTTTCTTTTGTCTTCTTGCCTCCCACCCCTTCAAGTATGTTTTGTTGTCATTCTTCTAGTTTTGTTATATAGCCTGATTTTATCATAAATTCCCTTAAAAGACAGCAGAAAAGGGTTAGTGTGCAGGTAGTTTGTGGTCAAACATCCTGCTCTATATCCTGTTGGTGTTACTTTTTTATTGGCTGATTTCTGTGGTATGTCTAAACCAGATGGTGTGGTCACAGAGCATGCTGTCCTGCTTGTTACTCTAGTAAGACCCATGATTAAGGATTTCTCCGGGGTTCTGGGCTGTGAGCAAGGATTAGAATTCTATCAGTTCTAATGATATTGAAGAAGTATAACAATAACAAAACTTATTAAGTTTTCCCCACCCATTTCAATTCCTTTATTTTATTGGCAATGTCTTCCTAAACTAATGAAGGGAAATCTAGGAATTCACACTAAGCAAGGAAAAAAAAAAAACCCTATTCTTGAGTCTTAAGTGTCCAAAGATATTTATTAGAGGATGGTCTTTAGAGCCAGGTGGAGATGGAAGTGGGATGTTGCAGCCTTCAAAACCCACTTCCATATTGCGGCAATAGTGTAGCAGTTCCCTAGATTATGATGTCTTGAACTGGATTTAAACAAGGCACAATTGTATGAAGTTGTCAGCCTCAGTCTCTCTTCCAAGTCATCAAAGCCCAGTGACAAAAGTCAAGATAACTGATAATAGGCTGAGATGCTATGGAAGATCTTTGTCTCTTCAATGTCTAACCAGACTCTAAGTGTTCCATAACACTTGCTTTAACTGTCTTCATGGGCTTTGGAATAAATTGTTCTCACGTGCCCATTCTGCCTGGGAAGTCTCTGCATACTTGGGGAAGACCTTCCCTCTTTAATTCATAGACAGATCTGAAGTTTATGAGTTACCCTCAATCTGATTTATCCCATCTGCCAAGATGGTTTACTAGGATATGGCCACTGCACATGTTACAGTTTCTTGGAGCTGCAGGTGACAGTTGATCACCAGCCAGGAGATACCATTGTATGGATGAGCAGCCCTGGAAAAGATACTAGTTCTATTTTATAATTCAGGAAACTGAAGTGAACAGAGGGGAACAGGATCATACACTTAATGCCTGAGGCTAGATTTGAATTCAGCTTTTCTTTCTGACTGCAAGCCCAGCACTTTATCCACTCAATTTGGGGTTTTCTTGGCAAGGATACTAGAGCGGCTTGCTGTTTCCTTCCCCACCTCATTTTACAGGTGAGGAACTGAGGCTGACAGGGTTAAATAACTTGACCAGGGTCACAGAGCTAGTAAGTGTCTAAGGCCAGATTTTAATTTAGGAAATTTAATCTTCTTGACTCTCTCCACTATATTACCCCCAGTGGGTATGGCTTAATGACAAAAATTGCTAGTTATTGTTATAATCAGGGGGTTATAAGAATAATTAACATGTATGTAATAGCTCTTAAATATTCTCGAAACATTTTATATATATTATGCTCATTTGATTATAGAAGCCCTGAGAAGTAGGAGCTGTCATTATTCCCATTTACAGATAGGGAAACCAAGGTTAAGTATCTTGCCCAAAATCACACAGTTGGGTCACCCATGTAGGATCAGGTAGGATTTGAATTCAAGTCTTCCTGACTCAATGTCCATCATCTACCCAATATATCATCCAACTGTCTTTCAATATAATCTGACATAAGGGTGTTGTTATAGATATTGTGTTAGGGAAAGGATAATAATAGAGGACATAATAATAAAAGAATAACTATTTTCTTGATTTATACATTAATATACTTAAACCTCATCAAAGAGAAAGAAACACAAAGGTAAAAGAAGATATCTGAGTGACCATGAGAAAGATATATAAAATGAAGGGACTGGACTGGTTTGTACCAAATGATACATAAGGTCCTTTTCAGCTCTATATTCTCAAAGCTCATTTAACCATTAGAAACTTAAACCTATATAGATCTGTTGAAAAATGTTATATTGCCAAAGTCTGATCACTGATTTTGAATTCCCACATTTAAAGTATTTATTCTTCTAAATGACTATAAGATTTCCCTTGACTTTTCTGTTTACAAATTGTTTTCTGGAAGTGTGCTGTTCTTTTTTTCAAGGCTTGCAAAATAAGCCAGATATAAAGGAAAAAGAATGTCTTGGAATTTTCATAAGTAATGTCTCTGACTTCTTCTTGTCCCTGGGATTCTATCTGTCATTAAGATAAGATTGCACTGCAATTATACTTCTATTTGTTATTCTAGTCTCAAGTTCTTTACACAGTATTACTTTGAAATCATTTTAATCACACAGAAATTTCTTTGAGAGACACATATTTGCTTTTATATATATTATATATACTTTCCCTATTTGTTTTTGCATATATAATCTATGCATTTATATGCATATATTATTATATAATGCATATGTGTATATATGCATATACATATTATATATATTGTATACATATATGCAAAAAAT
Source organism: Sarcophilus harrisii (assembly GCF_902635505.1). Lineage (NCBI taxonomy): Eukaryota > Metazoa > Chordata > Mammalia > Dasyuromorphia > Dasyuridae > Sarcophilus > Sarcophilus harrisii. The sequence continues at coordinate 111,681,602 of NC_045428.1, forward strand.
AAATAAGGGAAGTTGGAAAAACAAATGGACCCAACATAATGCATTTTTTCCCTTCATGAATAGTATACAGTTGATGAAGATTCAATAAACAAATATTTACTAAGCATTTTGTTTGCTAGTTTTCCAAATAGAAAAATAAGATTGTCCCAGGTTTAAAGAATGTATTAATATTCTCCTGGGGAAGAGGATGATAAAATGGCAAGGCTCACTCATAAGCCAATAAAGGATATATATAAAATGAATGCAAAAAGATTCAGCAGAATCATTTCAGGAAACAAACAAACAAACAAACAAAACCCAGGAAGACTTACACAAATTGATGGAAAGTAAAGTGAGTAGAACCAGAACACTATACACAGTAACAGAAATTATTGTTCAATTTCAACTATTCGACTTAGCTATTCTCAGCAATAAAATGATATGACAGTCCCAAAGGACTCATGATGAAATATGCTATGCATCTTCAGAGAAAGAATGTAGAGTCTGAATACAGATAAAGTACTATTTTTTTCACTGTATTTTGTAGGGTTTTTGTTTGTATTTTCTTTTAGAACATGGCTAGTATGGAAATATATTTTGTGTAATTGCTCATGTCTAACTTATAGCAAAACTGTTTGCCATGTCAAGGTGGGGCTGAGAAAGGGAAAGAGAATTTGAAACTTAAAAAAATGTTTAAAATTGTTTTTATGTGCAATTGGGAAAAGGTAAATTGTTATTTGAAAAAAGAAAAGGAAACATGATTTTTTTTTAATGGGATAGTAGCTGGAGATAGATAACATTTTGCAGATAGAAACAACTCAGTTTCAGAAAGTCAAGTTGAACCATCCAGAAAGGAACTATCAAAGGGACCCATCAATAACAACAGTAGCAAAGCCCAGTCAAGACATATTTTTACATAAAATTTATTAAGTAATTAAATAAAAGTTCATGGTTTAATTATATAAATTAATTGAAATAATTGAAGAACTCCTTCTGTCAAGTTATTGTTATGAGGTAAACATACTGCTAAACATATTGAGGTAAACCAGGAAAGAATAATACAAATAATATAATACTATCTCTAGTGAAGATTAATATAAAAATTTTAAATATCAACTTAGTTTAAGAAAAATCTAGCAATATATGCAAATTTTGAAAAATCTTTTATTTGTCTTAAATTGGGTATATGAGATATTCAAAAATAGGCCAACATTAGGGACAAAAATAACATAATATAAAAAAATTTAAATTGCTCAAAATATGTGATGAAAATGAATTGTTATAGAACAAAACATTAATCACCAGGGAAGAAACCCTTAAAAGCATAAACATAGCATGTAATTTTTAAATGATTAAAAAAAGAAAGACAACCATCGAGTTTTTCTCTAGTAAGTACACATCCGAAATTTTGCAGTGACTTCAGGCTACAATGAAAAAAGAAAGAGAAGAGGGTAGAGAAGGGACTGAGATATAGAAGAGAGAACAAATTAGGGGAGGGAGTAGTCAGAAGTAAAAGACTTTTGAGGGGGGGACCAAGTGAAAGAAGAGTATAGAATGAATGATGAGAAGAATAATATAGAGAAAAATACACAGCAAAAGTAAGTTTGAAAAAAAAAATTGAAGCAAATTTCTATAATAGATTTATAAAAAAAATAACAGCCATTTCTCAATTTATATATAATCATTTGATGTGAACAATTTTCAGATGAAGTAATCAAAGCTATCTTTAGACATTTAGAAAGAATGCTATAACTCACAATTGTTTGAGAAATGCACATTAAAACCATTCCGAGGAACTATATCATACTTATTAAAGTGGTTAATTGGACAGAAAAGGATAAATGACAAATGCTTGAGGGGAGTGAGGAAAATGAGACATTAATGTCCTGTTGGTGGAGTTATGAACTGATTCAATCATTCTGTAGAACAATTTGCAACTATACCCAAAAGGCTATAAAACAATGCATATTCTTTGACCTAGCAATACAATTATTAGATCTGTATTCCAATAGAGATTTTTTAAAAAGGATAGGGACCTACATGTACAAGAAATATTTGTAGTAATTTTTTTTCTCGGGGAAAAGAATTGGAAATTCAGACCACATCCATTAATTTTGAAATGACTGAACAAATTGTGGCATATTATTATGATCGAATGCTATTTTGCTGTAAGAAATGATGAGCAGGATGTTCTTAGAAAAACAAAATAAAAAAACCCAAACAACAACAACAACAACAAAACAACCTAGAAAACTTATAAAAGCTGATGCAAAGTAAAATGTACTGTGTACAAAGTTATAGCAATATTGTAAAATGATCAGCAATTCAATGACCCAAGACAACACTGATGAAAAACGCTACCCATACCCAGAAAAAGAACTGATGCTATCTAAATAGAGAATGAAAAACAAATCTCAAAAAATGAAGTTAAAAAAGAGTGAACTTCAGTTTTTTGAGTTTGTTTTGTTTTGTTTTGTTTTTTTGGTCCATGTTTTCTTTTACAACATGATTATTGTGGAAATGTTTTTTACATGATTACATATGCATGACCTACATCAAAATGCTTGTCTTTTCAATGAGCTATGGTGGAGAGGAAGGAAGAAAGTTTTAAAAATAAATGTTAATTTTTTCCCATGTAACTGGAGTAAATAAATAATTGCATAGAAAAATAAATAACAATTATCTCAAATTCCTAGTCACTATGGAATTAAGAAATGGAAATCTAGAAAATTTTCCTACACAGGTCAACATTGTGCTTCTCTTCTTTTCATTTAAAGCTTTATTCCTCATTTCAATAAGCTCGATTATCTACTTAGATGAAACTTTACTTGAACATATCATTGTTTGCATCTTTCAAGGCATAAAAATAGACTTATTTTTAAATGTAGGAAATAATAAGCTGATTTCCTTTTCAATTATGCAAATCATGTATTTTCACCATGAAATATAATGTGCAGATTTAATGAATTTGTAGACAATGTCAGAAAGAGTGATTAGCATTTACTCATTTCTACTAACAGCTAGTTTGTTTTAAACTTTTTAAAAGAAGCTTCAGCTTAAGAATGGTTTCAAAGTAGTATGTTATTTCTGTAGTTCATTTTGAAAGTGAAAAGAGGATATACCATAATGGTCAGACCTTTATCTTTATGAATAAGATATAGATCTCCTGCATAGCCTCATGGGAAAGGGGATATTATTTGACAATCTTCCATACTGATTTTGGCGGTATTTAAGGCCTCTATTTTTCATAAGAATGAACTTTTCATGAACTATTTCTCCAAGGCATCAGGCAAAAAATATGTGCTTCAATTTAACAAATGTATAATAATGGCCCTCTCTTTTTCCATAAATATAGTGCTTAAAAAAAAAGAAATCCCCCTTTGAAATAGAATAAGAAATTTTAAAAATCCCACTTTTAGTTCCCTATCATTTTTTATTTCCCCCTGTTCCATAGTGGTGAGAATTCTTTGAGGCTTTATGCTTTGAACATAGTTGATACACAATAAAACTTTGTTTCTCAACCCATGGAAGTGTTAAAATAACCTCAACACAGTCAGGTTTGTTCCTAAAACAATTTTCATTTCAAATATTTTTTGAATACTGAATAGAAGAAGAAATTTTAGAGTTCTCTTTACATAAACCATCCTTTTGTAACACTGCAGTAGATTTGGCAAAATATTTTATTTTTTTTTAATAGGTCATGACTCTGGGAAAATGATTTTACCCTAATTTGATAACTTAACTAATTTTCTGACAGAAGCGTGACCTTCACAAATAAGGGTATGACTTGCCTAATATTTTATAAGTAGCCCTTTAATTTAAATCTGTGAAGGCACACTAAAGCACCAAGAACCAAATAAAAATAGGATAATGATTCTAAGTGTGTTTGGAATTGCCCTTGCTATATAACTGAAAAGGTTATCAAGGTCACAAAATACTAATCAGTGAACATAGGACACTTTTTGACCAATGAACAACATTAAAACATGGGTCTTTAAATATTTTGTGGGTATAAACTTTTGACTAGGAAATTGATATGTTTAACAGGAAATAATTTGTTTAAGCCTGTGAAGAAATGGCTTACTTAAAAACTTCTAATATCTATGATTTCAACCGTGTGGAGCAACTTCTCTCTGCTTTAGGACATGGGTACATGTTGTAGGGAAAGAGGGGGTCATTATCGAACTATAAATGCTTCTACCGATAAGCTTATTTGAATTGACTTAGTCTGGTCCTCAAAAGACAAACACGAAATTCGGTTCTAGTGCCATATTTAAAGCCACTTATAACTCATTAAGATGTGGAAGAGCTTTCTTTTGAAAGGTTCATCTCCATCAAGTAAGGAAAATAGGATTTTAGTAAAGTTAGATAATTGAGGTCTAGCCTGTGGAAAGATGAGGAATTGTGAAGTAGATCCCCCATTTAACCCGTACTTTATTTTTCCATTCCCACTATCATCCTAAATCTCTTCTGCCTTTTTCAGCTAAACTCCTTGAAAAGCCATCTACAATGGGTGCCTTCACTTTCTCATTTCTCACTTTCTTCTTAACCTTTTATACTCTTGTATTCCATTGAAAATGATTTTTCCAAATTTACTAATGTTCCCAAATCCTATGGTCTTTTCTTAACCTTTATTTTCCTTGACTTCTTTGTCACTTTGTTTTCTGTAGGTTTTGGGGACACACTCCCTTTTGTTTCTCCTCCAACCCCTCTAACTCCTCCCTTTTCTCTCTCCCCTTGTCTGGATCTTCTTCTAGATCTTATGCTCTCATTTTAGGTTTTCTTCAGAATTCAATCTCAGGCCTTTTTTTCTTCTCCTTCTATACTACTATAGTGATCTCATCAGTTCCCATAAATTTAATTAGCACCTCTATGGTGATTAATCTCAAAACAACCTATGCTGCTACAGAGTCTCTGCTAATTTACAATCTCCTGTCTTCAACATCATTTCAGACAGCTTGAACTTTGTCCAGTTGACATCTCAAACTCAAACTCAACATGTTCAAAACCAAACTCACTATCTTTCTCCTTAAGCTCTCCTTCCAAATTCTTTTCCTATTATTGAAGGGGTAATGTCATCTTCCCAGTCCCTCAGGCTTTCAACCGAGAAGGCATTCTGGACTCCTCATCTTATCTCTTCCCCAAATACAATTTATTGCCAACTTTTGCTAATCTTTCATTTTATGTGTCCTTCAGAATTCAGTCTCAGGCCTTTTTTCTTCTCCTTCTATACTACTATAGTGATTTCATCAGTTCCTATAAATTTAATTAGCACCTCTATGGTGATTAATCTCAAAATTACCTATGCTGCTACAGACTCTCTGCTGACTTCCAATCTCCTCATCATTTCAGACATCTTGAATTGTATATCCAATTGACATCTTAAACTCAACATGTTCAAAACCGAACTCACTATCATTCTTCTTATACTCTCTTTCTAAATTACTGTAGAGGTAATATCATCCTTCAGTCCCTTAGGCACTCAACCTAGAAGCCATCCTGGTCATCCTCACCTTTTCTCACTGCCAAATCCATTTTATTGCCAAGGTTTGGTAATTTCACCTTTGCAACATTTCTTGATATATTCCCTTCTCTTTTCTGACACTGCTACCACTCTAGTACAAGCTCTCATCACTTCACACTTGGATTATTCCAACAACCTGTGGATGGGTCTGCCTGCCTTCCGTCCCTCCCCGATTCCATTCAGCACTCAAAATGATATTCTTAAAGTGCAGATCTAACTATGTCACTTTTCTACTCAGTATACTTCTATGACTCCCTATTGCCTTCAGAATCAAATGGGAAGTACTCTGAACTTCATAACATACCCCCTTCTACCTTCCTAGTCTTCTAATACCTTACTCTCTTAACATCTATTCTTCTATCTAGTGACACTGGTCTCCTGGCTGTTCCCCTAACAGAATTCTCTATTTCTCTACATTTTCTCTTGCTATCCCCCATTCCTAGAACTCTTTCCCTCCTTGGCTCTATGAACTCTCTGATTTCCTTTCAGTCCCACTAAAAATTTTACCTTCTATAGGAAACCTTAATCAACTTTTGTTAATGCTAATATCTTTCCTCTATTAGGTATTTCCTACTCACCCTATAAATAGTTTGCTTTAAGTACTTTGATTTGTATGTTGTCTTCTTCATTAAAATGTAACTTCCTTTTGCCTCATTTTGTATCCCTAACATTTTAGCAAAGTTCCTGACACATAATGGGTGCTTAATAAATGTTTATTGATTATTTTTAAGAGTTTTCAATGTTATTAAAGTTGTTTGTCTCATTTAAAAAAAAACCCAACAATTGCTATTTGCAGTACTTAAGTTAACTAATAATAGTACTTCAGAACAAAAATGAAAGACAACACATGCAAACACCCCTAATTTCCATATCACATGCTAAATTTAACTAATTTTTGGAGACTAAGTGGGCTTACATACTTATTTGGTATATTCAGAATTTGAAGAAATGTAGAGTACATTCAGATATTGTTTAACATTTTAACATTTAAGACTTCCATTTGAATCTTAGGTCTTTTATTTCCTGTGTGACCAAGGGCAAATTACTCAACTCCTCTATGTCTCAGGAAAGAATTTTAGTATCTTATTTGTCTTTTGAATTCATCTCTACATATCCTTCAGTTTAAAGCTTACCTGAGCTATGATTAGAAAATTATATATATTTTTTATGATATCTCTTGTTCAAGCATATCATTCCTAGGGGATCTATTTAAAACAAAATTCAAAGTAACTAGGTAAAATTGGGGAGAAAAGGCTAATAATCAATACCAGTCCTTCCCCAATCCCACCCTTTGTGTTCTTTGAAAATCACAGGGTGAAGTTCACCAGGTGAAAAGACCAGTGACATTGTTTTAGTTTGTGACTTTTGATAAATATATATATATATATCCTTCCTACTGGAAGACAAGAAAAAACATTTTGCTTAAACGTCATTCTCCTGGGGGTATAGAACACATGACAGAAGTATAGAAATGTTGGGGACTCTTACTTTTTACCTATACCTGTGCAGAGCATGGGGCAGATAGGTAGTGCAATGGATAGAGCTCTGGCTCTGGAATCAAGAACATCAACTCAGTTAGCCTCAACTCCTTTATCAGTAAAATGAAATAAAGAAGGGAATGTTAGACCACTTCAGTATTTTTGCCAAAAAAACCCACAAACGGGATCATAAAGAATTGGTCATAACTGAAATGATTGAATAGTAACAAACAAGCATAATTTAGTGGTTAAAGCTGAATGGATATGGGTTGAATGAAAATTACATTTTTTCCTTTAATTTAGTCTGGGCCAAGTTTGAGTCAAGTAAGGGATACACATCACCACCACTATCACCATCAATCTCTGACGTTTAGAACCTTTTATGTTCCAGGCACTGTGCTAAGCACTTTACAAATATTATCTTATTTATTTCTCACCAAAACCTTTAGATGAGAGTTTTCTTATTATCTCCTTTTTACAGATGAGAAAAGTGAGGCAGGCAGCAGTTTAGTGACTTAGTCAGGGTCACATACCTTGTGAGTATCTGAGGCTAAATTTGAACTCAAATCTTTCTGTACTCTATTGCCCCATCCGACTGCTTTTGACTTAGATATTGAGAATAATCACAATGAGACATTTAAAATGAATATATAATATTGTACAATGGTTAAGTTATTAACAGACATCAAGGCTTCAACTTGTAGCAGGCATAAAGCATATAAATTATATAGCATAAAACTAATCAGAATGGAAATAATTCTAAAATTAGATTTTTACATAATTAAAGTATTAGAGGAAAGAAAGAGTTCCATTTTTTTGATGGGAGTTGCAAGTCATTAAACTTACTGGATCGGTGAAAAAGTTGGTTTGAGAGAAAAAAAATGCAACCCTATTCTATAAAGTTTGTTTTGATTTTAGTTGCTATTTTAACTCAATTCAATTCAGTAAATATCTGTTATAGTGTGTCTTTTAGATATTCCTTGAAGTGATTTCTAAAAATAAATTAGAAACATTTTGGAAAGAGAATCACTTTAATTATTATTAAAAAAAATCTTTTGGGTCTCAGCCCTCATTTAATGTTCATTAACTCACCTTACAGACATACTCCGGATTGTTACTTTAGTCGTAGGGAAGATTTGTCTAAGACACACAAAGTAAATTGTTATGTAAAATCACTCAAATATCACAATGTTAATATTGGAAGTTTACATCCTAGGAATGTAGCACTCTTGTGTGCTTCCAAGGATAGATTCTTGAGAGTTTGTTTGTTTTGTCCATAAAGTCTCTCTGGTATGGTTTATTGGGAAAACCAGGGCATTTGCCAGCCAAACTCATTTATGTCATGGTTAAGGCATTAAAGTTTCTGTCCTTCATGAATCCTTATTGTGTTCCCCAAGAATCTTCAGGTTATTTGCACCAAGCATCCTCTGAACTTGGGCTTTCTAAAACATTGGGTCATAATATTCTTTTTTGAGCTGTTATTGTCTAATTTTTATCGCAATGAGGGAGTTGGGGCAAGGGAGGAATCCAGTCTGAAATAGTTTATCACCAATAATAATTTGTATAAATTCTCTAGTTCTATATTAAGCATTTGCCTATTAGAGCTGATTAAAAACTGTTTATCCCTAAAAATAGAAATGTGATTTAAGTCCACATCACTAAATAGTCAAAGAAGGATGGTGCATCAAAGTAGTCAGTGATGACAACTACCATAAAAATGTTTTGTTATATATATTTTACTATGTTAAACATATACTGGATTACTTGACATTTAGGGGAGGGGGTCGGGGAGAAGGGAGGGAAAATTGGAATACAAGGTTTTGCAAGGGTTAATGTTGAAAAATTATCCATTCATATATTTTAAAAAATAAAAAAAAGCTTTAACAAAAAAATCCAAAGCAACTGTGATTTTTAAAAAAATGTTCTGTTAATGTATAGTTTTATATCATTCATTGCCTGGATGTTGACTTAAAAGAGAAAAGAGAAACAATTCTGTTATTAGATACCTCTGTCTGTCTGCTCTATCGCTATCTCTCTCTATCTATTTCTCCCTCCCTACCCTTCCTTATCCACATGTGAGTGAATATGTATGTGAAAATATATGGCTATACATACACACATAGTTCTCAGAGAATGATCCTCTATATTCACTTATATACATAAATGTCCATTTATGACATATTTTGTGTATGTATATATGTATATGTGTATATACAGACATACATAATTGATATTTCAATTCTTTTTGAAATTGTGCCAATATTAGGGAATATGTAGAAAATGAGTCATAGAAACTAAGATAATGAGCTTCCCTAAATTATTTAATGCTGTCAAAGAAGGCAATTTAAGTCTTCTCTTTTTTAGAAATATTCTTATTAGTTCTATGATTTTTTCAAATTCTGTTTATTTGGAAGAGGACCAAAGATTCTAACCTAAGACAATGATAATCCTTTATTTTTGGAAAGATGGGAATAATATTCATTTAATGAAACAAAACAAAAATAAGAAATTTTGCTAAGCTTATGTAGATCAATGATTTAAAATAGACAGCAATAAATAACCTTCTATGCATGCTTTATTAAAATGATTTTGTGAATATTTTTGGTAAATAAATTCTATGTATAACTTAGATATTTTATTACATTATGAATGGGATTTCCTGATTAGGATAAGTCAATTAAGGCAATGCTACAGTGAATGTGTTCAGCCTTTTGTGGTAATTAATACTCCTTTGTTGTAAGATGGGTAAACATTTTTATCCTTATTTATGGAGCTGGAGACAAAATAGAACTTCTCCCCTGCCCCCATATTACCATTCAAAAGCATTTGTTTTCAATACAAAATGTAAGATTATAGGGATCAATATTGACACTGACCTCCAATTATTCATATACTTTATACAAAGGAGACAATCAAAGTTGGGGGGAAAAATGTGTTTAGGGCTTTGTAAGTATAAAGCAGGAGGAAGAGATGGAACAGACTAGCAGATTCCTGTTTATTTTAAAAAGCATAAAGCAAATTGTTTTAGATAAGTTACCTCCACCAATTCCTCCTGGAAGAAGTTTTTTGGAATACAGATTTGTTTACAATGCAGCAAATCATGCCAGTATACTACACAATCAGGTAGGGAAACAGAGAGCAACAGTGTAATATCTTTGGGGCCACCAGGCTTACTGTCTAAGTATTTTTTAAAAATTTAATCAGGCCCACATGCTCTCAGATGGATCCCTCTAAGGGAGAAATTTACCCAAATTTTGTAAAAACGTTGCCAATTCATAAAAGGCTTAAATTAACATTAATGAAGAAAACAGTAGGGAAGGAAGCACAAGTGCCACCTGGAGGAGACAGATGTGGCGGCATTTTTCCACTCTGCTTGTTCACGTTGTCAGAGAGGAAGAACCACGTTAATGGGTGAAGAAAATGTGACTTAGCCTAGAGTACTTACCCCCTGGCAGGGCCTTTGCTAAATTCTCTAAAGAAAGCCTCAAGAACTTGATTTCAAACCAATAGATAATTTTCTAGGCAAAGTGTCTTATTTTAGCAAAGACTTTAATGTGAAACATTAATAAATCAGCTGGAAGTGTATGCTAACATTTTTTTACTTTGTCTGCTATTCCTCTGCATTAGGATATATAAAATTATAGGACCAGGTGTTCGGAGAAGATTCTACAAGATCTTTTTGTATTTTCCACTAATGTTTCATAGTATTCAGAAAATGGCACTAATAATGTACAGTTATCACTAAGAACTTTTGTCAGATTCACTTAATGTCTCTGAAATGCTCTGACATCTGCTTAAAAGTTCCTTCATGAATTCTGGTTATAGAGGAAAGAATAGGAGAATTTTCTATCAAGACTGCCATTTTTATACCATATATTCCTTATTTCCATAAATATAAACCACATGTCTGCTAGAAAGAAGACACTGATGGAGGTTGCATGATGCAGTGGAAAAAGGGGAAAAGAGTTACCAGCTACTACTTTTACTACTTGTATGACCTTGGGCAAGTAGATTAATCACCTTGGTCTCAGTCTGCTCAGCTGTAAAATGAGAGAACTGGACAATGTGGATTTTAAGGTTCCTTCAAATTCTAGATCTTTGACCATCTGATACTAAAGTATTAGGAACTGTGTAAAAGATGCATAAATTGGTAAGATATATTTTCTGCCCTTAAGGAGTTATAGTCACATATATAAGGCATATATGCAAATAACTGTGTTATAATATGGGAGAATATAAAGACTATCCTTAGATCTCACAGAATTTATGGCTTAAACTAATATTAATAATAAATAATACTACATAAACTAAGCCACTATAAGCAAATATTGCTATACTCATCATAGAACATGTCTATGTGCATATGTATATGAATGTATTCTACATATTTATAAAAATATATATATTTTTATAGATATATTTATATAAAACATCTATATATATTTTTTGCAATACTCGTATAGAATACAAACATATATAAGAATGTAATGGCTATACACATAGTCAAGAATTTATATGACATTAATTTTCATAAGTGAATAATAAACCATATAATATGGATGTCTTGAGGAAGAGGAAATTATTTTTGGGTAAAAAGTTAAATAAATCTCTTTTTATTAATTGTTCAATACCTTGTTTCCTATCAAGGAACTTGTGTTAGCCTCAAATCTAATAGTTTGGGAAGGAAATGCCATTTGAGCTTTGAAAGCTCAGAAGATCTACAGAAGTCAGGAACTAGAGTCCATACCAGAATTTGTGGACAGATAAGCCTGCTATACCATTACAGCCTGGAGATGTAACCAGACATAGGTCAGAAATGATTTGATTCTGTGTTCTATAATCAAGAGATTAATTCTAAGACATAGTGAATGCATTGTACCATTTTTTTTTTTTTTTTAATGTTGAGGCTCCCCAAGCACTGAGGTAGTAATGTAAGAGTAATATAGGGAAGAATATACCCTGAGTGTTGAGGGAAATACATTTATGTTTTTGCTATCTCTTTGAAAGTTTAATTGTTGTTAATTGGCTAAATTATACTTATGTGTTAGTGAATTAATGATATGGATCAATTAATGTCATGAAAAATCTTAAGAGTAACCATGATTTATTTTATAGAATGGGACTTCCCCAAATAGTAACAATCCCATTGTCCTTCAAAGATATCCATAGACATTTTCAGAAAGGGAAGATATATAATCCTCCAATGGGTCTGATTCCTTATTGTGAATTGAGATAAGCACATTCAGAAAAATAAAAAATAAAAAAAGAACATCCAGAGAATATAAGGACTATATTTTCCTCACCTTTTTCTTCTTATCTCCTTAAAGCTACATTGGATCTTTCTCATTTTATAGTTCTTGTTTCTCTGTGTTCTGCTCTAAATATTTCTTTTCCCCATTCCTTGACTCTTAATCACTGATGGTGATCAAGTGATGAATTTTCAAATATTTTGTGTTTCTTTGTGTTGCTTAAACACTCCCAACACACACACACACACACACACACACACACACACACACACACATACACACACACACACACACACTTCTTCAATCATTTCAATTAATAATAATTGATATTATTTTTAAAAGTCAAGATCTCCCACTGCATATAATTATCCTAATCTATATCTTTCTACTGGACCCAGATGGCTCTGGAAGAAAAAGTGAGGCAGATGAGTGTACTTCCTTCACTTAGGTCTATCACTTGTATGTCATGGCATCTCCTCCCTGATGTCATGGTCTTCTTCCAGAATGAAGGACAAATAGCAACAATCACCACTGTCCATAGATTAATAGAGTATCTAAATTGGAAGGGAGCTCAGAGAGAGGGCATCTAACTCAGTTTACAGCAGATAAATTCTGTGTACAGTTTATCAATACTTGGTCATGTTGGCTTTCCTTATTGACCTGCAGTATCAGGGAATCCATTACTTTGAGAAAACTTTTCTTGATATCTCACCGTCCCATTTTGTTTTAATGTAATGGAGATGGTCCTGTTTAATAGCCTCCCAGTCAATTACTGGAACTTTTTTCTCTGGGCCATTTTCATTACAGGATGATTTCAGAGGGTTTCCAGTTTTTGTGTGTTCTTTAGAATACATTTCTATTTTTTTTTTTTTATTTTTTTATTTTACTATTTCCTCTATCATTAACTTGGCTGATTTCTGGTTCTCCTTGTTGCCATATATTCTGGTTTCTGACTCCAGATCTCCCTTTATTAGCTGAATTTTAGAACTAGTTGATTCTTGAATTTCCTTTATTTTTGCTCTACCCCGACCTATGACCACCTCGACGACGGAGCTGTCAAATTTAAAACAGAAAGGCGTTTCCCGGTAGCAGGAGCCTCGGCCCGGTACTCAAGGGTACCGAAGGGCCCTCAGGAGCCTCCGCAGGAGCTACCCGATTTCTATTTTTTAGGTTAAATTTCCTCAGGCTCTTGCGCATATTTTTACATGTACAAAATTCATTCCTTTCAACATTCTGGTTACCTGACTCAGTTCCATAGACTATAGACAGCTTGTCAGTGTCCTTCATAAAATGTGGCACCCAAAATGACTACAATATTTTAAATGTCTTTGTTTTAGGTCTGATTGTCACCTTGTTAAATCTGAGCATTATATTTGTGATTGTAGCATAAGATTTATTTAGGTTTTTTAGCTGCTGTTTCACTCTCTTGATTAATACTGAAGTAACAATCCACTGAAGCGCCCAGCTTTTTTCATATGAACTGTACATGCCCCCCCCACTATTATGTATGCACATGTGTATCTATGAACAAGTATATTAATGATATCATATATATATATATATACACACATATATTTATAGATAAGGATATATGGTATATGGTTATTTTTAACTATGTTATATAATTATGGCACACAGTATATGTTATATAGTTACACATGTACTTATGTATATAAATGATTTGTTATATACACACATGTTATATATATATACACATACATAATTAGCTATATAATTGTATATACAAGCATATATTATATATGTAAATGTAAATATATCTCATGTATGTGTATGTATAATTGTCATATAGTTATATATATACTTACATATAAAAATGTATGTATTTGTTCATATGTAATTCAATGTAATTATATATATTACATGATTTATTGATTTAATCTTTTTATTACTTAACTTTCCTCTTATATATTTCCCTCCAATAGAGAGCCACAACATAAAACACACTTTTTTTAAAAAGAAAAAGAGGAAAAATAATAAGGACATATGAATTAAATGTCAGAAACAGAGAGACAGAAACAGAGAAAAACAGAAAGAGAGAGATAAAGGAAGAGAGAGACAGAAAGAGACAGACAGAGACAGAGACAGAGGAGTGAGAGAATATATTCAATGTCCCAAACATTTGTCTCTCATTTTTGCAGTGTAATGGGAGGTGCCCACTCATACTTCCTTGGGTCCATGCTTATGTTTTGTAATTCTACAAAATTTATTTTCAACTATTTTGTCATGGTTAGCTTGTCTTTTTAAATTATTGCAACTGTTGTATAGATTTTTTTTTTGTCTTTGCTTATTTTACTTTATATCAGTTCATGTAAATTTTCCCATGTTTCTTTGCTTTCATCATATTTATCATTTCTTACAGTGCAGAAATATTCTATTAAACTCATGTGCCACAAATAGCTTCTCTAGCTATTGTTAGTCAATGAATATGTGTATGCTTTGTTTCCAGTTTTTTACTGCCACTAAAATTGCCACAAAAAAATACTTTGGTGTGTATGGAGATTTTCTTCTAATTTACCTCTGTGGGGATAAATGCTTAGTATTAAAATTTCTGGGTAAAGGAATATGAATATTTTAGTTACATTACTTGCATGATTCTAAATTGCTTTCCAAAGTGCTTGTAATAATTCACAGCTACAATAATGATGGTGGCTACATATTTTACACAACTCTTCCAACAATAATTAATTTTATCTTTTCTTATTTTCACCAATTTTCTGACTGTGAGTTTTGAAATTCATTTCGATTATCTATTAGAATGGCTTTTGATTTTATATAGCTACCATATATGCATATATAAAATACATGTATTTCTATCAAAGTAATCTATTTTAACTTATGGAATGGCCTCTACCATTTGTTTCAAATGAAATATTTTCAGCCATAACTCTGCAACCTTGATTTGTCAGTTGATTCTTTTAACCTAAGTATAAGATTTTGTATTTATCCATATCAAATTTCATATCATATAATTTGGCTCAAGGATCTGATCTGTTGTTCTTTTTTGATCCTGTATTAGTTCTATAATATACTATCATTCTCTCCCTTTGTATCATCTGCACATTTGATAAGCATACCCTCTCTGTCTTTATCTAAATCTTTACTAGAAACATGTGATTGCACAAAACGAAGCATTGATCCCTAGATCTCCACTAGAGACTTCCTTTTTGAGTTGTCATTTAACTCTTGATGACTACTCTTTTGGGTCTGGCAATCAACTAGTTCCAGATCCAATTAGTTGTACTATTGTTTAGCCCACCTATTTCTGTTATTTTTATAAAACTACTAGGAGAAATCATTAGTTTTGCTAGCATATATGTTAACTATTTCTGAATCTTCCTCCGAGATTTAGCACTCAGATATACCTGCTAGAAAGGAAATGAAATTCTTCTGGCATGACCTCTACCTGATAAAGTCATTATGATCTTTTATGATCACCAATTAAAATTCTTGATGTCAACTAATCCACTTTTTAATAAAATATTCATGTCTTTTGCCAGGATCAAAGTCTAGCTTATCAGTTGATACTTTGCAGACATTGTTCTCTTTCCCCTTTAAAGAAAAAACATCAGTAAAATATTTGACCTCCAGTCTTGTTAACCCTTTCATTATATGAAATCTTTCAGTGATCACTGATAGTAGCTAAGATGCAGGTAGGTGGCACAGTGAATAGAATGTTGGACCTGCTGTCAGAAAGACCCAAGTTCCAAAAGAACTCAGACTGGTCACTTAAACCTGTCTCACAAAATGGGGACAATAATAGCACTTCCCCCAGTCCAGGGTAGTTGTTTCAAGATCAAATGATATAATATGTGTAAAAACTCTTAGCACAGTGCCTGACACATAGGTGCTTAATAAATAATGATTCATTTTCCTAAACAATTAAATATTCATGGAGGAGGGGTTTATTTCCTATCATAGGAATAAATTTACCCAGTATAGTTTAGACTAGTTTTTCTCCCCTTCAAAATGCAAAGAAATTATTTCCTAGAAATAATTGGTCTAAAAGAGTAAAACTAACAAATAACATAGTTTATTCATTATGTGAGTATAAACCATCGCATGCAGTAGGGATCATCTTGCCTCTCATGCTTGGTACTCATAAACTGAGTGCTAGTGAATGAATACAGTGAGAAAAGCTATTCTCAATTAAATCACTGCTATATTCTTGCTGAGAAATCCTTTTCAATTGTACTGTTAACATAGTCTCGATTCATTACAATCTCAATATTCAACCCATGGATTGATCAGAGTTAGGTATCATAAATTGCATTGCTGAAGAACAGATAGGTAGTCTCAATATCTCCCTGTATGTTTCCAATCTCAACTCTTTGTTAGACAATTATGCTCTGCCTTTTCCAATTGGCAGATACTTTTTTTTTTCCCTTGGGAGAGAAGAGAAACAAAATAGAGTCTAGAAGGTTGGCTATTGATCAATTAAATTCAGCATGAATTTAATTATTAAGTTTCTGGTTAGTGAAAGGCATTATGCTAGGTGCTATAGAGAAAAAAAAATGTCAATATTCAAGGAGGTCATATTCTCAAAGGGGAGAATATGCAGTATTCATTTATAAAAATTAGTATAAGTACACCAAATTAAATATAACATATTTGAAGAAAGGAACACTAAAAGTTAAATGGATCAGGAAGATATTTCCTATAGGAAGTATATGTTATTCGAACTGAATTTTGAAGTTACTAAGTGGTTAGTAGAAAGAACATTTTATGCTTATGAGTAGCTCCTTATTGTTCTATGATAAAGTATAAATGCCAAATGAAGGAAAATAAGCTCAGTAATAACCATTCACAATCTGGTCCCAAGGTACCTTTCTAGCCTTATTATACATGATTTCCCTTCACACATTCTATTATCTAGCCAAATAGTCCTTCTTGTTGCTCAACAACAGTCCCATCTCTGAATCATTGTACTGGCCTGTCCTAGGCCTGAAAACACAGCAATTCACCTTTTTTTTTTCTTTTTCTTTTTCTTTCTTTCTTTTTTCTTTTCTTTTCTTTTCTTTTTTTTTTTTTAAACAATCTCTAGTTTCCTTTAAGGATCAATACTTAAACTCATAAAAGAAACTTTTTTTTTTATTCTTCCAACTGCTAGTTCATTCCCTACCTAAACTGCTCTTTATTTTATTTTTATTTTGTATGCAGTTATAAATGTACATATTATTTCCCCCAATAGAACACAAACTTCTTGAGAGATGAATAATTTAATTTTTATTTTTATATCCCAAATACCTAATACAGTGGCTTTTTAATGAATGGATCTTGAATGGTTGATAGATATACTTCAATAAATAAGCTATCTGATGTTTTAAAATGTCAGAACTCTCTCCATTCATTCTAATTGCATCTCATCTATAACTTACTGTAAAGACTTTGAAAGTTTATGTAGCCAAAAATTTCATCACCCTTTTAGTTATGAATCTCTCTAAACTTAGATATTTTGGTTCTTAGCATTTCCTAAAGTGGTCTGGGAGTGCCTTATTCATAAGAATAATCATTAGAATAATGCATAGTATTTTCTCATATATTTACATGTCATCCAAAATATTCAAAAATATAAGGATGCTGATTGCAATTAATAAAATTACAACCACAAACAAAGCCAAAATTATACCAAAGATAAATATTCAGGGAATAACTCAATAGACCAAATATGGTATGAGCACAAACTATTCAATTGATTAGATGTTTGCAGAAAACCACAGAAAATGACAAAATCAATTCACCATTGGCTTTACAGTGCTTTTCTCTAAACCCAGCCAGCTAGGCAATTAGAGATTTACTTAGTATTTTTATGTTCATCATTTAAGAAAGCATCAGTTTCCTTTTTTCAAGCTGATTAAGAACAATGGATGGACTGGGGTTTGATAAGGTTAGCTTATCAAAGTAGTCAATCGATGTAAAGGCAAAGGGATCTTTTGAAATGAACAGAAAGGGAAATCCTCATGAAATGAAATTTGTTTATAGGTTTTTGTGGCTAAGGGATTCCTTAATTGAATTTTAATGTCTTGATTCACTATTGTTGTTTAAATTATGTTCAGTTCATTTTCTTTATTTTTAGGACAGTGATTTATGCCTGAAATCAGATGGAAGCAAATTCCAATTTATAATTTCTCATAGACTTTCCTGTGTGTTTTCATAAGAAAAATGAAGGGAAAACTTGTGATAACTATTTTGATTCTGAGATTAAAAATGTTTAGAATGTGAAAGTTGTTTGACCAAATTATTCATTGATTAAATTTAATAGATAAAATCATACAAATTGCTGGTAGTTTCACTGATTTTTCTGCTTCACTTTAGATATTTTGCTCTTATTTTAAAGAACTAACACCACCAAATTGATTTGTTTTGTTCAGTCCCCATCATCAAGGTCAAATACTGGCTAAAAATGCTTTCCTTTAATTAGTTAGGAAAACTACTGAGCATTCCATTTCTTTTCTTTTGATGCTGTCTTTGAGATAGAATAGTCTGTTTGCCTTCTATGAATAACAGTGGAAAAGAGAATGTCTTATTCAAGCTATGTAGCTCACTTCATGGATAATACAAAGCTCTACCCAAACTAGACATATTAAGTGTTTTATTGAATTTAGTTGATTTCTTGTTCTAAGATAATTATCTAATTAAATAATGACTGACATGCCCAAAACAAAATTCATTTTATTTTCACTAAAACTCATCTCTCTTTTAGACTTCTCTATTAATATTAAAAGTTTCAGCATTCTTACAGTAACCCGGGATCATAGCCTCCTTGTCATTTTCAGCTCCTCACTCTTAATTACCCCTCATGATCTTGTACATTCTACTTTCACAAATTCCCCTGTAACAATTCACCTTCTCTATATTCACTTTGTTACTACTGAGATTCAAACCCTCATTGCTTCTCATAGGCGCTGCTCCAACAGCTTTCTAATTGTTCTCCCTGCCTCAATTAACTCTCTATTTCTATCAGCTGCCAAAATCATTATCCTACAACAGAGGCAGAATTGTATTTTCTATCTGCCCAATAAACTCCAGTTACCTCCTATTACTTCAAAGATAAACTCTTACTTTGGCATTTAAATCTTTTCACATATTTGCATCTCTCCATCTTTTTCCACCCATTCCTTTTTTAATAATTTACATATGGTTTCCCATAATACCTAGTTTCTTTTCCTTTAATAAATTCCATTTCATATCTCGGTGTTTTGCATGAAAGTCCCCGCTTGAATATTCTTTCTTTTTTCCTTAAGAATTCTGGCTTCTAAGATTTGCAAATGTTATCTTCTGTAAGAAAGTCTTAACCTATCCCTCCATCTGCTAATGTATTTCTCTTTAAGGTTACCTTTATCTACTCACTATATATATTTTATAAATATATATATGTATATATATACATATATATTTATATTTGCTATCTCTGCCATAAAAATGTAGGCTTATTAAAAGCAAAGGTCATTTTCATTTTTTTCTTTGTATTGTTCCAATTGCCTAAATTGTCTAGTAAGTATGATATAAATATATTTAATTATTCTTTTGCTTACAATTTTTTTTATTGTGAAAATATATCCATTCCACCCTATGTGAGAAATAAGCTTCCTGAAAACTGCCTGTAAAATGAAAATAATTATATTACAACTCTCCATTTCCATCATTTAAATAGCAAAATTATGTGGCTCTCCTATAAATTTTAAAACTCACTCTTTGTTTACCCCATATGCATAAATAACAAATATCTAAGTAATTATTGAGTTACTAGCATTAATAGAATGGGGAAACAGATAGTGTGGCATTATTGAAGTGATCAGGGAAGAAGACAGAGGGAGCCTCTAGTGAAAGATGGAGTAAAGTATGAAGTTGAATGGAAGTGAGTGGAATGTTAAAGAAACTTTACTTCTTTCTGTATATGTCCAATTGAGTTTTTAAATGTATTGTTTTGGTCTGTGGAATTTTTTTCCATTTCACTAATTTTTTTTTTTTTGTGAATTATTTTCTTTTTTAATTCACAGATCCTACTTTCTTTGAGTTCTTTGTTTTCCAATTCGCAGATTTAGTAATTTAACCAAAATGTGAATGGGATGAACTCCCCATAAAGAGGAGGAGAAAAGATATAAAAGTCGAACCCTACAATATATTGTTTACAAGAAACAATTTAAAGCAGGGGATACATATAGAGTAAAGGAAAAGGTTGGAAAAATTTTATGCTTCAGAAAGTCAAAAGGGAAAGCACCTTATTCAGATCAAGCAAAAGAAAATTATCTAATTAAAAAGAGATAAGGAAGAAATATATCCTCAAAGGGAATAAAAAAGAAGCAATATCAATATTAAAATATATGCACCAATGGAAAGGGACCAACTTCCTAAAGGAGGAAGGAGTTGAAGAAAAATAGACAACAAAACTGTAATAGTGGGAGATCTCAACCCTTCCTTAGAATTAGATAAATCAAACCACAAAACAAATAAGAAAGAAATTAAAGAAGTAAATAGAATATTAGAAAATTAGGTATGTTGGATCTTTTGAGAAAATTGAATGGAGATAGAAAGGAATAACTTTCTTCTCAGAGTTCATGGAACCCATTCAAAAATTGACCATATTTAGGACATAAAGACCCTTTAAAATAAATGCAAGAAAGAGAAATAGTAAATGCTTTTTTTCAGATCAATGCAATAAAAACTACATTCAACAAAAAAGTTAGGGGAAATAGACCAAAAGTAATTGAAACTAAACAATCCATCTTAAAGAATGATTTGGGAAGGAAATTAAGATACAATTAATAATTTCACTCAAGATAATGACAATGATGAACATCATACAAAAATTTTGGGATGCCCAAAGGGTAATAAGAGGGAATTTTATATCCTTAGAGGCTTACGAATAAAAAGAGAAAGAAAAGATTAATGAATTGGGCTTGCAATAAAAAACTAAAAAAGACCAAATTAAAACCAATCAAATACTAAATTGGAAATTTAAAATTAAAAGGAGAAATTAAAAATATTGAAAGAAAAAATCTATTGAACTAATTAATAAAACTAAGAGTTGGTTCTAGAAAAGCCAATAAAAATAGATGTTTGGTAAATCTGATTAGAAAAAGGAGGAGGAAAATGAAATTATAAAAAAATGAAAAGGGAGAACTTTCCACCAATGAAGAAGAAATTAGAGAAATAATGAGTTATTTTGCTCAACTTTATGCCAATAAATTTGATAACCAATGAAATGGATGATACCCAAAATATAGACTTCCAGACTAACAGAGGAGGAAGTAAATTGTTTAATAGTCCCATTTCAGAAAAAAGAAATAGAATAGACAAAAAAACCCCTAAGAAAAAATCCCCAGGACCAGATGGATTTAGTGGAATTTTACCAAACATTTAAAGAACAATTGGCCCTAATGCTAATAAAGTATTTGATAAAAATAGGGGAATGAAGGAGTCCTACCAAATTCTTCTATGACAAGACATGGTAGATACCTAAACCAGGTATGCTGAAAACAGAGAAAGAAAATTATAGACCAACTCCCTAATAAATTTATTGATGTAAAATCTTTGATATTAGAAAAAGACTACAGAAAATCATCTCCCAAGATAATACATTGATCAAGTAGGATTTATACCAGGAATGATTGGTTCAATATTAGGAAAACTATCAATAAATTCCATGTTAATAAAAATTAAAAAAAACATATGATCATCCCCAATAGATGCAGAAAAGCATTTGATAAAATCCAACATCCATTCCTATTAAAACACTTTGAGAGTATAGGAATAAATGGACTTTTTCCTTTAATCCAGCATCTATTTAAACCATCAGTAAGCATATATGTAATGGAGACAAATCAAAACCATTCCAATAAGATCTGAGGAAACAATTGCCCACTATCACCGTTATATTTAATATTGTATTAGAAACGCTAGCTTTAGCAATAAGATGAGAAAGAGATTAAAGGAAAAGAATAGGCAATGAGGCCAAATTATCACTCTTGCCGACGACATGATGGTATATTTAGAGAACCCCGAGATTCTATTAAAAGTTATTAGAAATAATCCAAACAGAAAGTTGTTTATAAAATAAACCCACATAAGTCATCAGCATTCTTTATATCACTAAAAAAAATCCAACAGTCAGAGTTACAAAGAGAAATTCCATTTAAAGTAACTATGATAATATAAAATATTTAGAATCTATCGGCCAAGGGAAAACAGAAACTTTAGAAAAATTAAACCACTTTTCACACAAATTAAGTTGATCTAACCAATTGAAAATATTAAATGCTCGGATAGGGAGTATAATAAAGATTATTATAAATTAACATTTATTTGCATACCAATAGACTTAAAACATTTTAATGACCTAGAAAATAAAAAAAAATTCATATGGAAAACAAAAGGCAAGAATTTCAAGGAATTAATGAAAAAAAATCAAATGAAGGTGGTTAGTTACCAGATTTAAAATTATATTATAGAGCAGCAGTAACCAAAATTTGGTATTGGCTAAGGAAAAGATTGTTGATCAGTGGAATAGATTGTTCAAGGATAAACAGTAACAAAATAGAACCTAGCCCTTTAAAACCCAAAGACCCCAGCTTTGGGATGAACTTATGTTGATAAAAAATTGCTGGGAAAATTGGAAACTTATGGCAGAAACTAGGCATTGACCATACTAACAGACACCAAGATAAGGTCTAAATTTATGACCTAGGCAAAAGAATGAAATTATTAATAAATTAGAAAACAGGAATTTACCCTTCAGACCTGTGGAAGGGGAATCTTATGACCAAAGAAGAACTAAGATCATTACTGATCACAAAATAGAAAATTTTTGATTTACCAAACTGAAAAAGTTTTTGTACAAACAAAACTAATGCAGACAAGATTAGAAGGGAAGTTAATGGGAAAATATTTTACAGTCAAAGGTTCTGAAAAGGCCTCATTTCCAAAATATAGAGAATTAACTCTAATTTATAAAACATCAAGCCATTCTCCAATTGAAAAAATGGTCAAAGGATATGAACAGACAATTTCAGGAAGAAATTGAAACTATTTTGTCATAAGGAAAAGATGCTCCAAGTCATTACTAATCAGAGAAAGCAAATTAAAAACTCTAAGATACCACACACCGTCAGATTGGCTAAAGACAGGAAAAATAATGATGATTGTTGAGGGGATGCAGGAAAACTGGGACATTGATGGTTGTTGGTGGAGTTTGGAACGAATCCAATCATTTTAATAGTTTGAACTATGCTCAAAAAGTTATCAAACTGTGATATCCTTTGATTCAGAGTGTTATACTGGGATTAATCCCAAAGAGATTATAAAGAAGGGAAAGGGACCTTATTGAAAGTTTTGGAGCCCTTTTGGTGGCTAAAAACTGAAATGAATGGATGTCCATCAGTTGAGAATGGTGAATAAATTTGGTTTGAATATTATGGAATATTACTGTTCTGTAAGAAATGACCAAAGGATGATTTCAGAAAGGTGGAGACTTACAGAACTGATGCTGAGGAAATGAGAGGACCAGGGGAATTATATACTTCAACAACATTTTTATAACCGCCCAGAACCTGGCCATCCTCAGCAACGAGATCAACCAAATCATTTAATGGAGCAGTAATGAACTGAACCAGCTACACCCAGGGAAAGAACTCTGGAGATGACTAAGAACCATTACATTGAATTCCCAATCCCTATATTTATGCCCACCTGCATTTTTGATTTCCTTCACAAGCTAATTGTACAATATTTCAGAGTCTGATTCTTTATGTACAGCAAAATAACATTTTGGTCATGTATACTTATTGTGTTTCTAATTTATATTTTAATGTATTTAACATCTACTGGTCATCCTGTCATCTGGGGGAGGGGATGGGGGGGTAAGAGATAAAAAATTGGAACAAGAGGTTTGGCAATTGTTAACGCTGTAAAGTTACCCATGCATATATCCTGTAAATAAAAGGCTATTAAAAAAAATAAAGAAACTTTAGACATAATTATCTAATTACATCCTATATGGATTGGTCAATGCAATATCTTCATCTTATTTAAAAACAATTATATTATTTTTGAACAGGAGGACTTAAAATTCCTAAGGTTTAGGGTGGAACTCTTCTACTTAATTTCAGAGTCTTCTTGTTTCTTCTCTGGTATCAGAGGGATTAGTTGTTCAAAGATGGAACATCAGATGTATTCAACACATGAACATTCTCACTGTACAATACCCTATACTCTTTTACATGTGTCTGTAACTTTACAAATTTTTCATATATAAAGAGAAATTTGTTTCTACTTCCACAAAGTGATCCATATAGTGAAAAATAAGTGTTCATTATTATTTTCTATTGATATAAAACTTCACAAATTATAAATCAAATATTTATAGTGTGTTGAACTTCTTCATTCCTCACTCAAGCATCTTTAATTTCATCCCCATCAGCACTCAGTCCATGGATTCATCTTCTTGATACCTTTTTAGAAATTTGTCTCCTCTACTTCATCTTAATCTTCTGGGTACTCTTACCTCTCTGAGTCTGGTGGCAATTGTCTCTTGATTCTTTTATCTGAGTGCTCCTCAATCTCTATTGCTGGTTCTATATGACACAGCTGATAGGGTACAGGACCTGAAGTCAAAAAGAATCATCTTTCTGAGTTCAAATCTGACCTCAGACATCTACAATATGTGTGACTCTTGATAAACTACTTAACCCCGTTTGCTTCAGTTTCCTCATCTATAAAATAATCTGGAGAAGGAAATGGTAAACCACTCCAGTATGTAAGCCAAGAAAAATCCCTTATGATGCACAAGGAATTGAACATAATTGAAATGACTTAACAACAACAACAATAAAATATCCACACTATTGTCCTGCAAGGCTTTCTTCTGATTGGTTCTTCATACAATTTTACTTGATGATTTTATCAGCAACCATTGGTTTAATTGACAATTTTATGCCAATGATTCTTTGATTCTTAGATTAATCTCACATATTTATAAGCACCATTAGGGAAATTTCAGCTGGAAATCTTATGCACATCAAAAATAATACATCCAAAAGGGAAATCATTATATTCCCACTTTAAAGCCTTCCTTTTTCAAAATTTTTCTATTTCCTTTAAGGGATCTTCCTAGGCTCCTTGATTCTATCAATTGATATCTTACTCTTCACTTTTTATTCTCAGAAGAACTTCCAATTTATTGCTAAATCTAGTTTGTCCTACTTTCACATCAATACCCTCTTATGATATTATCCATCCTGTCCTACATTCAAGTCTTTTGAACACAGCACTCTGCCTTTCATGACTGATTCAGCATACCATTCTATTAATGTTTTATGTATATTAATGTATTAGTTTGGGTACAAAGGGTACCTAATTGGGTTAAGTGATTTGCCCTGGGTCATGCATCTAGGAAGTGTTAAGAGTCTGAGACCAAATTTGAACTCAGGTCCTCTTGACTTCAGGGCTGGTGTTCTATCCACTGGGCCACCTAGTTGCCTCCAAACTATCTTGCTTTACAGATAATTAAGTCCCAGAAAAATTGGTGATAAGATACTCTGGCGTGATGCATACAGTGCATCATGAATAAGAAAAGGTTCCATTCCTGCCTCTGACATTTACTAGCTGTGTTGCATCGTCTCTTAATTTTTCTCAGACTCAATTTACTCATAAAAATGATGTAGTTCCCATCAATTTGGGAATGATTGAATAAGTTATGGTTTATGAAAGTAATAGAATATTATTGCTCTATAAAAAATGATGAATCGGTTGATTTTAGAAAAGCACGGGAAGATGTACATAAACTGCTGCTGAGTGAAGCAAGCAGAACCAGGAAAACACTGTACATAGCAACAGCAGGACTGTGCAATAATCATCTATGATGGACTTGGTTCTTCTCAGCAGTTCAGTTGTCCAAAGCATCCCAATAAACTTTGGATGGAAAATACCATCTGCATCTAGAGAGAGAATTATGGAGACTGGATATAAATCAACACACAATATTTTCATCATTTTTGTGTGTGATTTTTTCCCTATTGTTCTGATTTTTTCTCTCTCAACATGATACATATGAAAACATGTAAAATGAATGATTGTACATACATAAAAATATATTGTATATGTAACTAGGGAAAATAAAAATAAATAAAAGTTACTATCTGAAAACAAAAAAAAAAAATAGCCTCTGTGGTCCTTCATAATTCTCATTCTACAATCAATGGTCTTATGTATTGCTTTATAATAATTCACAATGGTAGTCATCATCAGAGGCAGAATTTGAACTGTATCTTGTCATTCCAAAGTAAGAACTCTTTCCAAGGCTCTAAGAGTTTCTGTGACCAAGAAATTTATCACCAATCTTGTAAGGTGTCCAATGGGGGTGAAAAAATCACTTCATTTCTAGGTCTATATTTTAATCCTTAATCATTTGGTCTTACTAAATGTCTTGGTGAGACCTGCCAGGTCTGCACTTAGATAATCATACAACAAATTTATATTATCTTTAACTTTACAAAAAAGGATGGAAATATTATAAAGTATTTCCTACTAAAGTTGAAAGCCAGAATTGGCTAGTTGCAAAAGACCAATAAAGAAAAATTCAAAGAAAGGTAAATAGCTTAAAATTTAGACCTTATTATGTAGAATATAGGACAGATAGATAGGAAGGAAAGGAGAAAAGAAGGAAGGGAGGGAGGAAGACAGGAAGGCAGGAAGGAAGTGAGGGAGGGAGGGAAGAAAGAAAGGAGTATAGAAGGAAGAAAGGAAGGAAGGAAGCAAAAAAGAAAAAGAGTTCTACTGATTAAAACATTTGTAGATATACAGATATTTTAATATATCTACAATTCAAATATTTTATAATAGATAATATGTACATTTTCAAAAATCTATATTTAATAAATTGTTAATCAAGTTTGAAAATAATGACTTTATTTTGATTTTTCTGAATTTTCATTCAGATGATAAAATGTCTTAACTGACTCTTGATCTATAAATTTGTTATTTGAAAGTAATTTCTTGGGGGCAGATAGGCGTGCAGTATATAGAACCCCAGCCCTGAAGTCAGTAGGACCTGAGTTCAAATTTGATCTTAGATACTTAATACGTCCTAGCTGTGTGACCTTGAGCAAGTCACTTAACCCCAATTGCCTCGGCAATAATAATAATAATAATAATAATAATTTCTTAGGGGGAGGTCAGAGCCAAGATGGTGGAGTAAAGGCAGGAAAATTACCAACCTTTCCCCAAAAATGTTCCAAATTCCTTTAAATAACGATTCTAAGCAAATTTTAGAGCATCAGAGCAACCCCAAAGACAGAGTAGAAAATTTTCAGTCAAGGGCAATTTAGAAGCTTAGCAAAAAAAGGTCAGTGAAACCAAATTGGAGTCCAGTGTGCAGCCCTGAGCCCAGCTCCAGCCCCAGCCCCAGCCCCAGCTCCAGATTGACCTCGGAATCAACAATAATCCCGGTGGCTTCCAGACCTTTCAGCTCAGAAACACCAAACAGGAGCTGGAATCTCCGCAGAAAATGTCTGTGGAACCAAAGTGGGAGGCTAATGGGCAATCCCAGCACAGGCCCAGCCCTGGCTCCACCAATTAGAGAAGGAACTGATTGAAACATTTTCTGTCTCTGTCTCTCTCTCTAGCTTAATTTTTCTTGAGGATTTTTATTTTCATTATGGTAGGAAAGCTATGTTTTTTTCACAACTTGGCTTTTATGGAAATATTTTACATAACCTGTACTTTCTTAATTGTGGGTGGAGATAAGGGAGAGAATCTAGAACTCAAAAATCTTTAAAAAATGTAAAAAATTGTTTTGAATGTAACCGGGAAAATATTAAATAAATATTTTTTTTTAAAAGAAAAGAATCCATTTAAATACTTATATATTTACATGAGTACAAATATTGAAAATGACTGATTTTTTAACTAAATTGGTGACAAAGTATATCCTTTAAACATAGTCTTGATAGTTCTTTCATTTAAATTTCTGTAGTACATTATATTGTATACTTATGAAATGTCCATAAGCAAGGAAATAGATGTTTCAAGAAATTCTGAAAGTATACTTGAATTATAATAAAAACATTAATGTAAAATTAGTTATTAGTAAAAAGAATTTGATCATAAAATCTATGAATTGAAGGAAAATAAGCTTGTCTTACCACTGAGTATGTTAGTGTAAATAGCTGATTTATGTAAAAGACTTTTGACTTATAAATAATAATTTAGCCTTTAAAATATTACTTGAGCCAAAATTCAAATAATTCATATATTTATCTTGCACAAATATGTGTGTATACACATACATATATATACATGTGTATATCATTAATATATATATAAAACTCACAAATTTAAAAGAAAAAGTCATGTATGATCTTGTATAAGGTTGAATTACATAAACAAGTATATGTTTAATGGTGAATTTATTTGTATATATGCTCCCAGCATTTTTCTCCCCAAAGGACTAAAGTATTAGTTAAAATTACAGGATAAAACATAAAACTTATGAAATAATTTTTATAACTGATTGAACAGTGGTTGAATTATATCTTGGATATATATGTGTGCCTTTGTTTTATAAGAAGATATAATAAAATAGGTTTTGCTTAATTAAAAAATATTCTTCCTGAATCCAAACAGCACAAAGATAAGTGTTTGATTTTAATGACTGAACGTAGTTTGTTAGGATTTTTAACATCCTCTTTTTTTCTCTAGGGAAAGAAGAAAATAAAAAGATTGGTTTTTAGGTCTCTTGCAATGACTTTTGCAATGAAAGTCCCAAGAAAACAAAAAGTGATGTGTGTGTTGGGGGCTAGGGGAGAGAAAGAGGTTGAAGATAAGATATCAAGCATGAAAAATGCATTCTTAAAATCACTGGCATACAAATAAATAATATAAGTGATCCCACATAAAATGATTTCCCAGTAGGCTAAGGAATCTCTATAAGTTAGAAAATTTATAATCCTATTTTATGTAAGATTATATATGTGACCTTTTTAATATATTTGTAAGACCTTCAACTGCATATTTTTCATCTGTTTGTTTGTCCAAGATGGGCAAAGATAGTGATGCTACAAATAATGACGAACAGTGTCTTTGAAACTGAACACGTACAGTTGATTGTCTTTCTGTCAGTGAAGAACTGTTACTATTTCAGAGATGACTGGTGTTCAGGGTACTTCTTTTCTTCCTAGACAATGTTTTCAGCTTGTGAATCCTACTCCTTTCCAATTGTTGAATGTTATACTGTTTCTGTTTCTATCAATTTTCAGCTGAGAATTATACTATATTCTTGGTATGTCCTTGGGTTGTTGATATATTTCTTTTTCTTTCTTTCTTTCTTTCTTTCTTTCTATCTTTCTTTCTTTCTTTCTTTCTCTGTCTCTTTCTTTCTCTCTCTCTTTCTTTCTCTCTCTTTCTTTCTTTCTTTCTTTCTTTCTTTCTTTCTTTCTTTCTTTCTTTCTTTCTTTCTTTCTTTCTTTCTTTCTTTCTTTCTTTTTTTTTGTTTTTCCTCAATAGATTTTTTCATCTCATCTTACAACAGTTTTTGCATTCAGATTCCTATCCATTTTTTCACACACAAACAACCTAATGTGTCAGTATCCCAATCATTCATAATGAGAGTGAGTTTCTAATATTTAATTATATTTTGTTAGAACCACATTTTCAGCTTTGGAATATATACAGATATCCTGTATATCTATACAGGAGAATGACAATGCTTGTTATGAATTGCTCTGCTTCTGGTATTCCCAGTCTTGCAATAAAGGGGAATTTTATCTCTTCTATTCTCTAAGTTCAACTCGTTCGAATGTCTTTTTGAATCCTTCATTCTATATCATAATTGTGATAATGTATCGAGCTCTCTGTTTTCCTGCTGACAGCAGATTTTGGGGCTATCTTATGGCTATCTTAGATTGAAACCTCTCCCTATCATTAGTGTACAAGGACTTAGGCAAAATGGTGAAAATTTTAAAGTTAGGGTTTTTTTTTTTTTTTTTTTTTTTTTTTTTTCAGTTATCAGCATTATTGACATCATTTCCTGGGCTCTTGAATACAAGACAGCCATGAGAAGTGATGTTTGTCTGTATACCACACTGAACACCAATCCAGGTAAAGAAGCTTTGCTTAGCTAAATTAGTTTGAGGTGTTTGTCATGCACATCCACGTGGAAACTTTTTTCTATCATTAAGTAAATCTCCTGTAAATTGTTGAATGATCTATGTGTCTAATTTTGTTCCAGAATAGATTAATCATCAGGGGACTGACATGAGTCAAAACTGAGTCAAATCCAGTCCAAGAATACTGTCTTATAACAAAGCAACAGCAACAACAAATTGAAAGTCAATGTGATTACTCTAGTAAAATCACATATAAGAGAGTAAAAGACATATTTCAGAAAAGCTAGATTGAATTAGCTTCTAAGGTTCTTATTTGATCTGATTAATCTTCTCTTAAATGAGATACACCTATAAAATAATGAGATTTTAACTATGATTAATGGCACTCATCTATAAATTATAGACCTGAATCTATATGGACTAGTTTTAGAAGAAATGGAACTATGAAATTTAAGATCATAAAACTCAGAGTTGGATAGAACTTTAGAAATTATCCAGTTCAATCCCATCAAATGACAGATGAGTGAAGTGAGACCCAGAGATCCAAAGTTTTCTTCTCATCTCACCTCACAGGCTCTTTGGTTTTCTTAAAGTTTTAGCTAAAATATCATCTTGAGCAAGAACTATATCCTGATCTCTTTAATGCTAGTGAATTTCCTCTGAGAATATCTCCAATATCTAAATCTAAATTCCTCTCTCTCTCTCTCTCTCTCTCTCTCTCTCTCTCCCTCTCTCCTTCCTTCCTTTCCTCTCTTCCTCCCTCTCTCCCTCCCTCTCTCCTTCCCTCTCTCCCTCACTCCCTCCCTCCTCTCTCCCTTGCTCCCTCCTTTTCTCCATCCTTCTCTTTCTACCCTGCACTCTTTCACTTGCTCCTCCTCATGCTCCTGCTTGCTACCTCGCACACTCCTGCTTGCTCCCCCTCACGCTACCTTCCTTGGTCCCTCCCTAGCTCCCTCTCCTTCCCTCCCTAGTTCCTTCCCTCTCTCTCTTTCCCACCCTCCCTCTCTCTCTCCTTCCCTCCCTAGTTCCTTTCCTCCCTCTCTGTCTCCCTCCTTCGCTCCCTCCCTCACTCCCACCCTCCTCTCTCCCTCGCTCTCTCCCTCGCCCCCTCCCTTGCTCGCTCTCCCCCTCGCTCTCTCTCCTGCTCCCTTCCTGGCTCCCTCCCTCCCTTCCTCTCTCCCCTGCGTGTTCCCGCTCGCTTCCCCGTGTGCTTCCGCTCGCTACCTCGCGCACTCCCGCTCACTGCCCCACACACTACATTCCTTGCTCCCTCCCTAGCTCCCTCTCTCCCTTTTTGTCTCTCTCCCTCTCTTTCCCTTCCTCCATCTCTCTCTCCCTCCCTTGCTCCATCTCTCTCCCTCTCCCCCTCTCTCCTCTTCCTCTGCACCTCTCTCCCACTCTCTCTCTCCCCTCTCTCTCTCTCTCTCTCTCTTGCTCCCTCCCTTGCTCCCTCCCTCCTTCCCTCCCTTGCTCGCTCTCTCCCTTGCTCTCTCCCTCACTCCCTCCCTTGATCACTCTCTCCCTCACTCCCTCCCTCACTCTCTCCTAGCTCCCTCCCTTGATCCCTCCCTCCCTTGCTCTCTCCCCCACACGCTCCCACTCACTTTCCTGTGCACTCCTGTTCACTCCCCTGCACGCTACCGCTCGCTACCTCATGTGCTCCTACTTGCTACCTCATGCGCTCCGCTTGCTCCCTCACACACTAGCTTCCTTGCTCCCTCCCTAGCTCCCTCTCTCCCTTTCTCTCTCTCTCTCCCTCCCTTCCTCCATTTCTCTCTCCCTTTCCCCCTCTTTCTCTGCAACTCTCTCCCACTCTCTCTCTCCCTCGCTCACTCCCTTGCTCCTTCCCTCGCTCCCTCCCACTCTCTGCTTCGCTCTCTCCCTTACTCCCCTCTCTCCCTTTTTCTCTCTCTCTCCCTCCCTCCCTCCGTCTCTCTCTCCCTCCCTTCCTCCATCTCTCTCTCCCTCTCCCCCTCTTTCTCTACACCTCTCCCACTCTCTCTCTCTCTTCCTTGCTCCCTCCCTCACTCTCTGCCTCACTCTCTCCTTTGCTCCCTCCCTTGCTCGCTCCCTCCCTTGCTCACTTTCTCCCTCTCTCCCTCCCTCTCTCCTTCATTCCCTCTCTTGCTCTCTCTCTCCCTCACTCTCTTCCTCATTCTTTCCCTCACTCCCTCCATCTCTTTCTCCTTCCCTCCCTCACTCCCTCCCTCGCTCCCTCCCTGTCTCCCTCCCTTGCTCCCTCCTTCCCTCTGCTCTCTCCCCCTCCCTCTTTCCCCCTCTCCATCTATCCCTCCCTCCATCTCTCTCTTTCCCTCCCTCCCTCTCTCCCTGCCTCCCTCCCTAACTTCCTTCCTCCCTCTTTCTCTTGCTCCCTCACTCTCTCCCTCCCTCTCTCCCTTGCTCCCTCCCTCACTCCCTCCTTTGTTCCCCCCCCCTCTCCCTTTCCCCCCTCTCCCTCTCTTCCTCTTCCTAGCAACTTCAAAGCTGCTGAACCATTTCATTGGATATTACCTAAAACTATTGAAGTTGAAGGATAGTTTTGAATAGTTCTACAACTGTGATAGAACAGTTCTCTATTACAAAGTATTTTTCAAGTAAGGTAACAGATCAAAACTATGTCTTGAGTAAATCTGCCATGCTTCTCCTGTGATACATGAATGGTTTACAAAATGTTTCCACTAACCCTTCCTTATTTTCCTCATACAACTGGACCAAGATTATATAATTAAGGTATGTCCCTTATCTCAAGGCAGTGCTTAAAAAAAAAAATAAGTATTTGTTCTTCATTTTTTAAAGTTTTCCCTGATTTTGTTATTAATTTAATATGTTATGACCCAATATGGATTTCGCATATTGTTGGAATCTTTACAAACTTAAGTCATTAGAGTTGATAGAAACAATAATTTATCTAATTTAGCATGGTTCAGTATGATTGATCTGATCCTACGAGGAGATGTTATGGGCCAGAACTTGAAATAAGGTACTAAGTACAACTGATAGAAACAATGCTTGTGTTCACACCTTTAGAGAGCTCATATAAGCAAGAAGTATTTAAGTACTCATTGAAGTTCACATGTTTGGGAGATTTCAGGGTTTAGTACGAGATATCCGAATTCACACCTCCCTTGAAGCTCTCAGGGCCAGAAAGCACTCTGGGAGAAACACATAATCCCACTCTCTCAGAAGAGATCATATATAAGAAACAGACAGAGGCTCTCTAGAATAGTTGAGCTGAAAACATTGAGAGGGAAGCATCAAGTCAGTTTAGGTGAAGCCCTCTCTCAGAGGCGCAACCAGATTCACTTCATCTCACACAGCTGTGGTGGCTGGGCTCCTGCACTTCCCCCACTGAGACCAAGCTGGTCTGAAAGGCTCTCAGAAAGCTGCCCAGCCCCAGGCAAAGAGGTGCTGGCTGGAGGCTGAAGAAAGTAGAGGCAGAAGCAAGGGACAAAGCTGCAAGAGCTCTTAAACCAAGGAGAGAGAGGCCTCTAAGAAAACTAACCGGGCTATATTGGAGACAATAAAAGATCTGAACTTTTATCACCTGGCTGCATTTGGGTGATTATTACTTTTAACTGAAACTAAGGCTGCCTCCAGAAAACCTCCCCAAGAAACCTGCTCTCAGAGAGAACCCATTATATTTTAAGGAAGAAAACACTACAACATATGATTAAGGACAAAATGAATAACTTTAAAATTGTCATAAGATGTATCTCATAGTTTTTTCCATGTGGAATTTTCCCAAAGTTTTATCATTTATTTCTTTTGAAACATACTTGTCTTTTAAAATATATTCATTTACAACACCATTCTTTTGTCTTGAAATACATTTAATAGGTTTCTAAATTAAACCTGTTAAAGATAGTTCATGTCAATATATTGTTTTCAAATGAAACTTAATACTAATAAGTTTTGTTTTCATTTCTCCCAATGCTCAGATACTTAGAAAGAAAAGTAAGCCAAAGAACCCTTGTTAAAACTAGGTTTGAAATGAACAGCAAGTTCAGAATTAAAATTGTGAAATGGGCTTTCTGAGTCACTGACTCAACTAAAAAGAGTATTATCTCTGGTTGTAAATCTGAACAGTGCAAGGAGGGAGGATTACACCATTCTTGTTGGATCATAAACATTCAAGCCAGTGATGCACAGAAAATGGATTGATACCAATGGAACTCTACTTAGATAAATCTGAGGATAAGGAAGTGAAATACTATCACACAGCTGAAATCACAATATAGTAGAGTTTCTGTTCAGTATTAAAGGAACTAAGCTTTACTTGATGCAACTCAATAGGGATCATGCTGGCACTCAAAAGTAGATGCAGGTTTTGTTTTGCCCTTTATACTGTTTTAGTATGACTGGGAATTTAATGATGTTGGCACAAAGCCTGAAATATAATTTGCCAGTTTTATTACTCTGTCAATATAGTGCATTAAGATTTTCAATAGTACTCAATGAATGCTGAAAAAAAAAAAAACTTTTTAAACTGGGCATTGTAGAAATGAAAACAAGAAATATATAATGACTATACCTTAATGCCACAACTGATATGAAAGTTTTAAGCTAGTTTAATATGTTAATTTAAAATTGTGATGAAAAGCAAAATGGACAAAAGTGTTCGGTTTCTAAGATTTTCTTTCTTCTTGCTTATATCACAAGGTACAATGTCCAAATTGAAGACATTACAAAAGCATTTTCAATTTTTGTTCCGATGATAGTTAATCATTTTCACTCAAAAAGTGCAAAAAAAGGAATTAGAAAAATTTTGCTCACAAAGAATAAAATGAGAGAAATGTTCAATTTAACCACAAAGTATATATACACACACATGCTCACACACATACACATATACATAAGCTTTATGAATCTAATGTATTAAAATTCAAGGCTCCATAAACTGGGGTAAACTTTAAAAAATTGATCATATTGCAATATAGTCAGTCTAATTTGTAATGCTATAGAATTTATTTTATAAATAAACAACCCCATTATTCTTAGAAGGAAGTCCCTAGACTCACCAGACTTCCAATGGGGCACATAATAGAAAAACAGTTTAAAAATTCTTATTACATGTATTAGTACACTTTAAAGTCTAAGGCATAACACAGCTAAATAAAGCAGAAATCTACTGAAGCTCAAACCATGCAATATTTTTTCAAAAGCTCTTGAGCTCAAGGAATGGGTAAATTATATAGTCTGTGGCAATTTTGAAAATTACATATAATTCAGGTAAATGTGCATGTTTTGCCAGGATTATTCGGACAATTGCCTTAATTCTTCACTTGGCTTAGACCATGAAGACACAGCTTAACTGCATTATATGACATATCTCACTTAAAAAAATGTGATGCTTGAGTTCCTGGTTTAAGTATTCTCCTATATCTACATTAAGTGGTGGACTCCAACTGTCATCTATATGAATGGCAATGATGAATTAGATTTAGTGAGGTGATTAACAGTACATGAATAATTACTTCAAATATGACAACAGGGTAATACTTTCTTTTTTTCCCCCAAAAAAAACTGCTTATGTGGTGGTCCACATTTATGCAAGATTTTGTTGAAGAAAAACATTAGTAACTAAATTAAATTATCTTATAATAATTATCAAAATAGAATCTAAGGAAAAAAACTGATATACTCCATTCCTATACACTTTCCCATATAACTTTTCTCTTGACCTATTTAAGAGACTATATTTTACATGGAAAGCAAAGTGTTTGAATTTGTAAGTGTATATATTAGTATTTGATAATTGAATGGCAGTGAGACAGTGGACAGGGCTAAGCTAATATAGATGAAGACCTTTATTCAAATTTTCTCCCCAATATAAAGTATAGTCACTTAACAACTCTAAAAAGTCTTTGGTTAAGAGTATGTTAACTCTTTAAGACAAGATCATCATCAATGGAATACACACACATGCACCTACATACATCCACTACACACATAGAGTCCTGGATATATATTGATGACTAAATTGATAGTATTTTAAATTTTATAAGTTCTATTTGTTTTAGGATATTGAACATTAATGTTAAATGAAATATAGAGTCTTAGGCTACATTAAGAGAAGGATATTATAGAGGGGGAAAAAAAAGATTAGTCTTATTGAACCCAATCCTATTAATAATATAGCTGACATACTACATTCAGTAAAGGGTGCTATATTTTAGGAAAGTAATAGAAAAAAAAATATGATGTTCCAAAAGAAGGTATCAGGATAATGATAGAAATGATAATTATTTTATGAGAATCATTTTAAAAATATAGTGATGTTTATAATAAAAAACAATAATGGGAGTGGAAATGTAGATAAAAGCTAGATTCAAAAGATTATGTTTTCTGTGCAAGAGTGGACATAGTAAGGATTACTTTGAAGGGAAAAAAAAGCAGGAACCACAGAGATTTTCACATCCTGGACTGTTTGTGGAGTCGGGGTTTGAGTCCAAGAAGACTGAATGAACCTTGGTTGATTGGGAACACCAGACCCAGTTGGGCTGCTGAGATACCAAGCTGGATGAAAAGGTACCAGCACCTGATGAGTGCAGAAGCAGTGGAGCAGGGATACCGCTGGCTCTGGGCACTTGGAGGAGGGTAGAACAAATTTTGCAAGAAACAAACAAACAAACAAAAAAAAAACAATTCAAATATCATGGAGCTACAATTAGAATTGTACAGAACTTATCAGCATCCACAATAAAAGACTAAGGCCAAAAATATCATATCTAGCAAAATTATTGTATTGAACAAGAAAAAATGGAAATTCAATGAACTTGTAGATTTTCAGGACTTTATATTAACCAAACCAATTATCAAAGGTCAATTTCAAGGACTCAACATGGACAAATTGTTTAACTAATTATATATATATATATATATATATATATATATATATATATATATCACATATACATTTTCTTGAACTGTTAACTTATTATTATATAATTTATATATTTTGAATCCTCCCTGATGTTCTGCTGAGCACATGACAATATTCTATTTTGTTTTGTTCTGTTCTGTTTTATTTTGTATTTCTTCTCTATTTTTAGTTTTCTCATAGTTTTTTTAATAAATTAAAAAAAAACTTGTTTCTCATTAAAAACATATTGCACAAATAGAAGATAGCAGAATGAAAGCAGAAACCAAGTCTCTGAACAGAGTCTGATGAAATAAAACCAGTTTCCAGCTCAGGGTAAACTGGAAAAACTTCAAGAAAAATCAGTCTCACTGGAGTGAAAAGAGGGTCTTAATCACAACAGATCAGCTTCTGGGAATCCCAGTCCCAGCTCAGAAGGCAAATTATTAGAAACCAGGAAAGAGCTTCTTTTCTAGAAAGAGCAAGCAAAGTTACCTGCTGAAAACACAAAGGGTCCCTGTGCTCAAAGCCAAGACTCAGAGCTGCACAGGAAGCTTGAGACAGCGCTTCCTTTACCAAAAAGTTAAAAAAAAAAAAAAAAAAAAAAAAGGAAATACAAAAAGAAAAGGGGGAAAAAATTGAGCAAGAAACAGAAAAGAAGCTTGACCATAGATAGCTACTATGGTTATAGGAAAGACCAAAATACCAACTCAGATGAGGACAAAATGTCCACAGCCATATGAATTGGTCTCATGTCTAAAGAAGCTTCTTTGAAATGCTCATAGAAGATTTTAAAAGGCAAATAAGAGAGATAGAAGAAAATAATAAGAAAAGAGATGAAAGGTATGCAAGAGAGAGTCAATAGCTTAGAAAAGGAAAACAATTCCTTAAAAATATAATTGGCCAAATGCAAAAAAAAAAAAAAATCTATGGAAGAAAACAATACCTTCAATCAAATGGAAAAAGAAACAAAAGCTAGCTGAAGAAAATCACACATTAAAAATTAGAACAGGGCAAATGAAATCTAAAGACTCTGAGAAACATAAGAATCAGTCAAACAAACAAAAAAGAATGAAAAAAAAAGGAAGAAAATGTAAAATATCTCATTGGAAAATAGATCCAAAAGAAATAATTTTAAAATTAGTAGTCTACCAAAAGCCATGACCAAAAAAAGGGCCTGGATTTCATTCTTTAAGAGACCATCAAGGAAAACTGTCCTAATATTCTAGAAAAAGAGGAGGAAATATTCATTGAAAAAAATCCATCAATTACCTTTAGAAAGAGATTCTACAAGGAAAACCCCAAGGAACATTGTAGCAAAATTCTAGAATTACAATCTCAAGGGAAAAAAAAAACAGCAAACTGTCAGAAAAAAATATCATGGAGCAATGGTCAGGATTATCCACAATCTGGCTGCTTCTACAGTAAAGGATCAGGGGGCCTGGATTACCGTATTCTAGAAGGCAAAGGACCAGTGAAATTGAGCATCATCTTTCAGGAGAGGCAGCATTTTTTTCTCAGCAGTTCATGACATCTCCACAAAAACTGACCTTGTATTAGCGCATTAAAAACCTCATAATCAAATGCAGAAAGGAAAAATATAGTAAGTGCTTCCTTTTCAGACAGCAATGGGATAAAAATTATATTCAATGAAGGGCCAGAGAAAGATAGACTAAAAACCAAAAGGAAATTAAATAATCTAATTTTAAAGAATGAGTAGGTCAAACAACAAATTACAGAAACAATCCATAAATTCATCCAAGAGAATGACAATAATGAGACAACATACCAAAATATATGGGATGCAGTCAAAGCAGTTCTTAGGGGAAATTTTAATCTCTAAATAACTACATGAATAAACAAAGAAAGAGGAGAGCAATGAATTGGGCATGCAACTAAAAAAGTTAGGAAAAGCACAAAGGAAAAATCTTCAAATAGATACCAAATTAGAAATTCTGATGCTCAAAGGAGAGATTAAATTGAAACTAAGAAATCTATAGAACTAATTAACA
Organism: Sarcophilus harrisii; assembly: GCF_902635505.1. Classification (NCBI taxonomy): domain Eukaryota; kingdom Metazoa; phylum Chordata; class Mammalia; order Dasyuromorphia; family Dasyuridae; genus Sarcophilus; species Sarcophilus harrisii. Next base: position 111,720,822 of record NC_045428.1, read on the forward strand.
AAACTAAGAGTTGTTGTTTTATGAAAAATCCAACAAAATAGATAAATCTTTGGTTATTTAGAAAATGGAAAAAAAACCCAAATTACCAGCATCAAAAATGAAATGAGTGAACTAACCACCAATGAAAAAGACATTAAAGCAATAATTAGGAGCTATTTTGCCCAACTTTATGGCAGCAAATCTGATAATCTAACTGAAATGATTCTGTCAAATTCCTTCTATGACACAAATACGGTACTGATAACGAAACCATAAAGAACCTAAATAGAGAAATAAAATTCCAAATCAATCTCCCTAATGAATGTTGATGCAAAAATATTTAAATAAAATATTAGCAAAGGGATTATAACAACTCATCAGCAGAATAATATACTATGACCAACTGCAATTTATCCCAGGATGCAGGGCTGGTTCAATATCAGGAAAAACCAATAGAAATCATATGATAATCTCAAATAGATGCAAAAAAAAGCTTTTTGACGAAGTAGAGTACCCATTCCTATTAAAACCACTAGAGAATAAAGGTATATAAGGACTTTTCCTTAAAACAATAAGCAGTATTTATCTAAAATCATCAGCAAGCATTATTTGTAATGGAGAGAATTCTGCTGGACAGATTCTCAGTAAGATTAGGGGCATCCTTATGCCCAGTATGACCACTATTATATATGTTTGCTTTAGTAACAAGCAAAGAAAAAAAAGGAATTGGAATAGGCAAGGAGGAAATAAAACTATCACTCTGCAGATGATATACTTGGAGAATCGTAGAAAATCATCCAAAAACCTACTGGAAACAAAGTTGTAGTATGTAAAATAAAACCACACAAATAAGCAACATTTCTATGTATTCCTGAGAAAGCCCATCATCAAGAAATAGAAAGAGAAATTTTATTTAAAATAACTATGGACAAAAGAATTATTTGAGTGTCTACTTGCCAAGACAAACCTAGGAACTATATCAACACAATTACAAAATACTTCTCACACAAAAACAGATCTAAGCAATTGAAAAACTATCAATTGCTCATGGGTAGGCCAAACTAAAATAATAAAAATGACAGTTCTATCTAAATTGGTCTACTTGTTTAGGGTCATAACAATCAAACTGCCAAAAATTATTTTATACAGCTAGAAAAATAATAAGATAATTCATCTGAAATAAATAAAGAGCAAGAATATCAAGGAAACTAATGAAAATAAAATAAAGGGTAGTGCCTAGCAGTAACAGATTTTAAAACTATTATAAAACAGCAGTCATCAAAACTATTTGATATTCTCTAAGAAATATAGTGGTGAATTAGTGGAATTAGGTTAGATATACATGATATAATATTCAGTGACTATAGTACTCTAGTATTTTATAAACTCCCAACCTCCAGCTTCTGTGATTGAAAACTCACTATTTCACAAAAATTCCTGGGAAAACTGGAAAATTTTATGTCAAAAACTTGTCATAGACCTACATCACACCCCATGCAAAATAAGGTTAAAATTGATACATGATTTGGACATAAAAGGTGATACCATAAGCAAATTAGGAGACCAATGTATAGTTTTCCTATCAGATCTATGGAAAAGGGAGGAGTAATTTATGACCAAAGAAATCTAGAGGGCATTATGAAATGCAAAATAGATAATTTTTGTTACATTAAATTAAAAGTTTTTGCACAGACAAAACTGATGCATACAAGATTAGAAGGAAGTACAAATCTGGGGAAGGGAATTTATAGCCAGTTTTCCTGATAAAGACCTCATTTCTAAAATGTATAAAGAACTGTCAAATTTTTTCAGTCTACAAGTCCCCATTTGATAGAGGATATGAATAGATAATTTTCAGATGATAAAATTAAAACAATCTACAGTCATATAAAAAAATGCTCCAAATCACTATTGATTTAGAGAAATACAAATTAAAACAATTCTGAGGTAGCACTTCATAACTCTTAAATTGGCTAAAATGTCAGGAAAAGATAATTATAAATATTGGAGGGGATGTGGGAAAACTGGAGCACTAATGTATTGTTGGTGGAGTTGTGAAATGATGCAATTATTCTAGAGAGAAATTTGGAACTATGCCCAAAGGGCTATAAAATTATCCAGGTATTCAAGAATCAAAAGATAAAATAGACATCGAAATAATACACCAGGGATATTTTAGCCTAATTCTGGAACTTCCAGGTCAAGGAAAAGATATTGCAAACAGCCAGAAAGAAACAATTTGAGTACAGTGGAGCAGTATAACACAAGATTTAGAATCCACCATCTTAAGAGATTGGAGGGCATGAAATATGATATTCCAAAGAGCAAGGATTAAAACCAAAAATTATCTTTCTAGCAAAACTGTGTATAATCCTTCAGAGGAAAAGGTGGATATTCAATGAAATAAATAACTTTCATGCATTCATGATAAAAAAGACCGGAACTGCATTGAAAATTTGATTTTCAAGCACAGGACGCAGGAGGAGCTTAAGTAGGTGATCAGATAAGAGAAATCATAAGGGACTTAATAAAGTTCATCTGTGTACATTCCTATAGGAAGGATGATAATTATAACTAATAAGAATTTTCTCATATGGCAGTTAGAAGTATATATAGACAGAAGGCACAGTTGTGAGTTGAATATGAAGGGAAAATACCAAAAATAAAATAAATTAAGGGTTGAGAGAAGACTGTATGAGAGAAAGGGGAAAGGGAAAGATAGATTGGAGAGAAGAGATAAGAAAAAAGTTTTTGTAGTGGAAGGGGATGGAAGGAAGAGTAAGTAAACCTTACTCTCATCAGAATTAGCTCAAAGAGGAAATAACATACACATTAAATAGGAGTGTAGAAATGTATATTATCCTGCAGGAAAGTAGGAGAGGAAAGGAATATAAGAAAGGTGAGGGTAATAGAAGGAAGGGAATATTGGGGGAGGTGTAGACAGAAACAAAACACTTTTTAAACAATCTCAGGGTGAAAGGAAGCAGAATAGAATAAGTGTGTTGGGGCGGAGAATTCAGTTAGCAATAGTAATCAGGAAAATGATTTTGAAGCGTTTCTCTCATGAAGACCTCATTTCTCAAATTTATAAAAAAGAAAAATTAGTGTCACATCACAATTGAAAAATGATCAAAAGATATGACTATGCTCAAAAGCCTATAAAATCATGCATATCCTTTGATCTAATACCACTAGACATGAATTCCCAAAAGAGATTTTTAAAAAGTTGAAAATGACCTATATATACAAAAGTATTTATAGCAATTCTTTTCTAAGGGCAAAGACTTTGGATTGAGGGGATGCCCACTGATTGGGAAATGGCTGAATGAATTGTGGTATGTGATTATAATGGAACACTTTTTCTATAAGAAATGCTGAGCAGGATGCTCTCGGAAAAACCTGGAATGTCTTTCATGAGCTCATACAAAATGAAATGTGTCATATACAAAGTAATAGCAATGTTGTGGAATGATAAGCTGTGAATGACTGCTATTCTCAGCAGTATAATGATCTAAGACAAACTCTGAAGGACTTCTGATAAAAAATTCTTTGTATACCTAAAGAAAGAATTGATTGTGTCTAAATACAGATTGAAGCATACTTTTCAAAAACTTCATTTTTATTAAGGTTTTATTTGGAGGGATGTAAAGATTTATGTTTTCTTTTGTGACATGACATTTTTTATGGAAATTCTTTGCATAACTTTACATGTACATTCTCAAAGAATTTACAGAATAAATCTGAAATGTCCATGAACAATTAAAATCTAAAGCACAGAATTTATTCTCAAAAATTGAGAAAGAAAACTGCACTAAACTCTTTTTTATGATTTCAATATATAACTATTGTAATACAAGTAAAAGATCCAATAAGATTAAAGTACAATATTTTGATCAAAAAATGTTAAGTGAAATCCTAGGTGAAAATGAGACTAAAGTAATATGTACAAAAAATTATTGTTATCTAGTTGGATTTGTAGCAGAACTGCAAGGTTGGTTTGTCATTTAAAAAAAATAATTAATCACATTAATTAGAAACAGATGCAAACCCAGGAACACATGATTCATATTGTCTTGACACATGCAGACTTTGTGACCCTGGCCAAGTCATCTAACTTCTAGACACTAGAACACTAGACAGCTGTATAAAAATATGTTTCAGAGGCAGTGCCAACTGAAATGATTAATGTTTCCTTATCCAGGAATTTCCTTTTACCAATTTAATTGCTGATTATTCTATTCATTTTAAAAACAAAATAACTCAAACTTACATGTTCATTTATAAATGTAGAAAAAGACTTTGACAAAGTACAATACTCATTTTTACTAAAATCATCAACAAAAAGCTTCAAGTGAAATTATTTAAATACATACATATGTATATGTACATAATGTATATGGTAAATCTGAATTTAAAAGTCAAAATTAATTTCAATAATATACACTAAGCACTACTTCAAGAAATATATATGTAAATGTACAGTTGAAACCACCTCAAGTCAATCTAGCTTCCAAAACTGTAGGGTATAGTTCTAGCTGAACCCTTTGGGAAAATAACACCTGGCATTGGGGTGGGAAAGGACAAGCCTTTCTACTCTGTTCTTGACTACCATCTTATAAGAGTGTGGAAGATATTTTATCTTCCCATCATTGTTCTAAATGATACCCGTGGAAGCTACAGACAGACAAAATTTATGGTTCTACAAGCAGCTAACTCAGCAAAAAAGATCATAATATTATTATTTATTTTATTTATTTTTATTAATAGTATATTGTATACACATAATATACATATAATAATATTTATATTATTATAAAGGATACTTGTTGACTAATCCAATAATCGGAAGAAAAGTACTTTTAACAATAAGAATCAGTGAAGCAATTCTTTACTACATATGCTAAGCTTGAACCCATTTTCCCCTAGACTTGATTTGTATTTGTGATAGGGTTCCACAGATTTTTGCAAGGATTCTCAGTACCATATGCTCTTTTGTACCACCTCCTTTCTAAAGTCTATGTAAGGCTGACTGATTCAATTGATTCCCAGATTCTCAGATTCTGGGAAGATGATAGAGTAGGTCAGAAAATTCCAGGCTCTTCAGATTTCCTTCACAAACAAGATAAAATAGTATTTCAAGGTGATTGTAGAGTATCAAAAAAACTAAATAAGATTTGAGGCAGAACAGCGGTTCTCTTGGAACAACTGGTTATGATCCAAAGAAAAAATCCAAGATGGAGCTTTGGCCCAGGTTGGGTGTAAACCTCACTAGGCTAACTTCAATTAAAAAGCAAGTGATGAGCCCTAGTAGAGTTGGGAATTACTTTTGGCCTCAGTCACAAAAATTTGCACCTCTCAGAATGTGGGAGGAATCAGTGTCAGAGACAGGGAAGATCAAGGCAATCTCTGCTGATAAGGGACGACTGGCCTAGATATGCTGCCAAGATATAATGGTGGGTAAGAAGGAACCAGCACATACCTGGTGGGACAGAAGTAGTGGGGCATAGGATGTTTCTGGTGATGGGTATTTACAGAAGGGGGGGAGTTCTTGGTTTCAGTTCCAGGCCTGATGGGAGAACTGAAAGAGTAATTGGGACTAAACCGTGTAACTCCAGAACTAGAGATGACTATCCCAACAATCTGCTGAAAAAAGACAGAGAGAGAGAGAGAGAGAGAGAAAGAGAGAGAGAGAGAGAGACAGAGAGAGAGAGAGAGAGACAGAGAGAGAGAGAGAGAGAGAGAGAGAGAGAGAGAGAGAAAGAGACAGGGAGAGAGGGAAAGAGACACACAGAGAGAAAGAAAGCAGGCAAAGAAGAAAAAACTCAACCATAGAAAGTTACTATGAGAATAGGGAAGATCAGAAGATTCATCTTCAGAGGGAGACATTGAAGTTAAAAAAAGCCACTCCTACCCCCAAAAAGGATTATGAAATGGTTATTAACAACAATAACAAAATTCATAGAGGAATTTACAAAAAAGCTTTAAAAATAAATGAGATTGAGAGAAAAAAAAATTTATAACAATCCAAGAAAAAATAAGATTATGAAAAGCAACTGGAAAAAGATATCTGGAATTTTAAGGAAGAAAACAACCCCTTGAAAATTAGAATTGATCAAGAAGAAGCCTGCAAAGTTATAAGACCAAGAAATAATAAAAGAAAATATAAAGAATGAAAAAGTATAAGAAAATGTGGAACATTTCCAAAGAAAAACAACTGTCCTAGAAAACAATTCAAGAAGAGAAAGCCAAAGAAGAATCAGACTACCCCAAAACTATGATAAAAATAATCTTGATACAATAATACAAGATATAATTAAAGAAAATTATCCTGAACTGTTAGAACAAGAATGTAAAGTAGAAATAGAAAAAACAAGTCCATTGATACTCATGTTAAAAATAACCTACAAAAACATTAGAGCCAAATTCCAAAACCTCCAGGTTAAGAAGAAAATATTCTGAGCAAAAAGGGAAAAAATATCAAATATGATGAATCTGCAATTTGAATCACACAAGACCTAGTAGCAGTTACACCAGAAGAAAGACTGTAGGTTTTTGAAAACTATATATTGAAATTCAAGCATAAAAACTGTAGTGAGGGTTGAAAATATACCTACAAAGTTAAGCATAATTCTGAATGGTAAAAAGGGGCATTTTGGCAATTGCCAGACTTTCAGGATTTTGTTGAAAGACCTGAACTTAATAGAAAATTTAACATACAGGAGCCAAGAAAAATATAAGGTAAATGTGAAAAATTAATTTCAAAGGACTCAATAAGGTCATACCATTTACTTTTTATACATGGAAGGGTAAACTCCATGTCTAAGATTGTCAGTAGTAAATGGGTAATTTGAAAAAAAAGTTTATGTTAGAACTAAGTAGATGTGGTTCTAACATGCAAAAGCATTTAGGAAAAAGTAAAAAGCAAATGAGATGTGAGAGGAAGAACTCAGAAATTAAATGGAGGAGAAGTGCTGGTAGTTATGGTATGAGAAATGATGAACTGGTTTAAAAATTTTTTTAAAAAATACGAGAAGACTTGGATTTATGAAGAGGTTAACCACCTTAGAAAAACAGAGGACAAATAAGAATAATATCGTCTTGCATAGATGCATATGAATATAAATGTGTATATATGCATATGATTCTAGATATCTATGTATATAGGTATATATGTGTGTGTTTAAGCATACATATATATACATTTATATATATATATATGTATATAGGTATGCATGTGTATATCTGCACTAAATTATAGCCATCTTGAGGGCTGGAGGAAGGAGACTAAAGAATAAAGTAAAAAGTGCACAATATAGTACAAAAGAAAACCTACAAGGAAGCAAAGAACAGATGGACAGCTCTGAACACAGTGTGTGGTATTTATTATATAGGCTTTCTTGAAATAAAATTTATTGCTTTATACTTTAAATCCTCTCATTTAATGCAGTGCACATGGCAATGCTTTTTTTTTTTTCCTTTTCCTATTTTATACTTATGGTTTAAATAAATTAATTAATAAATAAGATTGAAATTATTCTCAACTGATAATCTTGATGGAAAAGCATATCAGTAGGTGCTTGAGTTGATAGAATTACTGAAAGCTACTTAATGACCCCTGAGAGATATCAAAGAGTCCTGAGGTGGAAGATATAGCCAGCCCTACTCTGGAAACTATACATAAATAAGACTGGAAGATGGACTAAGAATCCTCAGACCTTAAAGGGCCTATATATGTATAAAATAAAATAAAGTATGTTTCAATTTCCTATTGTTATTGTGGAAAACAGTTTGAAATTGTGCTAAGAAAATGACTGAACTGTCCATATTATTGACCCTGAGAACACTATGAAATATGTATTCCATGTTTAAAAATTCTTGTTTGGACCTTAAAGTGCTATATAAATATTAGCTATTATTAGTATGGAAAAGGTAATGTCATTTGTTTATAGGCATTAATTTAAAAATAGCATGAAAATTTATTTTACAATTATGGCTAGTCAAAGAATTCTCAATCAGAGAAGAAAGAAAATAAAACCCAGAATAGAAAAAAAGAAAAGTTGATTTAAAATTTTAAAAAAAGTTTTCCATGAGTAAAATCAATGAAAATAGGAGAATCAGAAGAGAAAATATAGAATATCACATACACACACATATATATTATAGTTTTTGACAAATTTCTACCAATCACAAGTAGTAAGAGAAATGCAAAATAAAAATAATTCTGAGGTTTGTGATCCACTCTGAAAATTTGTAAAAATGACCCTCCTGCCTTCCCAAAAAAAACTAGGAATAGGCAGTGCTGGAAAGATTGAAGAGAGACAGTCTTTCTAAGTTATAATTGGTTGAGCTGTCAATTGGTCTAATTTTTCTGAATATCAATGTAAAATTGTGTACAGAATACAGATAAACTTCACATATTTGACACAGCAATATTGCTAATGGAATATGCTGCAAGACAACTAAAGACAGAAGCAAAAATACATACCAGAATATTTATAGATAGATTCAAAGGTTTACAGAGCTACTCCTTGAGTCATCAAAGACCTGGGCACAAAATGAATATCTATCAATTGAAGAATAATTGTCATGTGAATATAATAGCATATTATTTACTATGCAATAGGAAATTACAATTGGAATTCTGAGAAATGTGTTAAGGTTTATATTAACTGATGCATAATAAGATGAACAGATATAAATGGGCAATATTCCCCAGAAATAGAACAATATTCATTAAAAAGATCCTAGAAGCAAGTCAAGTTCTAACTGGATTGAAAAAAAAAGGGATGATCCTACAGAACAGATGAATAAACAGAGATGAAAGCTCTTTTAAGCTTTGTCAAGCATACACAAAGTGCAAACTATTTCCACTTATATTTCTTCTTTGTCATAGGATGTGTTAAATTTTGGAAGAAACATAATTCCAACCCAAAGAAATAACATAAGGAGGAAAAAAAAGAAATCACTGACAACAATGACAGAAAAACATGTATAGGGAAGGAAAAGAAAGAAATACAGTAGTCTGAAGGAAAGTCTTTGTAAATTAGAAAGAGAAGACTAAAGAGAAAGAAATCATAGATGGTCTCCCCTGTAAGATCTGCATCAATTCATGGAGCTAGTCAACCAATTTCAATTTTTCCTAATGCACTTATTCCCAGTATTTTTTTTCTTCTTTTTAAAGTAGTAACATTTATTCTGCTCTTTAAATTAATACTTAGATAAAAAGACATACATTTAGTTCTATAATAAGGTCCTCAGTCATCTCAACTTTCAAAATCATAGGCTGTGTACTTCAATTAAAAACAGACTGAAAAATAAACCAGCTGGTCCCCTATTAGATGTCTTCTTCACTAATTCTATGAAATGGTTTATGTGGCTTCCAAAAGTCAGGAGAAAAAAAATGAATTTTTTTCTATTTCACCTCAGTAATAATAGTGAAGCATGAAACCCTTTGACTAGAAAGTCATAAAAAAAGGAAAAGCTATTTGAATGAATTGATCCTGTGTGATTTAGATTGATTTGTAGGAGTGCTGATGGCACTGATTCCAATTCCTTAAGTTCTTTGCAAAGCCCTTGACATGTCTTCAATTTCTTCATTTTTCTTCCTTTTCTACTCTTATTCTCTTTTGTAACTCCCAAATTTCTTTCCACACACAGACCTATCAGCTATCTCATATTTTTTCTCCTTTCTTTTGTCTTTTTTTTCACTCTCTATTCCCTTATTGGAAAAATGTTTAAAATTCAATTTTCTTTCCAGTGGGGATCATAAACACCATACTGCTGATCAGTGCTAGCTTTTTTAAAGCGACGTTTACAGACACTAATTTATAGGAAGCACTACTTCCAGCAATGCCAATTCAGCAGATCATAAGACTGGACAGTTATTCTACAAACGGTGACCTTAAAAACTCATGCAGTATAGAATTCTACTGGTAAATGTTTCTAAATAAGAATATTTGAACATCTTGTAGTATTCTGCTGATCACAAATTTAAATGTTCTGCAAGGATCTATGTGGGATCTAATGCCTCTATCCTTTAGGAAAAAAATAAAATTTTCTGAGGTTTATGGGATAGATAGAAAATTGTAATTTCTATGAAAAATCTTTTATTATGCTTAAAAATTATTAAAATATACCCTAAGAGTAAGGATCACTCAAACTTCTAGATTGTACCAGAGGTGTGAACATGTGAATAAGGGTATCTCCATTGAATGGAGTGATTAATAAGCAGCCCACTTCCCCTTCAAGTAACTACAGTACCTAAGGTGGAATCAGACCAACTGGAAAAAAGTCAATGAAATCAATTAGATGAAATGCAAAGTATTTTTAAGCATACTGAATGTAATGAAGTATGTTGAACATCTATTTTAGATAATCAATAATGCCCTGTGGATATTCTATACAATAGCAAGCTAATTTGGAAATACAGGTGTTCTAGGGGTGAACAAGAACAGAACAGTACCTGATAAGGCCTTGAGATTAAATTTCTGTAAAAATTGTTCTGTGAAGTATGCCCTTTCCTTTTCCACAGTTCTAGATTAGAGGTTGTAATGAAAGCTTTTGTTTTTGTTTTCAGTATTGCTTCTGGAACAGCAGTAGCTTGTCAGTAGCTGTAGCAAGCAAAAAGAATTGCAAGATTCTATAATGATCCCAGTAGAAAAGATGTGCCATGCTTAAGAATAACTGCAGGTAGCCTCCATAAATGGGAGAATGGCATTTTTAGTAACTAGTGGTAATGAGATAATCCTTTACCAAATATAAACTAAGTTTGACCTTACTTTCTCCTGAACTTTCTGTGACAAACTGTATGGCATAATTGTTATTTATTGTGGTTTATTTTTTATATGAGTATGTTTGGGTCGTATTCTTTCTTATGTTGGTGAAAAATTCTAAAATATAATTAAACATGATTATAGTTATCAGCTATATTTTTTTAATGAGGATATATAAATAGAGCCTGGTGATCTAAACAGAAACCTGGTGATCTCAGTTCAACTCAGAAAACCACAAATTAAGATAATTCATGCTATATTGTATTGTTATTTATGTTGTTAAACATTTCTTGATTTCAATTTCTGGTATGTTTCCTTCCTCCCTCCCTACCTTCCTCCCTTCTTTTCTCCTTCCCTCCCTCCTTCCTTCTTTCTTTTCTTCCTTCCTTCCTTCCTTGCTTCCTTCCTTTCTTCCTTCCTCCTTTTCTAAAAATTCTGGAAGTGAAATAGAAAGAATGAGTAATGAGGCATAATGTGTAAATAGAATCAAGAGGACTTGACAACTCCTTGAACAAAAGGACAAAGTAAAGGAAAGAGTCAAGGATGGTGCAAAAGTTGAGCACAAGGGAGTTTAAATACTGGTGGTACTATTAACAAAATGGAAAAAAAATTTGGAGGAAATATGGGTTCTAAGAAAAAAAAATGAGATCCATTTTAAATAGGTTTGGAAGCCATTTGGATATGTGTGAAAACATCTAACTGGCTGATCGTTTACCAATATAGAATTAGAATTAAGGAAAGAGATTAAAGCTACCTATCTATGTAAATTTGAAAGTTATCTGCAGAAAAATCATATGTGAGTTTCTAGGAGCAGTGGAGATGTCCAAGGAAGAAAGCATAAAATAAGTAGAAGATCCAGGAAAGTTCTTTAAGAAATGTCTACACAGTGGGCAGCAGGAAAATGATCAAGCAAATGACACTGAGATTTAGCAGTCAGATTGCCTAGGAAGAGAGTCAAGTGTAGTTCAGGTACCTGATTTTAGCTTATATCTTCTGCTTGATTTTAGTTCAAAGAAATAAAATAGCATAAGTATGCTTTCTAAAAAATGAAATTGGCATATTAACATGACCTCTACATTTCAGTTTGCCCTCAGGCTATAACAAAATTCAATTCTAAATGCAGCATAGATTTGCTTTATGAACGTAGCTATTGAAAAAAAATATATACTTCTATCAGTCTTTTAAGAAAATATTATTTATTCGTTGGAAAGAACTCTAATTCTTACTCTGTTGATGAAAAATAAAATGGGCTGTTCTCTTGTTCTCTATTATGTGTGAAAGTCAGTAATTTGTCTTTAAAGTCAAATTATGTGCATATGTATGTGGGCATTTTGATAATATTAGTCATGCATTTACATTAGGAGAAGGATGTATTTCAAATATAGATATATTCAACAGAAGAAACATTTTGACCATTTTTTATATTTGCAAAATTCAGTACACAGAATTTTATAAAACACACACTTCATAATGGGACATATGAATGCTGTCACCCACTGGGTCATTGTTAGCTGAATATATTTTCAAAATCTGTTAGCTATCACTTCAGCAATTCTTGGAAAACAGATCCAAAATAGCAGATGGCTGAGAATTTAGGCTCCCTCTACTTAAGCTGGTAGTAAAGATGTCATTACTAATCCATATACCAAACCATAGCTTTTGAATTCCTCAACAGAATGTTTCTATATATTGCTTAATTATTTTTCGGGCTTGCAGGCTCAAGGTAATCTGACTCTTAACTACTTCATATTAATCTGTCATGACATATAGCTTATGGGATTTTTTTTTCCATGCATTGACTTACAAAGAAACATTTTTATTGGGATACAGTTAAATCTTTTTTACGTGATTGCTTGTCTGAAAAAAGAAGGAAAGCATCTATAACTCCAACATTTGTCCATTTTAGAAGAGTGGGAGAATTATAATTTTAGATGAAATTTAGCTGTAACTATCTATCTTATTCAGTTGCTGATTGAATCAAATTTGACCTCAAACTGAGATGTGAGAGGTCACATTATAAATCTACTATATCTTCCAGTACCCACCCCCTTCTCTTCTGATTTGAATTGCATTTAATATTATTTTAAATGGAGTTATCAATAACTTCTGAAATTAGATTCTGGAGAAAAAGAACCCTGATATATTGGCAAGATACATTTATAGAATATTTATCAATATATTGTCATAGATTTGATTTTAGTAAATGAAAGAAAAAGAAGGAAACCTTTAAGAATCTTTCTGTCACAGTGCTATTGATGGAAATTGATATTAAAAATGTCTTATAAGCATTGTTTTTCTTTAGAAATAATAGGTTAAAAAATCAGACATGAGAACTGCTGATCAGGGATGACGTATATCTGTTACTATGGGGCACTATTTAATCATCATATGAAAAAGTTTTAAAATAAATAAGAAAGCTCTGTGAATCCAAAATGCTTTCTTTACATTTTGGAGTATATGCAGAAACTTTAATTTAAATGGTGATGAAATATTCCTATCTGAATAATGAATCATTATTACTTCTATAAATGTGTAGAGGTCTCACAAAGAAGAATTTACCATGGGATTTACTTTTAAAATATAATTTGCATTGGGAAAAAAATAGACATGTAGATATTTGAAATGTTTTGCTTGAGGTTATTTAGGATATAACAACTTGTCATTAATTTTGGAATGATTACATAGATAAAAATTACAGGATTGGGAATCAATGAAAATTTTTATCATGTTTCAGGAAAGAATACTAGCTATGCACCCAGAGGAAGTGAATTCAAATCTAGTATGATGCTTTTAACCTTTTTGTCAGATCATTTACCTACCCAAACATTGATTTTCTCATCTGCAAAATGGAGGATTTGGACTAGATGAACTTTAAGGTTTCTTTACAGCTCTAATTCTATCACCCTATGACACAATGATAGAAAACAGATAGTTACAGCTGGAATATGCAGTGGGCATTATTGTGACCTATTACAACCTAACAAAGTCTTTCTAAGTGGCTCTACATTGACAAGAAGTGGTATATAATGTCATTTTTTCCCCCAAGCACCTTTGAAATAGGATGTTTGAAAGAGCCAATCCACATTTTAAATTACTGACGACAACAGGATAGCTCTAATTTCCAGATGGCATTAGACTGATTTTCAATCCAAAAAGGCATGTCTGTGAAGTAGCTAAACATCATTAAGATTGATATATTTAGAATACTATGGAGGGGGGAAGGAAAGCATACAATAAAGAATGACAGTGAGAAAGTAAGAGCAAGAATGCGTGTGTGTGTGTGTGTGTGTGTGTGTGTGTGTGACAGAGAGAGACAGAGAGAGAGAGGGGGGGGGCAGGCAGAAACAGAGAGAGACAGCAAGACAGAGAGGCAGAAAGACAGAGAGAGACAGAGAGGGAGAGAGAGACAGGTTGTCATACAGAAACAGAAACCCAGAGACAGGGAGAGAGACAGAGACAGAGAAAGTAGAGAGCAATGAAGACAAAGAGAGATAGAAAGAGAGACAAGAGAAAGAAACACACAGAGAGATAATGAGAAAGTAAAATAAATAGAGAACAAAAAGAGAGCAGGAGAAAAAAGAGATTGCTAGCAAGAGAGGGAGAGTGTGATAAAGAGTGATAAAAGAAAAGGAGACAAAGAGAAAGAAATAGAGATAGACTGCCTGAGAAGAAAAGATAAAGACAGAGAAAAAAAGAGAGTGAAAAGCAAAGATATAAAGAGAGACAGAGGCAGACATGGAGAAACAGAAATGAATACAGAGTGACAAAGAGACATCAAAGGAAGCAGAGAGAAACAGTGTTGCAAAGTGGGTTAAGAGTTGGCTTCAAAATCAGGGAAATCTGAGTTGTGCTTCTTATGCACATTGTGTGACACATCCTTTATTTTAGCTGTTCCTCTTTCATTCTCAAAGAGTACCAATGACATCAGACGGGTGACGCTTTGGCTTGGGTGTGAATTGGATTTGACTCAAGTAGAACAGTACAAAGGCATCAGCCTTATTCTTCCTCTAGACTATTTGGAGTCCAGTGTCAAGACAAAGGTCAATTAAAAGGGCAAAAATTCCTAAACTTTTTCTGTAACTCCTGAGGGACTCTCTAATTCCTATGGGATTTCTTCTCAATACTAATTAAATCACAATTCCAAACTAAGAACATAAAATATGTATTCCTTATTCAGCAGACTATGGAGAAAATCAAGTAAATGTATGGACAAAAAAAGCAGATAACTTTACATGCATCACTGAGCAATACCTGCATTTGTTCACAGAATAGAAAAAGTAGTAAAAGAAGAGATGGGTAATTTTTACTTAAATGTATTTACTCCAGCAAGGTAAGCATGTATAGTCACCTAGCCAAACAGTTCATGTGGAAGAATAAAAATTAAATAGGTGGGAATGAAATGATAAGTGTGAATTTTGTTGGCATAAACTGAAATTCAGATGACAACTTCTTAAGAGATGGCCAGACAAAGCATAAAATGATTTACTTGGGCATGGGAAAAATAAAATGAGAAAAATGCTATACTGAAACTTAGAGAAAAAATGTTTATTAAAGGGATTTAACTCTTCATGCCTCAAATTTCTCTTGATAAAGTATTATTAGAAGAACCTTTGAATCCTTATTACATATTTTCTGGAATATTAAAATTTACCAGAGATATTTTCTGCATCTCAAATATCTGAGGTTAATCTATCCTTTATACTGCCCTATAGAATAGATTTGCTTCTTTTTGTAACTAAACAAAACAAAAATCTTTTATTGATATATTTGGTTTTGGAATCACTTGTATTTTCCTTTTATTCCTCTCCCTCTTTCAAGAAAGCCATACTGTATAATGAACTTTTAAAAAAGAAAACAATAAAAACACCTATCAATACATTAAAAATGCTTCACATTGTTCACAATATTCCATTCCTATGGATGTCTATCTCTGCAAAGGAGTGGATGGGTTAGTAGCCTGTTTTTTCAGGCCAACTTTATAATTTTGTGGTATTTATTTACAGATGTTTTTGATATTTTACTTATGTTTACATTATTATATATAATTATATAAATCATTGAGCTTTATTCCTTTGACTTTGATTAATTTACTCTGCTTTAGTTCTTAAAAGTCTTTCCATGATTCTCTGTCTTCATCATGTTCATTGTTTTATAGTAAAATGCCACTGAAGTAATGAATTACATTTCATTTAACTATTACCCAATCAATGAGAATTTGTTAACATTTTTAAAAATCTTTGCTATCATAAAAAGTTCTGCTATAGATATTTTGGTAAATATGAAACATTTTATTTTATCATTTCTTCATGAAGGTGGTATGATCTCAGGTTCAAAGGATGTAGACATTTTAGTCATTTTATTTGCATAATTCTAAATTGTTTTTCAGAATGTTTGTCCCAGCTTACATCTTAACCAACAATGCATTAGTTTTCATGTCTTCTCACAATCCCTACAATATTGGCTAGTCCCAAAATTTGTCATATTGATTGTTTTAATTTGCATTTATCTTTTTAATGATTTGGAGCCTTCTTGCATATAATGGTGACTAGTTTGCTATTATTCTTTTGAGAAATGTTTGTTCATGTATCATAACAAGTATCTATTGAGAATTACTGTTGATCTTATATATTTCTATTATGTGTCTATATATTGGATTTAAAACCCTTATCAGATATTTGACAGAAAGATCCCCTTCATTCCAGTCACACACTTCTTTTCTTATTCTAAATATATCAAAGAAGACATGCTACTTATTTTTAGGTATGTGAAAGGATATCTCATAGAAGAGAAATAGGATTTGTGCTCTTTAGCTCCATGAATGAGAACCAAGAACAAAAAATGGAAGCCATAAAAAAGCAGAAATATTTTCTAACAATCAGAAATATCCAAAAGTGAAGTGGATTGATTAAAGGGATCATGGGTTTAAGATCACTAGTGAGTATTAAAGCAGTATATTAGTGTATTTTTAAAAATTATTTCACATTTTGCTATGTGACATTATTATGTATTTGGAAAATTGAAAGCTGGTATAGAATCTGAGAACCCTTTAATCCTCACTTCATAAAACTAAAAGTTATCCAAATTAAAAAGAGTAATTGTTTCTTAATCTTCACCTGTTCTTTTTTTTTTAATAATAGCTTTTTTATTTTTGAAATACATGCAAAGATAGAAATCAACACTTCCCCTTGCAAAACCTTGTGTTTCAAATTTTTCTCTCTCCTTTCCACCATACTCCTCCCCTAGAAATCCAATACATATTAAATATATGTAATTCTTCTAAGCAAGTTTCCACATTTATCATGCTGCATGAGAAAAATCAGATCAAAAAAAGGGAAAAAAAAACAAGCAAACAACAACAAAAGTGAAAATACAATGTTTTTATCCACACAGTTCCCACAGTCCTGTCTCTGGGCACAGATGGCTCTCTTCATCACAATATCTTTGGAACTGGCATGAATCAACTCACTGTTGAAAAAAGACACATCCATCGGAGTTGATCATCGCATATTCTTGTTGCTGTTCTCTTAGTACTACACACTTTCCTTAGCATCAGTTCATGTAAGTCTCCCGAGGTCTCTTTGAAATCATCCTGCTGATTTTATAGAACAATAATATTCCCTAACATTCATATACTGTAACTTATTCGGCCCTTCTCCAATTGATGGGCATACATTCAGTTTCCATTTTCTTGCCACTACAAACAGGACTGACACAAACATTTTTGCACAAATGAGTTCCTTTTCCTCCTTTATGATCTCTTTGGGATATAAGCCCAGTAAAGACACTACTTCACATGTTCTTTTAACGAGAATGTCTTCTAATGTATTTGTGATCTTGCTATTTTTGTTTTTCCAAATATGTGTAAAAGGATAGGGGAAGGAAGAGAAGACAGGAAAGAAGAAAGTTTCATTCTTTCTTAAACTTCAGTGGTAGTTTCTAAGAAAAGAGTAAATCCTGAAGTACAAGAGAAAGATGACAAGAGTAAGCTGGTTTCATAGCTTGCTATATGTACCTTTGAAAGATTAGATTCTTTTTACTCAAGAATCTAATTTAGATTCTTGAGTAAAAACCCAACCCTTTGAATCTTGGTTAGCCAGTCATCTCAAATTAGAGGTACATTATCAGCAAGGAAACAATATCCATTTCACAAGGGAATGCTTTTTAGATATCTCCAAACCAAATGTTCTATAATGTCCTCCAATTGATTAGAGGAATTCATCAAAATTATCAGGCACTCTCTCAATTAACTCTTTTATATACATAATTCAGTTATCATCCTATTTGATTAACTGTAATATTTCAAATTTTCTTTTTATCAGTTTACTTTTTCCCCCAAAAAAATTCCTCCTTACTTTCCACAATTTCTTTGGCCCATTTAATTTGCAGTGCTTCTAATAGTTATGAAAATTAAACCTTTAATTAGATATTCTCTTATCATTCCCATTGAAATCTTATCTATCACTAAGTCTTAAAGTACCCTAGTTCTAGATGAGAGTTCCTTCCACTCTGCCATTGTTGGCTTTTTCCAACTGAACTGAATGAAAACTAAACACAACCATATATAGTATTCTCTCTCCCCTGATGATTTTTCCATTAAGCAGAATCTTTTGATTTTGCCTCAGTTTCCACAGCAACCAACTGTAGCTACTGCATACTTTCAATTTATTCATTCTAGGCCAATTTTTCTATACTTTTCACAACTTTTCCATTGGCCATATATGTACATAATGGCATTCTTTTGTCCACATGACTTTTTTAAAGAAACCAAAATGTTTTTCTTTCATGAAGATTTCAAATATGACTTGGGCATAGGTAAAACAATCAAACAGTATTCAGAAAGATAGAACTATTTCTCTTCATTTCAGTTAAAAAACAGAATCTTTCTTCCCATTGAATCAAATGAAGTTTTCATTGTCGATTTTTTGCTGAGGCAATGAAAGAAGGCAAGCTAAGCAGATTTACTTTGTCAAGGCAATCAGTGGACTGAAAATTTTGAGAACTATGGTTTTAAGCAACAGTTTTACTTGGTGATCTGTAGTGGCCTTCCCTTCCAGCTTTAAATCCATAATATTCTAAGGCACGCTTTAAATTCTACATTTTAGAGGCAGAGACTAAAATTGCCTTTTCTTTCAACTTCCCCTAGGCTAACATAAAAATAGCATTATAAACAAATGTTTAATTCAATGTGGGATGTGTAAAATGGATCTTGGAGTTGATTATAATAAAAGCAAAAAAACAAAAATAGCAGCAGAGCTCAGATTCAAATCTAAGTCCTTGGACCCTTGATTTCCTCATTACAATAAGTAGAATTTGTTATAGTTTTTTTTTTTTTTTTTTTTTTTTGAGGGAAGCAACCAAGATTAAGTGATTTGCCCCAAATCACACAGCTAGCAAATTTCTGAGGCCAAATTTAAACAAAATTTCTCATGACCCCACCATTGGTACTCTAGCTCTGTGGTTTTCAAAATTTTGGTTTCATAAAGAGGTTTGATTTATGGGAGTCATGTGTATTGTTATATGCCATATTGGAATTAAAATATCTTAATAGTATTATGAAAATAATTTTGACTTTGAGAACTGCCTAAAAGAGTCTTGAGAACACCCAGGTGTCTCAGACCATACTTTGAGAGCCTCTGTTCTATCCATGGCACCTTTATAATAGCTGTCCTCTGTAATAGACAGAACTGTAAAATATAAATAGAATTTCAAAAAAAGCAACTTTGAGGACACAAAAGGACATAAAATAGTAGGAAAAAATGGCCCAAGAGTGTGGAAGTAATACATGTGATACAGGGATAGGGTAAAAGGAAGTAAGATAACAAGTTTGAAGGCCTGCAATGTCATGTTAAAAATGGAGGAACTTATTTAGTAAATAAATGGGAGGCCCTAAAAAGCCTTGAGCAGAGGAATAATTTCAAATCTGTATCTAAATATGATTAATTCAATAATGATATAATGGAAAGGGAAGAGTGATAGTGGCAAATCATGGTATGCTGAAATGGAGCCAAATCAAAAATCAGCTTTTTAGAGCAAATTGTTAAATTTCCAGTCTAAGCATTTACATCTTGACAATTTGCAAAGACTACATAAAATGGCATGATTCCCTCAAACCCTTTTAAATCTAGACTTAAGAAAGTGATGGAGAAAAACGTAATAATGCATATTAAATTTAACAATGTGTCATTTGTACACTCCCCACCCTGAAGAACTGATTATTAAACAATTATCTGCACATTAGTCATTAAGACTGTTTCAGTCATCTGTCTGGATAGGAAATGAGCAAAGTATATTTGAGAGATAGCATATAATTATATTTGATAGAATTTGTTAACTATTTGGATATGAGAAGTGAGAGGGAAATAGAGGGCATTCCCACAGTGTTTTGACCAGAAGGAACTGGGGTGTGAATGCCTTAACATGGAAATCAGATAAATAGTTATTTGGGGGAGAAAGACAAATTTTGTTTTGAACATATTTGTTTAAATGCTATTAAGAAAGTCTGTGGAGAAATTCATTGAGTATTTGAAATGTGTATACAACACAGGCTGAAACCCTCAAAGAATAAAAGACAAATGTAGCTCAATGATTATTGTCTACATTCATATCAGGAGAAGCAGTATATTATAGTAGAAAAATTTCTGCTAGGAGAAGGCATAGATTCAAATACTAACTCTGCTACTTGCTAGCTCTAGTATGCAAATCACTTCACCTGTTTTAGCCTTCATTTCATCATCTGAAAAAGAACAGGATTAGACAAGGTGATCCCCAAATCCCTTCTAGTTCTACATCTTATGAATGTCCTGATCTGTAGTTCTTCAATACTTTTATATATTTGTGATCTCAGCAATGTGAATGAATCCTCCACATGACAGATCTCAATTGTTTCATGCCCTATAGTAACAACAATAAAACCCAGATCTTTACAAAGTCAAGATTTATGCCCAGGAATCAGGTATGTGATTCCATGCCTTTAGACTGTCCCATGAAGCCTTAACCTAGCTTTAGTATATTTCATATTATTCTAATTCTTTGAAAAATAATAACCTAGAGAGCTGCCTTCAGCATCAAGAAGTTCTGGAATCAAGTCTTGCCTTTGACTCATTCTGTATATCCCTTAGGGAGAGGAAACTACATGGGGAATATTTGGCAGTTAACCAGAATATCTACTTAACTGTATCAGTACTTTCCCTATATATTCTAGAGAGAGGTGAATGTATTTTCAAAGTCTTCAGAATAATATATGTAGAGCTTTTGATTTAATGGTCATTTCTTGGTGTAGTTTTTCTCCATGTCTATACATAAAAGAATTGCTTTTAGATTCCAAAACCAAGATTTAGACAAGAAGAAAATAACAGTATTACCTAACCCAAATGCCAACACTTTATAGATTAGCAAAGTGAAACACAAAGAAATTATTTGTCTGAAATTACAGAGGCAAAACTTGAATTTTAACCCAGGTTCTTAAATTCTTCCAAATCTTTGGAATCAAAATCCAATGCTCATTTTATTTATACCACTAAAAGTCTTAGCTCTTACAACCAGGGTCAAATTATATTAGTTACTCACTTTAGTAGAGCTCATTTTAGCCTCCCTGGTGGCAATAATAAATTTCTTATAAGGTCAAAAGTTTGGAGCTTTTATTGTATTGGAAATTCAGCATAATTTCTTCCTTGTAGAAAAACCTTGAGATCACTCATATGGTACAAAAAGGTCTACTTGATCAATCCTCAATAGAATATATTCATTTGTTATATTTCTTTAAAATAGCATTTTATTTTCCTTGGAAACATTTTGCAATTAAAGGTGTCTTCATCAGAAATTCATATTCTAACCTGAGGACAAATCCTGACCTTTTTTTCTTGTTATAAAATTAGTGAGTAAAATACAACTGATTTGTTTGTTTGACAAAGCTGTTTCCTTATAGAAACTTCATCACCATAGACTTGAATTTGAAAAATAAAAAATAATAATAATATGGTTAATCCTCTTAAATACTTGAGGCTTTGCCAGCTTTCAACTAACAAGCCGGGTTATTAACAGCTGCAGTCCTACAACACTCGGGGATTATTGTCTAGGCCTGCTGACGATGCATTGCTAGTGACCAGTTTGTAAAATGCAATCTGTTATTGTATTTTGCAACCTGATCAATGATTAAAACTGCTGGAAGCACAAAAACCTGCCTCCCCAACTAAGCTCACTGTTTTTGGAATAAATAGCATTGTGTAGTTAGTTTTTATCTGTGATTAAAGGTTCTTATTATTACCTGTGTAAGTTATCTGGCAGCTTTTTTTAGCCTGTGGTTTGATCAAGTAAACTTGAAAAGAGCATCAAGATTTTTAAAAAATTAACATTACCTTTAGCTATAAAAAATGACAGCTCTGTCAGAAGACTGTCTGCCTTCACCTAATTCTTAATATGGAGTTTCTGACAAGTATACAGATTTGCCTTAATTATTTATTCATTTCATTGAAACCGTCTTCATCTGCTTTAAATTTCTAATAAGTCTATTTAAATAAAGAGAATCCTATTTGAATGTTGATTTCATACTTTAAAAATCCTTTAGGTGTCTGTATTTATACAGAAGTGGCATGAAGCAGTTGACTTTCAGGAAATGGCCCAACCATTGATGCTTATCAAATTGAGAAAGAATGGTATGACATTTTTATATAATATTAATAATGATAGCAATATTCATATAGCCCTTTAAGATTTTATAAATATCTAAAGAATTTTTTGGCTTATGGAAGCAAGAAAAAAGTATACATACACATATACACACTCACAAATATACATATATAGTACATTGTTAGGTAATATAATTTCAACTGTCAAGAAAATTGAACACACAACTTATTTATATTCTTTTTATCATTGTGTGAATCAAACAATCCCAGATCTATGTTCCATTTGGTCTTATGTCCTCCAGTGTACTGTACCAGGTTTTGACATCATGGTGTCATATCATATAACATATTTCCTTGTTGTTAAAAGGAAAATAAGAGAGGAGAGAGGAACGGGATTGGCTGTCAGGCAAACTGCTCTTGAAGTCTCAATAAAATAGAGAACATCAGTAAAGTCAATATATTTTATTGGTAAAGGTTTGTGCTTTTGTTACAAGGTCAGAAAGAAATTTTGGGACTGCAAATGAGAAGAAAATTCTAGGGCCGAACTTCTGGGATTGGAAATCTTATGAAAATGTTGACTGCAAGATTATCTAAGCCTTATCTAGAGCTCTGTTGAACATCTGTTCCAATGAATTAAATTTAAGACGTCAACTATTTAAGGAACTATTAAATGGAGAACACTATGTTCATTATTGGGATTAGAACTAAGTATTTCTGTTAAGATATATTCCTGATTACTTTGGATATTATAGAATTTTATGACAGAAACACATTTAACTGCAATGTAAAATTCCATATAGAAAGTATATTAACACATTAGAGAATTAAATGTTTTTGGAATGTGATAAAGAGTTAAAAACTTGATGAGAAAACAGGAAATTTCAAATGGAGGTGAAATTTGAATTGTTTTAACAGACTGGCAGGAATTCAATGGGAAAAGAGGGAAAACAAGAATATTTCAGGTCTCTGGAATTTTTCAGAAAATGTAAACTGAAAGTATATGGTAATTATTCCAACATGGATAGAATTACAATAAATTTATAATGTGAAAGAGAGATATTTAATTTTATACTCCATGTAGGGTAGGTATAAATTGTCTTTTTCTTTTTACAGTAATAGCTTTTTATTTTTCAAAATACATGTGAAGATAGTTTTCAACATTCATCCTTGCAAAACCTTGTATTCCAAATTTTTCTTTGAAATTCCTCATCTCTCCCCTCCCTTAGACAGCAAGAATCCCGTATAGGTTAGACATGTGCAGTTATTCTGAACATATTTCACATTCATCATGCTGCACAAGAAAAATCAAATCAAAAGGGGAAAAATAAGAAAAAAAAACAAACAACACAACACAACAACAACAAAAGGTGAAATGGATGCAGATGCTTCTCTCCAACACAAGTTTACTGGAATTGCCCTGAATCATCACATTGTTGAGAAATTCCAAGTCTATCAGAGTTGATAATCACATAATTTTGTTGTTGCCATGTACAATGTTCTCTTGGTTCTGTTCAATTCCCTTAGCTTCAGTTCTTGTAAGTCTCCCCAGGCCTCTCTGAAATCATTCTATTAATCATTTCTTACAGAACAATAATATTCCATAACATTCATATATCACAACTTATTCAGCCATTCCCCAACTGATGGGCATCCATTCAATTTCCAGTTTCTTGCCACTACAAAAAGGGCTGCTACATTCTGCACATATGAATCCTTTTCCATTTTTTATGCTCTATTTGTGACACAGGCCCAGCAGAGACACTGCTGGATCAAAGGGTATGGACAGTTTGATAACCCTTTGGGCATAGTTCCAAATTGCTTTCCAGAATGGGTGAATAAGTTCACAACTCCACTAATAATTAAACTTTCTTTTTAAATTTAATTTAGAAAAAAATAAAAGCAAGTGACCCTATTCTTATTTAAGTTTTGCTAGAACTTGTAGAGGCAAAGACAAATGTGGAAAACAATTCTAGTGAAAAAAGACAAACTAGAGAAAAAGGGTGTAATGGAATTGTCATGGTTTTTCAAAGAGCTTCAACACCTGTTCAAAATACTGATTTAAAAATGCATTGTTGTTTGAATCATAAAATGGTATAACCATTCTGGAAAGCAATTTAAAATTATGCAAAGAGAGTGATTAAAACGCTCATTTCCTTTTGCTAAGATATTCTATAGGTAGGAGTTTTATCCCAAAGAGGTCAATGACAAAAGAAAAGTTATCATAAATACTAAAATATTTATAGCAACACTCTTCTTAGTATCAACGTATACCGGAAACAAAGGATGTACCCATCATATATGTGATAGATAAATAGTTTGTATAATGAATATAATGGGATATAACTATTCTGTACTGTAAGAACTGATCAACATGAGAACACATGGAATGATGCAAAATGAAGTACATAGAACAAGTAAAATTTGTGACTATAAAAATTACTACAAAAATGAAAATAGAAACAATAACAACAAAAGAAAACTGAATATTATAAAATAATAATGCCCAGATTTGATACTGAAGAAGGGATTATAATGATTTTCCTCCTTCAAAGAAGTATGACACTAGATATTTCATGCTGCACAAAATATCAGACTTAAAAAAAATTCAATTTATTTCTCTTCTTTTTAATTATTTACTATAAGAGATAGCTCTATGAGAGTAGGACAGGAGGGAAGGATAATACACTTAGAAATTTAAGCAATAAAAAAAACAAAGGATATTAATAAAAATGAATTTATAAAGAAAATACTGAGTTAAAGGACATAGATCAACATCACTAAATTATACAAGTGATATATCATAATTAAAGTTTATATAAATTTATGTATATCAAAATTTGGTTCTTATTAATAATTATATGGCACTTCACACATCATCAAGATGATCTGGTCACATATTATGAATGGAATACTACAGATGAACAATCTGAATGTTGCACTGATATCCACGATTTCCCCTAAATTCAATAAACACATGCTTACTATATGTACAATACTGTAGTTAAAATATAAAGAGAATTTTTAAAAAAACAGCCTTCAAAAATCTGACATTCTACTTGGGAATACAATATGTAAAGAGTTAAGTAAATACATAACAATTTGAGGGAAAAAACATTACCTACTAAAAAGAATCAGAAAAGATTTCCTGAAGTAGGTAGGTACCTGAATAAAACCTTGGATGTCATCAAGGATTCCAAAGGGCAGCTTTTAGGATTTTTTTTCCCCAGGTATAAGAAATAGTCAAGTTTGGGGAATAATAAATAAGCCAGTTTAGTTGGAACAGAGTTCATAATGAGTGGTAAAGGAAGGAAGGAAGGAAGGAAGGAAGGAAGGAAGGAAGGAAGGAAGGAAGAAAAGAGGAAGGGAGGGAGGGAGAAAGGAAGGGAGGGTGGGAGGGAAGTAGGAAGGAAAGGAGGGAGAGAGGAAGAAAGAAAGGAAGAAAGGAAGGGAAGGAGAGAGGAAGAAAGAAAGGAAGGAAGGAAAGGAGGGAGGGAGGAAGGGAGGGAGAGAGGAAAGGAAGAAGGGAGGGAGGAATAGAAGGAAGAAGGAAGGGAGGGAGGGAAGAGGGGAGGAATGGAGGGAAGAAGGAAGGGAAGGAGGGAGGAAGGGAAGAAAGGAAGGAGGGAAGGAGAAAGGAAGGAAGAAAGGGAGGAAGCAAGGAAGGGAGGAAGGAAGGAAGGAAGGAAGGAAGGAAGGAAGGAAGGAAGAAAGGAAGGAAGGAAGGAAGGAAGGAAGGAAGGAAGGAAGGAAGGAAGGAAGGAAGGAAAAGAGGGAGGAGGGAGGAAGGATGGATTATGGATCTATTAAGGTCTTTCTGTTTTCAGGCCCAGAACTCTATCTAGATAAAGCCCTGGGCCTAGAATAAGGAGGACATGAATTGAAATACAACCTCAGACATTTATTGACTATGTGACCCTGAGCAAGTTACCTACTGCCCTGTGTCTCAGTTTTGTCAACTATAAAAGGGGGATAATAATAGTACTTAACTTTCAAGGTTGTTGGGAGGACCACATGGGATATTTGTGAAGGTCTTAGCATAGTGTTTGACATATAGTGAGTTCTTTATTATTATTATTATTATTAAAGCTTTTTACTTTAAAACATACACATAGCTTATTTTCAACATTCACCCTTGCAAAACCTTGTGCTCCAAATTTCCCCCCTTCCTCCCACCCCCTCCTCTACACAGCAAGTAATCCAATGTATGTTAAACGTGTGCAATCATATTTTCACATGTATCATGCTGTGCAAGAAAAATCTAATCAAAAAGGAAAAAATGAGAAATAAAACAAAATGCAAGAAAATAAAATTGAAAAGAGTGAAGATACTGTTGTAATCCACACTCATTCCCCACAGTCCTCTCTCTGGGTATAGATGGCTCTCCATCACAAGACCATTGGAACTGGCTTGAATCATCTCATTGTTAAAAAGAGCTATGTCCATCAGAATTGATCTTCTTGTTGCCATGCACAATGATCTCTTGTTCTGTTCAGTTAACTTAGCATCTGTTTGTGCAAGTCTCTCCAGGCCTCTCTAAAATCATCCTCCTGATCGTTTCTTACAGAACAGTAATATTCCATAACATCCATAGACCATAACTTATTCAGCCATTCTCCAATTGATGAGTATCCACTCAGTTTCCACTTCCTTGCCATTACAAAAAGGGTTGCCACAAACATTTTAAAAATTCCTCTTAAGGAGAAGAATTATTTCTAAAAATGCTGTTAGTCTAGAGGTAGATTATGATGGAAGCTAAATGCTAAATTTAAGAATAATATTTTATACTAGAGATAGTAGGGTTTTTAAATGACCTAGTCAAACCTATAATTCAGGGAAATTGTTTTGGCTGTTATATGAAGGGTAGATTGGAATATCCAGAAGCATGAAGAACAATTAGGAATCTTATAGAACAGAAGAGACAAGAGATGTTTATGATGGTAGCCGTGGAAATGGAAATGTGAGAAATGTTCTGGAGGAAAGAGTAAACTTATTTGCCAAATTTTGCTTAGGAGAAGTAAGGAAGGATGAAGATTTGCATTGTGAATTGGATTCTCTGGAAGCATGGTGGTGCTATCAAAATGAATAAATAAAAGTTTGGAAGAGAAACGGATTTGGTGGGGAATGTTTTGTGCATGTTGGATTTATACTGCTTTTGTGACATCTAGGAAATGATTAACAAGTAGCTGCTGATAAGAAACTGGAGCAGAACAGAGAGTAGCAGTAGTAGAAGTGACACACTTATGTGGTGCTTTTAAGTTAGGAAATTACTTGGAATACTTTCTCTCTGGGCTCTAGTAGATGATCTTTCATGTTCTCATTCTATTCCTCTACATCACTTCCTAGCCATTTCCAGATATTGCCGGTGTATATTGCCTTTTTCTGTGGACTAGTTCTTCCTTATATATTATCTTGTCCTGTTGTAATATAGATTCCTTGAGAGCAATGGCTGGTTTGCTTGTATTTGTATTCCCAGTCTTCAGCATAATGTCTGAAAAAAAATAAGAGATTAATAATGATATATGAAATCTACAATTACTCTGTAAGATAAATTATTGTTCTTTAATCATTTTTCAGTTATGTTCAACTCTTTTTGACACATTCAAATTTTCCTTGGAAAAAGTACTGGAATAGTTTGTTATTTCCTTCTCCAGTTCATTTTACAGATGAGAAGAAAGAGACAAACAGTTAAGTGACTTGTCTAGGTTACATAGCTAGTAGGTATCTAAGGCTGGATTTGAATTCAGGAAGATGAGTCTTCCTGACTCCAATCCTTGTGCCACTTAGCTGATAGTAGAATTATTATCCCTATTTTACAGAAGAAGCTGAAAGTTGAGGAGGTTAAGTCATTTATCCATGATCACAGAACTAGTAGGTATCAGAGGATACCTAAGTCTTCCTAACTCTTTTCACACTTTATTAACTATATCACACTGATTTAGGCTGCATATGTAGATTTCAGAATTATCTACCGAGAAGTGTTGATGTAAATGTTTAAAACACTATGGAAAACATCTAAGACACAATCTTTGTGGAGGCTATAAGAAAGGTAAACTAGAATCACAAAAAATCAGAATGACCCATTTTCAGTCACAAATTAATTGGAAAATTTTATTTTATTATGACCTTCATTGTATTCATTTATTATAAGCAAAACATAATTACACTCTCATTATACAACTAGCCCTGTATTTATTAAATTTGAGGTCTATAATGCCCATAATGTATGACCCAAACATATTAGGCATTCAGTAATTTTTATTCCATCAAAACTGCCTATTCCAAAGTACTAAGCATCTCTTAGCTGCCAAATCCAGTGTTCTTTTCTCTATACTCATTCTCCTTAACTTTCTGTATTGTTGGTCACTCTTTTATCCTTGTTACTCTCTTTTGTCTAGGTTTTCAGGAAAACATTTAAAACTCAACATATCTAAATAGAATATCTTCCCTCTGAAAACCTTCTCCCCTTGCCCTCCCATCTCTATTAGTGTGTAGGGCAACATCTTTTGCTTCTCCTCTTACCTTTCTGACCACCACTCTTTTTTCTCCTTTGTGGATAATCTGTTCTTATTTCCTGGATTTAATTACCACCTTTATGCTGATTATTCTCAAACCTACCTATTCAGTCCCAAATTCTCTGCTTACCTCCAAACTCAGATCTCCAACTGCCTTACAGAAATCTCAAACTGGTTGACCAGTAGATAGTTTAAACTCAATACATCCAAAATAGAACATCTTTCCTCTGAAATCCTTTTGCCTTTGCCCTCCCATCTCTATTAATATGTAGGGCAGCATCATTTTCCCAGTCTCTCAGTGCTCTCAATTTAGGAATCAAACTGAACTCCTCATTATCTCCCAGCTCCCATATCCAATCTATTGTCAAGTCAAGTAAATTTCTCCTTTGCAATATCTCTTGAACATGGCCACTTTAATCCTTGACATTTTCACCTAAGTATTGATGGATTTCATCACCTGATTTCGCAATAATTTGTTGGTGAGTTTGCCTGCTTCAAATCTCTCCCAACTCCAATCTATACTCCCTTCAGTCCTTAAAATGTTTTTTTCCCCCCCATAAAGTGCAGGTCTGACTATGTCTCTCTGTACTCAATGCAGTCCAAGAGTTCTGCATTGCCTTCAGGCTCTAATATAACATGCTTTTTGGCATTCATAACTTAACCCCCCTCCTACCTTTCCAGTCTTCTTACAACTTACTCTCGAACAGATATTCTGATCCTGTGATACTTTCTTCCTGACTATTCAACGAACAAGACAATCTGTCTCTAAACTCCAGATGTTTTCTCTAGCTGTCTCTGATGTCAGAGTCTCAATCTCTCCCCTGTTCCATCTACTGACCTCCATGGCTTCTTTTAAATTCAAACTAAAATCTTGTTTGTTTTTTCATTTGTTTATTATTTATTGGATACTTTCTCTAACTCCCATTAATTCTAGTGCATTCTCTCTGTTAATCATTTTCTATGTATCCTATTTGTGACTTGTTTTGTATAAATTTGTCTTCATGTTGTCTTCCTCATTAGATTGTAATTCAATTGTAAAATTGAGTGTGGGCTATCTTTAGCCAGTACCAGACACATAGAAAGTACATATACATATGTCTGTTGGTTAATTGATTGATTAAAGAAATCTATATACATATTTAATTAATATAGAAATATTACTGGGAATGGAATAGGGTAGTCTGTTTGCTACAAAGTATGGTTTCTAACTTGGAGACTGTTGAAGCTAATATTAAATATAGTGGATAGACTTCCAGGGATGACCTGAAGAGGTGAATTAGATGATTACTTTCATGACATTATTACAGGGGTGTCAGGAATCCTGTCTTTCCAAACAAAATAATTGCAATATGTTAAATAGTAGTTATAATTTTGTCACAGCAGTTTTATTTCTTTGGCTTTGTTAGAGTAATGAAAACAATAAAGAAAAGACCAGGTACCTGGGATCAGGGTCCTGGAAACATTAGAATCATGTAATTGTTTAACTTAATACATTTTAAATGATATGGAATTGAACAGAAAGGTTGAAGTTTTTCTAATGTAAAAAAGCCCTTAAGAAATAAGAAGCCCTCCAGAAATTGGGGCGGGGGGGAAGTTTTGATCCCAAATGATTCAGACTCTTAGGGTTTTCTTCTTAGAAATGGTTTGCCATTTCCTTCTCCAACTCATTTTATGAATGAGGAAATGGAAGCAAACAGATTATATATGCTCTACACATTGTACAATCTAGTTAGCTCTAGAAGGGATCATAAATGATCATCTACTTCAAATGTCCATATCTTTTTTTTTTTTTTTTTTTTGGTATCAGGGGCAATTGGTAAAGCCTATGCAATCCTTTTAAAAATGATAGCTTTCAAAACCATTAAATAAAATAGTTAAGATTACCACAAACCAAATCATATTGAAATATGTGTGTATGTATTTATATATAGATAGATAGATAGATATAGATTATACATATATGTGTGTATGTAATATGTGATGGATAGCTATAAATATAGTTATATTCAAGGATCCCAGGCTAAGAATTTTCCAGAGAAACAAACTAAAGTCAATAGTCCTGAAATGATTTGAAAGAAATAATATGTAGACTAAACCCCAATAGTACTGAAATTGACTAGAGGAGCCCCCAAATTCTCACTCTCTCTCGGACTTTGGGAGGAAAGCTTGGGAACTCTCTCAGGGAGAGCTTCTCTGAAGGTTTAAGGAGAATCTCTTCTTTAAGAAGCTTCTCAAGTGCTTTACCTCATGGCTCACCCCCAAACTTAAAGAGAGAGAAAGAGAAAGAGTTTCAGGGCTCCCCTCTTCAAAATGATTTGAAAGAAATCATATGTAGACTAAAAGCCAATAGTACTGAAATGATTTGAAGGAAATTATATGGAGACTAAGAGCAATAGAGATGAGATTGGAACTCTGGTTCTCCAAAAAGTCCAATGCTCTTTCAAATATACCTAGTTGAATCCTAATCTTCCTGATACCAACTTGAGAACTCCATCCTCTGTACCTATATCAGATACCTGAGATGTGGGTGTCGATGTGTGTCAACAATATCTGATTATAAGTTTATTTGAATGGAGCACCATCTCACATATATCTTTGAAAAAAGATTGGAAAAGCAAAAGAAAATCCTTGTCCTTAGGTGTAATGTGGACATATACATTGATTTGTATCTGAATCTGCCTGGCAGTCCTTGCCCAAATAGTTCTGATTTTTTTATTATATTATATTATATTATATGTAAATAAACTTGATATTTATTCTTGTCTACAGGAATTAAAAATTCCTTGGAAGAATACAGGTGGGAAATTTTTTAATGGATACCCCCATATCTAGAAAGATTTTGAAGCATTTTATAGTAGCTGAAGGGGGCATAGTTTCCTTGAGTTTCTTCCTCAATTTATGATTCTCTTAGCTACTATCTAAAGAGGGTGGTTTAAATGATAAGCAGCAAGAATAATAATGATAATGATAAGAATCCATTTGCTATTGAACTTTACTTCTGAATAGCTCAAGTTTTCACATCTATCATTATATTTGTTTTCACAACATCCCTGTGGGGTAGTGGTAGGTAAAATACTGTCACATTCTTTTTAGAGGCAATGCTTTTCAAAGCCTCCCTTTCAGTTGTGTCAGGGCTCAATGACAGGGTGTAATGTAAAGGGCAATCTTAAAGGGAATTGTAGATATACCACTGTGGATGCCATCTGCTTAAAAATGTTCTCTCAAACACATTCATCAGCACTATTTAGCATAAAACTTTCTTGTTTGCACAGCCTACTTTTTAAAGTTCCTTACCACACAGACTCCAAAAAAGAAGACAAAAAAGGTCCTGGACAAATTATTTTAGATTGCTAATTTCCTCCTAACAATAACAGCATAGGATAGGAGGAGTGGTGAAGATGGGGGAAAAAGAGAAAGAAATTCCACATGGACCAAAGATGTCTAAAATGATTTTTACAAACCCCCTCCGTTCTATCATACCTTTTTGGAGAATGGGAAGCTTTGTTCTTTTATTTTTTTTTTCTCCGTGCAGATGGTAAGGAGAAGAGAAGAGAAGACATTTCATAGAGACAGTTCTGACAGGTGATCAAATCATCCGACACGTCTTCCCTGCAAAACAACGTTCAGATGGAATCTAAGCATCCACCCTATGACAGCATGAACATACTCTCCTCTGCCTTGACATTCATTTTAATAATAGAAAATGCAGAGAGAATATCTAGCAACAAACACAACAACCTCCGTCAAAAATTGGGGGGACCTATATGTTCTTGTCTTTAATATAGAACATTAATTAAGATATTTCCTTTCCCAAGGAATGATGGTTTCAAAAAAAAAAAGTAAACTTTAACAATAAAAGTGAAAAATATTGTGTAGGAAAGCATCTTGTATTCTAAAAGGAACACAATCCTATTCTGTAAGATTATAAAGATTGGTAAAGGTGTTCTGAAAGGCATTAGTGTGAGGGCTGCCCCACTAAGTCCTTGATATTTAAAGATAAACACATAAACAACATTTCAAGGCTTCTGTCACTCAAAAGTACATTTTTGCTGAGGATAATTTAAGCATCTCTGTCACTCCAAGAGTAATAAAGATTAAAAAGAAAACTTAACAACTTGTTTATTGTTAAAGCTGCCTTGGTCAAAACTGCTTTAGTAAGCCTTGAAATGCTATACAAATTGTAAGTTTGATTTTATGGCTCAGGAAAATTAAAATAAAAAAAAAAAGCTATCTATTCTTTCTTATTGAGGATGACCATGTATATTCATTGGAAACTTTTCCCCTCAGACGTTAAATTGCACAAACATAAAAAATGAGATATGAATTAACATCATGTAAATAATTATTTAGCAATCAGATTATTGATGGCTTTTTATTGTTTAAAATACAACTAAAATCATTTAAAAACATCAATAATGGACACATCTTCAAGATCTCGCTCTGTAAAAGTCAAACAAAATTTTTTTTCCTGCATTATAAAGACCATTGTGTCCCTTAATTCATACCAGCAGATCTCTGAAATAGCTGTAATAATTAACATTTATTTAAAATGATTGGTACAATATGAATTGGGTAGCAATTTGAAGATGAAGGGGATTTGGGAAAATTATAATAGTGATATGTATGATCATTTCTATGGCATAATTGATGACCTATTTATTAAAACAAATATAAACCCCAAAACTGATGACATGAAAGTTTTTGTTTATCCTGTTTATAAGGCTAATCCCCCCCAAATTCTTATGAATTTCATTAATTTGGTGTTTAGTCATTTAAGCCTCAAAACATTCTACAGTCTTAGGATTCAAACTATTTTCCAAATTCTCTACTTTTTCCTCCTATTAAGGAAGAAATAGTACCACAAATAATCATTTCAAGTACCATAAAATTCTTTAATACAGGATGAATATTTATTTTGAAACTATATTACATGTATGTGCACTATAGACATTAGTGAAGTTTTAGAGTCTAGAACTTTCCTGTTTTAAGGTTTACTCTTGCTTTAGAGTAAACCTTTATTTTTTTTTCTCCTTTATTTCAAACTACAAGCTAACAAACTCTAGTCTCATGAGGGAGAAAAGAAAGTTTTTAGGTGATTTTCCTAAGTAAAATTCTCTTGTTTGGAAATAATTTACCTTAAGCATTTCTCTAAGATAATTGTTATCTCTCTAGTCATCACTACTGAAAGTTTATCTATTGTCTGACTTTGATGAGGTTAAATGACCCTATGTTATTCTGTCCTCAGTTTCAAAATTTTCCTATTTGTAAGAATTTCAATTGTTTCTGTAACCCCATTCTTATAAATCTCCCTTCTCAGACGCAAATAATAACAAATATATCGATGACAACACCATCACTTAGAATTTTCATAGCATTTTAAAAGTATTAATTCATTTGACCTTCACAACAACCCTGGGAAGAACTTGCTATTATTACCCATATTTTGCAGAAAAGGAAATGGAAGCAGACAGAACAAGTGACTTCCCTTCATCTCAAATTTTCATCTTAACTTGGCCAAAAATCAAAGGACTTGCCTCTCAAAGTCCTACTAGTTGGGAAAGGCAAGTACTCAATGCCATCAACTGCAATGCACAAGTAGATAATACCCATTCATTCTTCTCCATTAACTATTTCTGGACATGTACATTCACTTAAATCTATATCTATAGTTATCTAGATATAGATATATTTATAGTTATTTTTACAATTGTAGTTATCCCTTGTGACTTTCTCCATCTTGAATTCAATATATTGCAGGTTGACATAAGAAATTAAATAGTAATTTTGGGAGAGTTTTGCATAAGTAACAAACAACATGCAAAGGCTAGAAGACAACACAAAACCCTATGCCAAATACTTAACCCAATTTTTACAATAAGATACTGTAAATAATCCATAAAAGTAAAAGGAAAAATTCACACTTTTCTGATATGAAAAGAGGTCCAAATTTTTTTATACAGATTTTCTAAATTGTGGGGGCACCTTGCCTCTAACCCTCACAATGTGGAAAGTATGTGTGTGTACATAGTTTAATATATACACACATTCACATAGATAATATGTGTATAAAAGACCAAAGAATATAAACTCTTAAAAATACAAATTGAATTCAATGATAAAAGTTAAAGAAATTTTAATAAACAAATTTAATCAAATGTTTAATATATCTAATGAATTTTCTATTTTTAAAAGAAAACAGGAAATTAGGAAATCTGAAAAAACATCTAAAGACTGAAATCATTAATGAAAGTTACAAATAATAAAAGTCAAGAAGATATCATTTAATATTTTTTAAAAAAATAACAAAAGAGCAAAACCAGATGGTAAGAGAACTGAAAAAAAATCAGATACATATATAGGACAAAATAACACATTTTGAAAAAATAACAGTGAAAAATGCCAAATTAATTGAGATATCAAATGACACTTAAAAACACACACATACACATGCACTGCATTTAAGGATTCACAAAAACTTCTAAGATAAGAATAGACATCAATCAAATAAAAATATTAAAAATAATGGAATTATGAATAAAAACTGCTCATTTGATAAATGGGAATTAAAACATGTATATACAGAATTAAATGGAATTAGCAGGAAATACACAATCTTTTCAAGGACATCTAGAGTATGAACAAAAATTTGACCATACATTCCATTGTAAATTATAAAATCAAACTATAAATACTATATTTTAGAACAAACTCATTAAATAAATAATTTCATGGTAATAATAATAATGCAGAAAATATATATGATTT